>NW_024070212.1:105928885-106038663 GCF_014754425.2 Oryx dammah
ACTTGGAGAATTGTAAGCATTACTTTACTAGCATGTGAGATGGGTGTAATTGTGCGGTAGTTTGAGCATTCTTTGGCATTGCCTTTCTTTGGGATTGGAATGAAAACTGACCTTTTCTTTTTTTTAAAATTTTATTTATTTATTTGGCTGCTCTGGGTCTTAGTTGTAGCATGTGGGATCTAGCTCCCTGACCAGGGATGGAACCTGGGCCCACTGCACTGGGAGCTCAGAGTCTTAGCCACTGGACGACCAGGGAAGTCCCCAAAACTGACCTTTTCCAGTCCTGTGGCCACGGCTGAGTTTTCCAAATTTGCTGGCATATTGAGTGCAGCACTTTCATAGCATCATCTTCCAGGATTTGAAATAGCTCAACTGGAATTCCATCACCTCCACTAGCTTTGTTCATAGTGATGCTTTCTAAGGCCCACTTGACTTCACATTCCAGGATGTCTGGCTCTAGGTGAGTGATCACACCATTGCGATTATCTTGGTCATGAAGATCTTTTTTGTACAGTTCTTGTGTGTATTCTTGCCACCTCTTCTTAACATCTTTTCTTCTGTTCGGTCCATACCATTTCTGTCCTTTATCGAGCCCATCTTTGCATGAAATGTTCCCTTGGTATCTCTAATTTTCTTGAAGAGCTCTCTAGTCTTTCCCATCTGTTGTTTTCCTCTATTTCTTTGCACTGATTGTAGTGAGACCTAAATGAGATGGCTACCATAAAGCACTTCTGCATGGCTGAGCAAAATTATCACTCAACACTTGCTAGAAGTTCCTTCTGGACTCTGAGCTCCAGAGGGCAGGCCCTGGGTCACGTTCACCTTTTAAGAATCCAAGGGCTTGAAGAACAGGGTCTGCCACTCAGTTCAGGGTTGCTTGTGGAGTGAATACTTTGGTGTAATATTCTGTAGACAATGATAAGTTTTTCACTCAACATTAAGTCCAGACTCTGCATTATTCATTATTTCACTTATTCAGAAAAAGTTTTGTTTATGTCTGCCTCCTTCTCTGGTCCATGAAGACAGCAAATTTGTTTCATGAGCAACTATACTAAAGTATCTAAAACAGAGCTTGGCATAGTAGTAGACACTGGATTCTTGTTTCACGAGTAAGTGAATTTTAGGAAACCCAGGAAGAAGAGGAGCAAGATTGGGAAATGTGGGTGGTTTTGGAGCCCGAGAAACTGCATTTGAGAGAATTCATGGTAGTGTTGCTGAAAAGTTAACCAGGTGGTCTAAGACAGAAATGGAAAATTTTATTTGAGCAGAATTTGAGGACTAGAAGCTGGGAAGAGCCTCTCAGAAATCTCTGAGAACTGTTTCACCCATTAGAAATCAAGGCAGAGTTAGGCCTGTACACTAGATGATGTGTTGCTGACAGTTTACATAATCCAGATCAAAGCCCCGTGTGATTCCTTAGCAAGAAGGAATGCTATCCAGATGCTGGAGAAGGTGTGGAGAAAAGGGAACCCTCCCACACTGTTGGTGACACTATGGAAAACAGTGTGGAGGTTCTTTAAAAAAACTTAAAAGAGTTACCATATGATCCTGCAATCCCACTTCTAGGCGTATATCTGAAGAAAACTGACTCAAAAAGATACATGCACCCCAGCGTTCACAGCAGCACTATTTCTAATAGTCAAAACCTATAATAGTCAAGCAAACTAAATGTCCATCAGCAGATGAATGGATAAAGAAGATGTGGTGTATACAGACCATGGACTACTACCAAGCCATAAAAAATGATGAAATAATGCCATTTACAGCAACATAGATACAACTCAGTTCAGTTCAGTCGCTCAGTCGTGTCTGACTCTTTGCGACCCCATGAATCGCAGCACGCCAGGCCTCCCTGTCCATCACCAACTCCCGGAGTCCACCCAAACCCATGTCCATCGAGTCAATGATGCCATCCAATCATCTCATCCTCTGTCATCCCCTTCTCCTCCTGCCCTCAATCTTTCCCAGCATTAGGGTCTTTTCAAATGAGTCAGCACTTTGCATCAGGTGGCCAAAGTACTGGGGCTTCAGCTTCAACATAAGTCCTTCCAATGATCACTCAGGACTGATCTCCTTTAGGAGGGACTGGTTGGATATCCTTGCAGTCCAAGGGACTCTCAAGAGTCTTCTCCAACACCACAGTTCAAAAGCATCAATTCTTCAGCGCTCAGCTTTCTTTATAGTCCAACTCTCACATCCATACATGACTACTGCAAAAACCATAGCCTGGACTAGACGGACCTTTGTTGACAAAGTAATGTCTCTGCTTTTTAATATGCTGTCTAGGTTAGTCATAACTTTCCTTCCAAGGAGTGAGTGTCTTTTAATTTCATTGCTGCAATCGCCATCTGCAGTGATTTTGGAGCCCAAAAAATCAAGTTATCCACTGTTTCCACTGTTTCCCCATCTATCTGCCATGAATTGATGGGACCAGATGCCATGATCTTCGTTTTCTGAATGTTGAGCTTTTAGCCAACTTTTTCACTCTCCTCTTTCACTTTCATCAAGAGGCTTTTTAGTTCCTCTTCACTTTGTGCCATAAGGGTGGTGTCATCTGCATATCTGAGGTTATTGATATTTCTCCCGGCGATCTTGATTCCAGCTTGTGCTTCTTCCAGTCCAGCGTTTCTCATGATGTACTCTGCATAGAAGTTAAATAAGCAGGGTGACAATATACAGCCTTGACATCCTCCTTTTCCTATTTGGAACCAGTCTGTTGTTCCATGTCCAGTGCTAACTGTTGCTTCCTGACCTGCATACAGGTTTCTCAAGAGGCAGGCCAGGTGGTCTGGTATTCCCATCTCTTTCAGAATTTTCCACAGTTTATTGTGATGCACACAGTCAAAGGCTTTGGCATAGTCAATAAAGCAGAAATAGACGTTTTTCTGGAACTCTCTTGCTTTTTCCATGATCCAGCGGATGTTGGCAATTTGATCTCTGGTTCCTCTGCCTAAACCAGCTTGAACATGAAGTTCATGGTTCACGTATTGCTGAAGCCTGACTTGGAGAATTGTAAGCATTACTTTACTAGCATGTGAGATGGGTGTGATTGTGCAGTAGTTTGAGCATTCTTTGGCATTGCCTTTCTTTGAGACTGGAATGAAAACTGACCTTTTTCAGTCCTGTGGCCACTGCTGAGTGCTCTATACAGTCAGCAAAAACAAGACTGGGAGCTGACTGTGGCTTGGATCATCAACTCCTATTGCCAAATTCAGACTGAAATTGAAGAAAGTGGAAGAAACCACTCAGGTATGACCTAAATCAAATCCCTTATGACCGTACAGTGGAAGTGAGAAATAGGTTTAAGGTGCTAGATCTGATAGACAGAGTGCCTGATGAACTATGTATGGAGGTTCCTGACATTGTACAGGAGACAGGAATCAAGACCATCCCCATGAAAAAGAAATGCAAAAAAGCAAATTGGCTATCTGGGGAGGCCTTACAAATAGATACAACTAGAGATTATCGTACTAAGTGAAGTAAGTCAGGAAGAGAAAGAGAAATATCATGTGATATAACTTACATGCAGAATCTAAAATATGACACAAAGGAACCTACCTATGAAGCAGAAACGGAATGAGGGACATAAACTGGTGGTTGCCAAGGGAGAGGAGGGTGGGAGAGGGCTGGGCTGGGACTTTGAGATTAGTGGATGCAAACTGGTATATAGAGGATGGATAAGCAACAAGGTCCTATTGTGCAGCATGGGGGGCTGTATTCAATATCCAGTAGTAAACCATAATGGAAAAGGATATGAAATAGAATGTGTATCTATGTATACTTTGCTGTACAGAATATGTGCCTATGAGTCATTTTGCTGTACAGCAGTAATTAACACATTATCATTCAACTAAATGTCAATAAAAAATAAATTAAAAAAGAGAGAGAAAATGGTGTGAATCAAGTAGAATTTTAATTCAGCTCCAATAGCAAACATCTGAATCAAACTGACTTACCCAGTGTGGAAATATAGCATCTCACAATGCAGGAAATCCAATAGGAGAGCAGAGTGGGTAGATGCTCTGGTTCAACAGTGTCATCAGGGACCTGAGAGGCTTTTATCTCACTGCTCTGCTGTCCCCATCATTGACTTCATACCAAAACTAGCTCCACTCAAAACACAGAATGATGGTCACAGACAGCTGAGGCTGCATGCTTCCTTTTGCCATTCAACAAAAAACAGTAAAACTGATTTCTCTTTCCCAGCAGTCCAAAGCAGCATTGGTGGTATAGTGGTGAGCAAAGCTGCCTTCCAGAAGTCCTAAGCAAGCATGTCCTTGAATTACATTGATCTAATATGATTTGGGCCTGTTCAACCCAAACAGATTTTTGCCATGGGGGAATGGAATAACCATGACTGGATTAGATAAAATTTTTGGAGTTAATTAAATGTTGGGGAGAAGACCATAATGTCTTCTGGACATTAGATGGAATTAGATAACTAATGGAATTAACTGACTTTGGAAATGAGTAAGAGGAAAAGAATAAGGATGAGATTCTCAGGAATACCAGCATATAAGGGTTGGGCACAGGAAGAACATGTGAAGTAAGCTGAGCAAGAATCATTAAAGAGGAAGAGAATTGGGAATGGGTAGTGGTTTTAGATAACCAGTGGGAAGGTTCCCCAGCTGTCAATCATTTCACTATTTCTGGGACTGCCCTGCAATGCAATAGTGGTCCCCAATGGCCGTGCCTGGAATCCTTGACACTACCACCCATCCATAATGGCTTGATCCAAGACTGGAACTCTGACCCAAGATGAACGGACATACACCTTGTTTCTCATTTGACCAATCAAAAACACTCACCCAAGGGTCCTCGATTACAATCCTTCTTTGGAATTTTTCTCTCTGGTGCTGAGGATAGATTCAGTCTCTCAAAGGTAATGCTATTAAAAGAGAAGAAACAAGGAACAGAGAAGAACTTAGTGGTATGGCGCTCCTGATTTGTTTTCCTTGAGGCCTGGTTTCAGTGTGAGACACTGAAATAGTCTAATAAGTTATCTTTTGATTCTAAGCAAGATGAGCTCACGGAGCAGACTTTACTGGTTGCCCATATTAACCTAAAACAGTGAAACAGCCAGTTGTTTCATCTGAAAAATAGGTTTCTTCAGGAGCAGCAATGAATTGCAATTTGGGACAAGCAAGTGTTTGGAGAACCACATGCAAGTCTTGGTAAAACAAAGGAAAGGAAACCATAGGGAAGGGAGAGTTGGGAGGGGCCCCTATAAACAAAACCTTGTGGCTCAGCTGGTAAAGAATCTGCCTGCAATGTGGGAGACCTGGGTTGATCCCTGGGTTGGGAACATCCCCTGGAGAAAGGAAAGGCTACCCACTCCAGTATTCTGGCCTGGAGAATTCCATGGACTGTATAGGCCATGAAAGACTCGGACATGACTAAGTGACTTTCACTTCCACTATAAACAAAAAATCCACTGGAGGAAACTGGGAGTTTGAACTACAGCGGCTTTTCAGTGGCTTAGTTGTGCCAGTCTCTTATTGGCTGAGTTGTTGCCAGGCAAAGATAAAATCTGTATTTCTGCTGAAATAGGAGGGAAGGGGACAGGGCAAATCTTTAAAAGAATGACATAGCTGTCAGTCAATTCAGTCGCTCAGTTGTGTCCAACTCTTTGCAACTCCATGGACTGCAGTGCGCCAGGCTTCCCTGTCCATCACCAACTCCCAGAGCTTGCTCAGACTCATATCTATCGAGTCGATGATGCCATCCAACCATCTCATCCTCTGTCGTCCCCTTCTTCTCCTGCCTTCAATCTTTCCCAGCATCATGGTCTTTTTAAATAAGTCAGATCTTCGCATCAGGTGGCCAAAGTACTGGGGCTTCAGCTTCAGCATCAGTTCTTCCAATGAATATTCAAGACTAATTTCCTTTAGGATGGACTGGTTGGATCTCCTTGCAGTCCAAAGGACTCTCAAGAGTCTTCTCCAACACCACAGTTCAAAAGCATCAATTCTTTGGCACTCAGCTTTCTTTATAGTCCAAATCTCACATCCATACACGACCACTGGAAAAACCATAGCCTTAACTAGACGGACCTTTGTTGGCAAAGTAATGTCTTTACTTTTTAATATGCTGTCTAGGTTGGTCATAGCTTTTCTTCCAAGGAGCAAGTATCTTTTAATTTCATGGCTGCAGTCACCATCTGCAGTGATTTTGGAGCCCCCCAAAATAAAGTCTGTCACTGTTTCCATTGTTTCCCCATCTATTTCATGAAGTGATGGGACTGGATGCCATGATCTTAGTGTTTTGAAAGTTGAGTTTTAAGCCAGCTTTTTCACTCTTCTCTTTCACTTTCATCAACAGGCTCTTTAGTTCCTCTTTGCTTTCTGCCATTAGGAAATAGCTGTCAGACATTATATAAACTGGTTTGAACCAACTAGGTCTAATATGGCAGAAGATTTGACTTCCAAATGGAACTTGAGCCTCATTCTAATACATTAGCATGAAAATATAATGTATTAGTATGATAAATGATACACCCACCAGCAATGTGACAGTTCAGAGCTAACTATAAAAGCCCCAAAAGTGGGCAATGGCCCTATTACTAGAAATCCCTACCCCTTCCCAGAAACAGTTGGAATAATCCTCCCACTCATTAGCTATGAAATTACCCAGCCCATAAAAGCTAACCACCCCATATTTGGGGGCCTCTCACCTTTCAAAATGGCCTATACTCTGTAGAGTGTGTTTCTCTCTAAATAGATCCACTATTCACCTATCACTTTTGTCTCTTGATGAATTCTTTCTGTAATGAGACATCAAGAACTTGAGCTTTATTAACTCCTGAGACCAGGTTTGTGATCTCAATTAAAAGACAGTGGGGGGCTTCCCTGGTGGCTCAGTGGTAAAGAATCCATCTGCCAATGCGGGAGACATGGATTCGATCCCTGGTTCAGGAAGATGCTATGTGCTGAGGAACAACTAAGCCCGTGTGCCGCAACTGCTGAGCCCAAGAGCCACAGCTACTGCACCTGCCTGCTGCAGAGACTGAAGCCTGCAAGCCCGGCGCCTGTGCTCACAAGAGAAGCCACCACAATGAGAAACCCCTGGACCACAACAAAGAGTAGCCCCCGCTTACCACAGCTAGAGAAACGCCCATGCAGCAACAAAGACCCAGCACAGCCCCCCAAATTTTTTAAATTAAATCAATAAAAACAGTGGGTTCTAGTCGGGTTTGAGTCCTGGCCCACTGTCGCGGTCGCACGGTTTCACTCCTGCTGGCAGTATAATGAAGCAGCGTCACCTCGTGTTGGAGAAGCTCGGCGCCTTCTCTTCCTGCGGGGGTCTGTGCTGATGGAGAATGGCACAGGCAGGAGAGCTCCACCTTTGCAGCTTCTGACTCCACTTTACTTAGGTTTCCTTTTACTAACTTTTACACCTGTCAATCTCAAGCAGAGACTGAAAAGGGGATTTGGGAGCAGGGAGGTCTTTGGGAGGAGATTCTCAGAAGCAAGTGTGAGGAACTGAGGAGAATGAGACAGGAAAGAAAGAAAAGCCGGTCTAATGAGGTATTATGGAAGTTGCTGCTGACACCAAGCAGGACCCTGTGAGGCTCCTGGGCACAAAAGCCTCTGTGTTCTCTGTTTCTTGTTTGGAGGAAATAGGCTTCATTCAGCCTCTACGACCTTCCCTGAGTTCCAGAGGACAGGTTCACATGGTTGCTAATCAGGGAAGGGAGGGGATGCAGAGGAAAGGGAGGAAGAATCAAGAAACAATAGTGCAATTATACTCCAACTAAAAAAAAATTGATCTGCACATTTAATGCAATAAAAAAAGATTATGCAGCCATGGGACAGGATCCTGGTGCCCCCTCAAGAGATACACATAATAATATCTTTGAGCCGTTTTGCAGATACTGAATCTCCCACCCGGTGAAAGAAGTTAACTGTATGCAGCCCACAAGCACGCAGACCCTAAACCAGTTGGAACCAGAATGGTGAAAATGCTAACTCCCAGTTACCTCACCACTAACCAACCAATCAGAAGAATGTCCACAAGCTGATCATGCCCTCCCTCTTTAACCATTATGATAAAACTTTTCTGAAGGCAATGGCAACCCACTCCAGTACTCTTGCCTGGAAAATCCCATGGGCGGAGGAGCCTGGTGGGCTGCAGTCCATGGGGTTGCTAAGAGTCGGACACGACTGAGCATCCTCACTTTCCCTTTTCACTTTCACGCATTGGAGAAGGAAATGGCAAACCACTCCGGTGTTCTTGCCTGGAGAGTCTTAGGGACGGGGGTGCCTCGTAGGCTGCCGTCTATGGGGTCGCACAGAGTCGGACACGACTGAAGCAACTTAGCAGCAGCAGCAGCAGCTACCCTGTCCAGGTTGGGATGCACAGCTTTGAGGGCATTATCCCACCGAGGCCACTTTTGCCTGACAAAGCTGTAAAGCTATTCTTTTCTACTTTACCCAAAACTCTGTCTCTGAGATTCAATTTGGTGCCGGTATTCAGAGGCAGGGTTTCGGCATCACCGCTGTAGATAACGAGGTCTTGGTTCTAACAGGACCACTGAGAAGTGTACAAATACCACCCAGAATTAAGAAGATCAAGACTAAACCAGTAATCTACAGCCCCCCTCCATCTGCTGGTCGAGCACTTCCTCACATTTCTGGTCTCCTTTGCGACAAGTAGGGCTTCCCTGGTGGCTCAGACGGTAAAGCTTCTGCCTGAAATGCTGGAGACCTGGGTTCGATCCCTGGGTCGGGAAGATCCCTGGAGAAGGAAATGGCAACCCACTCCAATATTCTTGCCTAGAAAATTCCATGGATTAAGGAGCTTGCAGGACTACAGTCCACAGGGTCACAAAGAGTCGAACACGACTGAGCGACTTCACTTTGCGACAAGTAGACTCCGTGATATCAGAGGAGGTCCTAAGGCTGGCCTTAGGACAGAAAGATTTATTGTATCTTTGAAGTGGGGTGTTGCCAATGAGAGGTAAATTTAAGCTGCAGAGAACTATCTACCCTGACTGTGCTGTTATAACAAATTGCCACAAACTTAGCAGCTTAACCAGAGAAGGCAATAGCACCCCACTCCAGTACTCTTGCCTGGAAAGTCCCATGGATGGAGGAGCCTGGTGGGCTGCAGTCCATGGGATCTCGAAGAATCGGACATGACTGAGCAACGTCACTTTCACTTTTCACTTTCATGTACCTGGAGAATCCCAGGGACGGGGGAGCCTGGTGGGCTGCCGTCTGTGGGGTCACACAGAGTCGGACACGATTGAAGTGACTTAGCAGCAGCAGCAGCATTGGAGAAGGAAATGGCAACCCACTCCAGTGTTCTTGCCTAGAGAATCCCAGGGACGGGGGAGCCTGGTGGGCTGCCGTCTATGGGGTCGAACAGAGTCGGACAAGACTGAAGCAACTTAGCAGCAGCAGCAGCAGCAGTAGCAGCTTCAGTTCAGTTCAGTTCAGTGGCTCAGTCGTGTCTGACTCTTTGCGACTCCATGAATCACAGCACGCCAGGCCTCCCTGTCCATCACCATCTCCCGGAGTTCACTCAGACTCACGTCCATCGAGTCAGTGATGCCATCCAGCCATCTCATCCTCGATCGTCCCCTTCTCCTCCTGCCCCCAATCCCTCCCAGCATCAGAGTCTTCCAAAGAGTCAACTCTTCACATGAGGTGGCCAAAGTACTGGAGCTTCAGCTTTAGCATCATTCCTTTCAAAGAAATCCCAGGGTTGATCTCCTCAAAAATGTATTATCTTACAGGTCTTGGAAGTAAAAATTCTGAGCACAGTGTGGCTCAGCTGGTTCCCTGCCTACAGTCACACAAGACCCAAACCAAAGTGTTGACAGGACCAGGTTCCCTTGTGGAAGCATTGAGAATGAATCCATACCCCAGATTGTTGGCAGAATTCAAGTTTCATGGAATTGTAGAACTGAAGTCCCTCCTGTTTTCTCTTTAACTGTCAGTGGAGGATCTTTCTCACCTAGAAGCTCCCTGCATATCTTGGCTAGTGACCCCTTCCTCCGTCTTCAAGCCAGCAACATGAGGTCCAGCTTGTCTCACCCTTAGAATCTCTCAGACCTCCTCTTCTGCTTCATCTCACCTACCTCCCCCTTTTTATACTTTTAAGAGTTCATTTGATACATTAGGCCCAACTGGATACTCCAGGATGATTTCCCATTTTATGGTTGCTGTGGGCTGTGTTTAGTCGCTCTGCTGCTGCTGCTAAGTCACTTCAGTCATGTCCAACTCTGTGTGACCCCATAAAAGGGAGCCCACCAGGCTCCTCCCTCCCTGGGATTCTCCAGGCAAGGATGGATACTGGAGTGGGTTGCCATTTCCTTCTCCAATGCATGCATGCATGTTAAGCCACTTCAGTCATGTCCTACTCTATGCTACCCCATGGACAGCAGCCCACCAGGCTCCTCTGTCCACAGAATTCTCTAGGCAAGGATACTGGAGTGGGTTGCCATTTAGTCGCTCAGTTGTGTCCAACTCTTTGCAACCTGCCAGGCTCCTCTGTCCATGGAATTCCCCAGGCAAGAATACCAGAGTGGGTAGCCATTCCCCTCTCCAGGGGATCTTCCAGATCCAGGAACTGAACCTGTGTCTCTTACATCTCCTGCGTTGGCAGGCAGGGTCTTTACCACTACTGTCACCTGGAAGTCTGCAATTAAGAAGAGAAATGGCTAAATACAGCTTAAAGTAGTGCTTCACAAACTTTAATCAGTATATCAGTCCCTTGAGGATTCTTTTAAAATGTAGATTCTGATTCAATAAAGGACTTCCCTAGTGGCTCATAAGGAGAAGGAGATGGCACCCCACTCCAGTACTCTTGCCTGGAAAATCCCATGGGTGGAGGAGCCTGGTAGGCTGCAGTCCAAGGGGTCACGAAGAGTCAGACATGACTGAGCAACTTCACTTTCACTTTTCACTTTCATCCATTGGAGAAGGAAATGGCAACCCACTCCAGTGTTCTTGCCTGGAGAATCCCAGGGATGGGGGAGCCTGGTGGGCTGCCGTCTATGGGGTCACACAGAGTCGGATATGACTGAAGTGACTTAGCAGCAGCAGCAGCAGTGGCTCATATGGTTAAAGGTCTTCCTGCAGTGTAGGAGACCCAGGTTTGATCCCTGGGTCGGGAAGATGCCCTGGAGAAGGAAATGGCAACCCACTCCAGTGTTTTTGCCTGGAAAATCCCATGGATGGAGCAGCCTGGAAAGCTACAGTCCATGAGGTTGCAAAGCGCTGGACATGACTAAGTGACTTCACTTTCAATTCTGATTTAATAAGTCAAGGGCGAGGCTCAAGATTCTGCATTTCTAGTAAGATCTCAGATAATGCTGATTCTGATGGTCTCAGACCCCATTTGGGGACTTAAAATATTGTGGGCTTTTTTACTCCACTTTTTGAGGAGTCTTTAGGTTAGGCTAGCTTTAGGGATGGTTAAGCCAGTGGTGCAAAGACCTTAGGGCATCAGATCATGTCTGAGGTTTCTTTGGCCTTCTTCTCATGGTTGAAAAGAGAGGGAAACAGTTCTAAGCATCACATGCCCATGTGACAGTCTTCAGATGCAGAGAAGAAAATGGCTGTCTTGGAATCCTCTTTTTTTTTTTCTTTAAGTTTTAAATTTTATTTATTTTTATATATGTTTGGCTGTGCATGGGCGTTCTCTAGTTACAGGAAGCAAGGGCTCCTCTTCCTTGTGATGTGTGGGCTTCTCATTGCAGTGGCCTCTTTTGTTGCAGAGCACAGGCTCTAGGTGTGTGGGCTTGTCACTGGGGTACACGGGCTTAGTTGCCCCATGGCATGGAATTTTCCTGGACCAGGGCTTGAACCCATGTCCTCTGCAGTGGCAGGTGGATTGTTAATCACCAGATGCCAGGGAAGTTCCTGTAACCCTTTTAGGAGTAAAAGAAACTCTTTAAGAAGCTCCCAGTCAGTGTCCCATCAGTTCCTATTGGCTAGAACTGTGCCATAGGCTTACGCCTAAGCCAATCCCTTGCCAAGGCCATTATAGAAGTGTGAACAAAATCAGAAAGAAGGGAGGAAATAGGGCTGGCTAAACAGCCAAGAATATCTCCCACAAGTGCCCAGAGTCTATTCTCCCCTTCTTCCTCACAGGACTTAGACTGTGTTGAGTGAACCATGAAACTGACCCTTGGCGACCTGATGGGACTGTAGTCTGCCAGGCTCCATTGTCCATGGGATTCTCCAGGCAAGAACACTGGAGTGGGTTGTCATTTCCCTCTCCAGGGGATCATCCTGACCCAGGGATTGAACCCGAGTCTCCTGCACTGCAGGCAGATTCTTTACCATCTGAACCACCAGGGAAGCCCTGCTTCCCCACTACAGTAAGAGATGGCAGATTTACTCCATGGAAGAGGAGCAAGAAAGCCTCTAAATTCAGAGGCACCAAGCAGCAGCAAAGGTAGGGATGAGTTGCCACGTTGAAATCCAGGGGAATGAGTAAAAATATGTAAATAAATATAGGAAGACCAGCCCCTAGAACACTTCTTCTAAGAAGAAGTCCAAGTGACTCTTCTCTGGAGAAAAAGAAAGAACCTTGAGAAAAATTCTACACCTACATACCTGATCAACCCAGACTGAAATGCATGAGTCAGCAAACCTGTCCCTCATTTCAGGTCTTTAATCAGCTTCTTAGTGCCTCACCCTAAACAAGAATAAGCAGCCAAGATTCCCAGACATTGAGTGAAAGCCTCTTGTATGAAAGGCAGAGATAAAAAAAGTAAGCAAATGCACAAAAAAAAAAAAAGTAAGAAAAGGGGAAGAGAATGAAAGAGGGAGGGGGCAAGAACAACTAGACTGGAGGAATCAGAAATAATTCAGCTGGCCAAATAAACAGGCAAAATGCCACCATCTAATACCTCAGAGATGTCTAATTCATAAAACAAGAACAGGATGGTTTATAAAGTGGGGGTAGGGGTGGGTTATAGAGCAAGAAAGAATTTCAGAAAATTAAAAACAGGAGAGCTGTGCTCGCTTCAGCAGCATATACCAAAACGAGATTAGCATGGCCCATACGCAAGGATGACTTGCAAATTCAAGAAGTGTTCCATAGTTTTTTTGATGTATGGCAGACACCAACACAACATTATAAAGCAATTCTCCAGTTAAAAATAATACACTTTAAAATAATCAAAATAAAAATCACACACTAACTGAAGGAAAAAAAATTGAACTGAAATTTAAAGTGTGAATAAAAAATTTGGAAGATAAAGTCAAAAAAATCTCCCAAGAAGTAGAAAGAGAAAACAAAACAAACTTGTGGGTGGAGTTTGGAAGGAAAAATGGGAAAATTAGAGGACCAGTCCTGGAGTTCTATGTCTAATACAGATTCCACAAGGAAAATATAGAGAATATTGAAAGGAGAAATTATCAACTAATGCAAGAAAGTTTCCTAGACAATGACTTTCTGGATTTCAGTAGCCTTCCTACTGAGAGATGAATGAAAAGAGATCCATGTAGGATAAATCATTATGAGATTTGGGGATACTGGAAGCAAGTAAAAGATCCAAGTGCTTTGGGGATTAAAAAAAAAAAAGGACTTGGAATTAGAATGGCACCAGAAACCAACAAGATGGAAGAGTTGCCTCCAAAATTCTGAGGAAAAATACTATTGAATCAAGAATTCTATAACCAGTTTTTAAAGTGTGAGGGGCGAATGAAGACACGTTTAGATATATAAGGTCTCCATTTTTTCTTTCTCCTATCCCTTCCTTCTCAAGAAGCCACCAAAGGATATACTAAGAGGATAACTTAAAACGTTGAGGGGGAACTTGGAATCTGGTAAAAAGGAAATCCAACAGAAGAAAAGCTCTAGTGGGCCCCAGGATAACAGGCCACCTGACCTGCCTCCTGAGAAACCTGTCTGCAGGTCAAGTAGCAACAGTTAGAACTGGACATGGAACAACTAACTGGTTCAAAATTGGGAAAGGAATGCACCAAGGCTGTATAGAGTCACCCTACTTATTTAGCTCCTATGCAGAGTACATCATGTGAAATGCCAGGCTGGGTAAATCACAAGCTGGAATCAACACTGGTGGGAGAAATATCAACAACCTCAGATATGCATATGATACCACTTCAATGGCAGAAAGTAAAGAGGAACTGAAGAGCCTTTTCATTGAAAGGACTGGTGCTGAAATTGAAATTCCAATACTTTGGCCACATGATGTGAAGAGATGACTCGTTGGCAAAGACCCTGATGCTGGGAAAGATTGAGGGCAGGAAGAGAAGAGGATAAAAACGGATGAGATGGTTGGATGGCATCACCAACTCAATGGACGTGAGTTTGAGCAAACTCTGGGAGATAGTGAAGGACACGGAGGCCTGGTGTGCTGCAGTCTATGGGGTCACAAAGAGCTGGATATGACTGAGCAACTGAACGATGAGGATGACGGCTGTGGAAGTCCAAAGAGCAGTCTGCCCCCAGAGGAGCAGGAAGACGCCCAGGATGGGCATCTCCAGGAATGACTGAAATGACTCCTTTCACAGTTCTCCTCTTTGATTGCCCCATGTGGTGGTATTATTATTTTAGGTTGAGTCTCCAGTAAACTTAATATTTCATATAGTATTCTTCACTATTGTGCCAAGTGTGAACCATGATCATACTTCCTTTCTTGTATAATTTTCATTTCTTCTGGTGTTAACAATTCCTCCTTTTTTCACTATTTGATTTGTTTTCTTTTTTTTAACTTTTTTAATTTTTTTTTTAAGTTTTATTTTTACTTTATTTTGTTTTACAATACTGTATTGGTTTTACATTGACATGAATCAGCCACGGGTGTACATGAGTTCCCAATCCTGAACCCCCCCTCCCACCTCCCACCCCATATTATCTCTCTGGATCATCCCTGTGCACCAGCCCCAAGCATCCTGTATCCTGTATCAAACATAGACTGGCGATTCGTTTCTTACATGATAGTATACATGTTTCAACACCATTCTTCCAAATCATCCCACCCTCTCCCTCTCCCTCAGAGTCCAAAAGTCCGTTCTATACATCTGTGTCTCTTTCGCTGTCTCACATACAGGGTTATCATTACCATCTTTCTAAATTCCATATATATGTGTTAGTATACTGTGTTGGTGTTTTTCTTTCTGGCTTACTTCACTCTGTATAATAGGCTCCAGTTTCATCCACCTCATTAGAACTGATTCAAATGTATTCTTTTTAATGGCTGAGTAATACTCCATTGTGTATATGTACCACAGCTTTCTTATCCATTCATCTGCTGATGGACATCTAGGTGATTTGTTTTCTATATCTTTATTCATCATTGTTTTCCCCAAACTCTCCAAACCAAGATACCTTTGAGTACTGTTTATACATAGTTCCCATATTAGGATGTCTATCAATCAATGAATTAAATGAAGTGGCTCAGTGCTACAGAGAAAAGCAAAGCAAGATAGGGGAAGAGGGAGTGTTAGATTGGGGAAGGTTTGTAATTTTTAGTAGGTTAGTCAGGGAAGACCTCACTGTGAGGGTGACCTGAAGGGAGACATCAAGGACACAATGCAGACATTTGAAGGACGGGAGTTTCAAGCAGAGCTAATAGTAAGTTCAAAGTCCTAAAGACAGGAACGTGCCTGAACTATTCTTCGTGCATCTACTAGAATTTTCCCTTGCATGTTTTACAGTCACTTCCATTACCCACTTCCCCACTGAAGGGCTCGCCAATCTCAAAGACACTGTATTTAAACTTTAGTCTCTCTTAGTGCACTTTTTAATTCTCAGTGTTCAAACAGTGACAAGTCACATTGACCCTGTTTGCACAGTTAGATTTCTTCTTTTTCTGTATTTCCCACTGTCACTACATAAATTCTATAAGAGAATTGTAGAGCATTAGGACTGAGAGGGTTCTTAGAGACTATCTAGGATAATTCTATCCTATGAGGCGCAAACGAAACTGCCTCTCTGAGAACTCTCTTACCAGGTCTCTGGAGAGCCAGGCAAAGCTTGGTTACACCACAACTGAGTCTGCCCGTTGCCTGAGTTCAGTCCATTTGGCTGCTGCTCAGCAAGTGCTCTTTGCCCTCTGCCTCATTCCTGCCCATCCACCCTAAGGAATAATCTGTGGTCTACCCTGGCAGAGCTTTCCTCAGCTGCCTGTCTGACATGACCTCCTGCTCCTGAAAGAGCCCAACGCTCAGTCACATCAGTCGACTCTCACTGGTCCTCCAACACACTATCTTCATCTCTGCCTTTAACTCTGCTCTTCAATTCTTCTCTTTTCTGGAATCACCTTTCTGTTTCCTTCCTGTTCAAATTCACCCATCTTTCCAGACCTCTTCCAGGCCTGTTTCTCTGTCTGATGGAATGGAGCAGAAGCGAAGTGTTAGGATGCTTGGTTGCCCACACCCACATCCTTCTCTCTGCATCAGTCTTGTGTCAGGAGTATTGTCCTCCCGCTTTACAGGTGAAGAAGTCAAGACTTACAGAGGTAGAGAGTGGGATAGGATTTGAGCCTATGTCTGCCTGTGCTCTTAATCATTGTGCAATACTGTCTTCTGAACTAGTAACTGTTGGCTGAATTGTTCAGGAACTGCTTCATATATGTTAATGGACTCATCAGCCCCAGTTGACCATGACCCAAAGTTTGTAGAGCAGAGTAGGCAGAAGAAAGAACCCCACTTGCAAAGGGTCCACTTTGTGTCAGACTCAGTACCTTCTGCAGCAAATGTGAGGTAAAACCAAGAGATACAACCAGAAATGTTGAAAGTGGTTGACTCTGGAGGAGGAGACTCAGGGAGTCGGGAGGAGAAAGGCTGGGGCTTTCTATTTTAATAATAAGTTGACTTTTAACGTTACATATAACTTTGATTAAAAACAAGAGTGAACTTAAAGGAATTAAATGGATAAGTGAATGTAAATAACCCTTTTAGAATCATGGATGGGAAGGGAAGAAGGAAATGTAGCGCAGTAGCCATTACATACAATTATACCGGGGCTTCCCTGGAAAACGAGATGGCAACCCACTCCAGTATTCATGCCTGGGAAATCAGAGGAGCCTGGCGGGCTACAGTCCATGGGGTTGCAAAAGAGCCAGACACAACTCGGAGACTAAGCAAACACATTTGTAGTGAAGGTTAAATGAAAACAAGGCATTTGGCATATATTTGACATAGAACCAGCGGCAAGTTTTGTTTTGTTTTTTTTTCTCCACCGTCTCCTTTGTTTTATGTTATTTTTTTATTGGAGTATAGTTGCTTTGCAGTGTTGTACTGGTTTCTGCTGTACAATGGAGTGACTCAGCTATATGTTCACATAGCTCCCCTCCCTCTTGGACCTCTCTCCCACCCCTCACTGCACCCTCATCCCACCGCTCTCAGTTCAGTTCAGTTCAGTCGCTCAGTTGTGTCCAACTCTTTGCGACCCCACAGACTGCAGCACACCAGGCCTCCCTGTCCATCACCAACTCCTGGAGCTTGCTCAAACTCATGTCCATAGAGTTTGTGATGCCATCCAATCATCTCATCCTCTGTCGTCCTCCTCTCCTGCCCTCAATTTTTTCCCAGCATCAGGGTCTTTTCCAATGAGTCAGTTCTTCGCATCAGGTGGTGAAACTATTGGAGTTTCAGCCTCAGCATCAGTCCTTCCAATGAACACACAGGACTTATCTCCTTTAGGAATCACTGGTTGGATCTCCTTGCAGTCCAAGGGACTCTCAAGAGTCTTCTCCAACACCACAGTTCAAAAGCATCAGTTCTTCGGTGCTCAGCTTTCTTTATAGTCCAACTCTCACATCCATACATGGCTACTGGAAAAACCATACCTTTGACTACACGGACATTTGTCAGCAAAGTAATGTCTCTGCTTTTTAATATGCTATCTAGTTTGTTCATAGCTCTTCTTCCAAAGAGCAAGTGTGTTTTAATTTCATGGCTGTAGTCACCATCTACAGTGATTTTGAAGCCCCTCCCCCAATAAAGTCTCACTGTTTTCACTGTTTCCCCATCTACTTACCATGAAGTGATGGGACCAGATGCCATGCTCTTTGTTTTCTGAATGTTGAGTTTTAAGCCAACTTTTTCACTCTCCTCTTTCGTTTTCAAGAAGCTCTTTAGTTCTTCACTTTCTGCCATAAGGGTAGTGTCATCTGCATATCTGAGGTTATTGATATTTCTCCTGGCAATCTTGATTCCAGCTGATTCGCTTGAGTAGGTTTAAATATTTCTGTTTGGGGATTTCCTGGGTAGTCCAGTGGCTAAGAATCTGCCTTGCAACACAGGGGATTCAGGTTCGATCTCTGGTCAGGGAACCAAGATCCCCCCTGTATCAGAGCAACAAAGCCCATACACCACAAGTACTGAAGCCTGTGAGCCCTGGAGCCCTGACACCACGATCAGAGGCTGCAGGCTGCAGCGAAGACTCCATAAGCCACAACTGAGACCCGATGCAGCCAAACAATTAGTTTTAAAAATAGCTAAAAATATATTTCTGTCTCTGGCAGATGGATCCTAGAGCAGTCCCCATGATTCCTGTTTCCTGGTGTTCATGTCCGTTTGAAATCCCCTCCCCCTGAGTGCGGGTGGAATCTGTGGCTTACTAGCCAATAGCCAAGACATTCTGGAGATGTAATTAAGGTCCCAAATCACTTGATTCTGTGTTAACTGAAAGGGAGATTATTCTTTATTAATTATGAAAAATTCCTTAAAAGAGGGACTAGATGCCCCCTGAGAGGAGAGACTCTCCTGTGGACATGAGGCAGTGAGCAGCTGTGTTGAGATTCTCACATGGTAAAGAAATCCAGGCTTATAGTCAGGCTTCCCTGGGTGCTCAGCAGTAAAGAATCCACCTGCCAACGCAGGAGATGCAGGTTCGATCCCTGGGTCAGGAAGATCTCCTGGAGAAGGAAATGGCAACCCACTCCAGTATTCTTGCCTGAGAAATCCCATGGGCAGAGGAGCCTGGCGGGCTATAGTCAATAGGTTCACACGGAATCGAACATGACAGAATGCACGCACACATGCGTCGTTGTTTGCAGTGTCCTGTTAGTTCCAGGGGTGCAGCCAAGTGATTATATATCTAATATATATATATGATATTTTCAGAATATTTTCCTTTATAGGTTATCATTCGATAATGAATATATTTCCCTATGCTATACAGTAGGTCCTTGTTATCTGTTTTATATATAGTAGTGTATATCTGTAATTCCAAATTTCTAATTTATCCTCCCCCATCTCCTAGGAGTCTTGAATAAGCTAAGGGAAGATGCCATGTGGGAGAAAAGGGAAAGAAGAAGGGAGTGAAGGAGAGAGAGGGAGAGAGAGGTTGAAAAATGGATATTTTAAAGACACTGCAAAGTAACTGGGAAAGTAGAAAACATGATTTTTTTAAACATAATTTTCAAATAATGTCATATACCAAGAGAGAATATATTTTCCTCTAAGGATTTAAGGAATCTGTGATATACAGAGCACTCGCTAAATATTCCGTGGGCTTCCCTACATTTTCCATTCTCCTTATGTAATAGGTAAGAACCTTCATGTTCTATTACAAGTTAATCACTAAAGGGATGTTGCCTATAAGCTTAAATTATACTTAATAGCCCATCTCTGGGAACCCTGCCTCTCTGGTAATGAGTGTTAAGCTAAATTACCTTTATTTAGCTCACAGGAAACATCCTGACCAGGACCACCTGTGAATGGCTGCAGGAAGGACGGAAAGAACACACTCACTCTGGAATCTGGCTGGAACCAGGACTAAATTCTCTCCCTTTTAGAAGCCTGAATTCTAACTCAAGGGAGATGATTCTTTGGGACACTGGTCCACCATTTTCTCTATCTGTTGGCTTTCCAAATAAAGCTGCTATTCTTCACCCCAACAATATTTTGGCCTGTCCTGCAATAGGCAGCAAGAGCTTAGACTCAGCAGCACTTGTGGTTAGGATGGGTCTATGTGGCTGGATCTAGCCAATGATCCGTGAGCAGACATGACTTTTGCTACTCCTGAGCATTCACTAGTTAAGAGTTTGTGCGTCTCATCCACCACTCTTTCCCTGTCACGTGTTCCCAGTGGTGCCGGGTCAAGATGTCAAAGCTTCTGTCAGCCTCTTTCCCTGAAGACTGTGAATAAAGAGTCCCTACCTTACCAGACACATACTGAAAGCTAGAAATAAATTTACTAAGTCACTGAAATGTGGAGGTTTGTTGCAGCAGCTGGCAGATAAATTGCATGCATACTCTTAGGCTAAGACGCATCCCTGGATGCGCTCTGTCTTCCGCACTCATTCCTCCGCACAGATTCTTTCTTTCCAGATTCCCAGGACTCTTAGTTTGCTGCTCGTCATGTTGCAGACCTGGAGATGTGATACGTACGGTGTTCTTTTATATTCTTTGAGGATATTGCATTAGTCGCATACAAATTTAGAGTTGTTTTCTTCCTAGTTTATTGGCATTTTAGTCATGCAGAGTATCTACTGATGCTTTTTGCCCTGAAGTCTAATGTGTTGTATATTAGTTTAGCTTCACTGATTTTCTTTGAGCTACTCCTAGTATAGTACGTCTTTTACAACCTTTAACATACCTGTATCCTTATATTTCAGATTTTTTTAAAGCAATAAAAAGTTGCTTTGGGGACTTCCCTAGTGGTCCCATGGCTAAAACTCTGCACTCCCAATGCAGGGAGACCGGGTTCAATCCTTGGTCAGAAAACTAGATCCTGCATGCTGCAACTAAAGATCCCATATGCTGCAACTAAGACCCAGCACAGCCAAATAAATTTTAAAAATAATTAAAACACTAATCTAACACTTTTGTTCTTTAAGTTTATTCCACTTATTATTATTTTTTTTTTTACAGGAGAAGAGTTTGTTCTTTTTTACTTAGTCACAACACATCAGTACAACAGAGGTCAAGGAGGTCAAACCCAGTTCAGTGGAGGTCATTTTAACTATACCTGCTAAAGGAATAGACCTGTAAAACGATGCTTTTATAGCTCAAATCAAATTAAATAAACCAAATAGAAGGCAGCGAAGACGTTTTAAGTTATTTCAACAACCACATTTCCATGCGCCAAAAAGAGGAACACAACATAAACATTCCCAGTGAAAAGAAAACATGGCAGCTCCAGGAATTAGGTTATGAATTTAACAGGTTCCACTGGACTATTCCATTGACCACTTGCACACCATGATCACTTATCCATGTTAACATCTGTGAACTTGAGATCTGTGAAATTAAAAATTCATTGCATTGCTTGAGACTGATAAATGCAGACATATTCTATGCAACTGCCGTCCGTCCCTTCCCTACCAACTCCAAACCCAGACCTCTCCTAGCCAAGCCAGAACTGTGAATCCTGGCAGATGACAGTGACTGGTCATTCAGATTCAGGGCCCCTAATGGTTTGTACATTCACCTCACTGCTGTAGGAGGCAGAGAATTAGCTAGTCTTTCTTGGATAAAGCTGATCATCTGATTTGTCAACGCTTTATTCAGAAATATAAAATTCAATACAGTCCACCTCCCAAAGAATATCATTTATACAATACCTTACTTGTCAAAATATTAACAAAATAGCATCATGTTAACATTGAGCACAGTGGTTTGGAAAATTAATTCTAAAAAGAGACTGTAACTATACAAGGAGAAGAACAGACCCAAAATACTAAATGTTAAAATATGTATTTATACATCTGAGTTTCAAAATTTCATAGTACTTGTTTTCTACTTCTCCCACATGTTCAGTGTTCTTTTTTTCCCCCTCTCTTCTTTTAAATCTTTTTAAGATTGTTTTTATTATTCCATACTTTCCTACATTCACTTGTTTATTTACAGGTATAGTTTTTTAAACTATTTTTCCATGATTGCCATGGTGATTACAGTAGGCATCCTTAATTTGTTAAAGTTTAACATAAATTAATTCTTTTACTACTTCTTGAACAATGCAAGAACCCTAAAATACTTTAATTCCATTTATCAGTTCCCACACTGTGTGCCATTTTTGTGCTGGGTTTTAATTTTCCATATGTTTAAAGCTCTACCAGATATTTTTTGCTTTATACAGTCGTTGTTCATTTATTTTTTTACCCATAGGTTTACCTTTTGTCTTGTTCTATATTTCTTCCTTCATAGTCATACTTCCTTTGGGGTTTATTTTCATTCTGCTTGAAAAATTCTCTTTAGCATTTGTTTTAGTGTGGGTCTGTTGATGAGCAAATTTTTTTTTCAGATTTTGATTGTCTGAAAACACACATTTTTCTTTCATTTTTGAATGATATCTTCACTGGGTATGAAAGTTTAGATTAACTGTTATTTTCTTTCCACACTTCAAAGATATCATTTCCGAGACTTCCCTGGAGGTCCAGTGGTTAAGACTCCAATTTCCCAATGTAGGCAGCACAGGTTTAATTCCTGGTTAGGGAACAAAGGTCCTGCATGCTGCTTGGTGTGGCCAAAAAACAAACAAACAAAAATTCCATCATCTTCTGAATTTTATCATTTATATTATAAAGTCAGTTGTTAGTCTTAATGTTGTTATTTTGGAGGTAATATATCTCCCCCACAACATGCCATTGCTTTTAATACTTCGTTTTTGGTTTTCAACAGTTTTACTATGAAGTGCTTACAGTTTCCTTGGCATTTATTCTGTGTGGGACTGAGTATATTTTTCATCAATCAGAAAATTTTCAGTTACTCTCTCTTCAAATATTGCTTCTTTCTCACTCTCTCTCTCATATCTTTCCAGGACTCTAATTTATTATATTTAGGCTTTTTCACCATGTCCCACATGTCTATTACTCTCTCTTTTATATATTTTTAAAATTTATTTCTGTTTCTGTATACTTCAGTAAGGATGTTATTTACTAATTTATCTTCTAGCTCTTTAGTCCTAGAATGAGCCATGTCTAATCTGATGTTAGGTCCATTTATTGTATTAAATTCATTGTTGTATGTTTGAGTCTTAGGATTTCAATTGTACTTCTTTGGAGATCACCTAACACCCTACCACAATCCCAGTGGAAATGCTTGCTGTTCTACACAGATCTATCCCACTCAGTTACATGAACCCAAACAAAATCCTCACTTTTGTTTAAGCCAGTTTCACTCAGTTTTCCAGTTACATACAACTGAAAACTCTTGAAGTGTTGAGATATTTCTCTTGATGATGTCAAGATGGTTGCGCAGCAGCAGGTGTCAGATGCAAATATGATTTAGAGAAGAAGTGGGATGTTGCTGGTCATACATCTCTTTTTATTAAGAGGGGAAACCTTTTCAAGAACCCCCAATCAGAATATCTGGGTTGTGTCACATATCCATGTCTAAGCTAACTATGACACATGGAATGGGATGAAAATGATTAGCCAGTAACACCTGAATTTGGTGAGAGGGTTGGTCATCTTCTCTGAGCAAAGAACTATAGAAGATGAACATCCAAACAAACTTGGGGCTCTCTCAACGATTGAAAACATGAGAGGAGAAAGGTCTTGGGTAGATAATCAATGCTGTTTACCTGCCTAACAGATATGTTAGTGTGTGTGTACAGAAAATACCAGCGGGTCTTCAATGGAGGTCCAGTGGTTAAGAGTCCACCTTCTAATGTGAGGGACTCAGGTTCAATCCCTTGTTGGGGAACTAAGATCCCACATATTGTAGGGCAACTGAATCCTCCCTTTGCAATAAAGAGCCCTCGCACTGCAAACAAAGACCCATTGCAGCCAAAATAAAATAATTAAAAAAAAAAACCAGGTAGAGTACATATTAATCTGTTAGCATGGTTTAAATTTTGAAATGGGACTCTATGGGATGGAATGAATGGATATTTTCACTTTTTACTTACAGCATTTTCATTAGTTTATGTTATCTTGATTATTTAAATTTAAAAGGACTGGAATTCCCTGGTGGTCCAGTGATTAGGACTAAGTGTTTTCTAAGTGTTTGCTTGAGGCCCAGGTTCAATCCCTGGTCTGGGAACTAAGATCCCACAAGTCACGCAGCAAAAGAGAAAATTAAATAATAAACAAATAAATACATGTAAAAGGATTGCTTTGATCTTAAAATGGGCTCTAAGAAACGGAACAAGGATTTAAACAAAAAAGAAACAAAAAAAGAGAGAGAGAGAGAGAGGCATATGTTAATGCGTCCCAGCCCCAGCTCTGGCCCCTGTAGAGTCACTAGGTGCCAGCAGCAGGATTATTCTTATCGGGGATTTGGAAGCACAAGGTTCTCAGAGCCTGATGCCATCAAATATTTAAACTATCCAACTCCCTTCTCACACACTCTCATAGCAGCATAAATTGGCTTGCTATGCACATTTTCTACAGGAGAAGAATTTGCTGGACATGGCAATGTGAGCATTCTGGCCCCCTTGGCAGTTCCATTTTTCATTGTATATTAATAAATTCTTTTTTTTTCTCAAATAATGGGCTAAGAGCTGAGCTAGTATTATCAATCTCCCCACCCCCACCCCCACCTAATATATGGGCTCTCTCTTAGTGCTGTTAAAGTCAAGTTTATTAGCTTGTACCTTGATGAATTCAGCAAGGTAAATGTCACCTCTGAGGCCACTTGGCAGCTGGCTAGCCAGTCTGCCCTGATGACACTCCTGTCTCTTCAAGCACATTTCCTTCAGACTCCTGTGCTTTCTAGCCACATTCATCCCAGCCAACTCTCTGTTTCTTTATCTTTCATTCTGTCTTTTCCTCTATGACTATCTCTCTCTTCCTACCTCACACCTAACCTTCCTTTACCTTTTCTTTTTTTCTTTCTGTTTTTTTTACTTTAATTAACCATGGAATTGAATCATAAAATATACCAGGAAAATGTGCCAAGCACTGAGCTGGGCCATGCATGTAAAATGTATTTTGACTTCACAATAACTCTGAAAAGTGTTTTTATCCCTATTTCACAAATGGGAAAATAGAGGCACATAAAAGCTAAGCACTTGTGTTTGATAATCTAAAGTTTTACTGCTTAATTTTCAAAGTCAATAAATCTAGTGTGTTATATTCTCTTTGTCTTAGACAATAAAATTTAAACATTATGTTTGCCTGGGTGTCCTAAGAATTCACCTTTAGGTATGTTTATTTCTGGTCCCATCACTTCATGGCAAATAGATGGGGAAACAGTGGAAACAGTGGCTGACTTGATTTTGGGGGGCTCCAAAATCACTGCAGATGGTGATTGCAGCCATGAAATTAAAAGACGCTTACTCCTTGGAAGGAAACTTATGACCAACCTAGAAAGCATATTAAAAAGCAGAGACATTACTTTGTCAACAAAGGTCCATCTAGTCAAGGCTATGGTTTTTGCAGTAGTCATGTATGGATGTGAGAGTTGGACTATAAAGAAAGCTGAGCACCGAAGAATTGATGCTTTTGAACTGTGGTGTTGGAGAAGACTCTTGAGAGTCCCTTGGACAGCAAGGAGATCCAACCGGTTCTTTCTAAAGGAGATCAGTCCTGGGTGTTCATTGGAAGGATTGATGCTGAAGCTGAAGCTCCAATACTTTGGCCACCTGATGAGAAGAGCTGACTTATTTGAAAAGACCCTGATGCTGGGAAAGGTTGAGGGCAGGAGAAGGGGATGACAGAGGATGAGATGGTTGGATGGCATCACCAACTCAATGGGCATGAGTTTGGGTAGGCTCCTGGAGTTGGCGATGGACAGGAAGGCCTGGCATGCTGCAGTTCATGGGGTCACAAAGAGTCGGACACGACTGAGTGACTGAACTGAACTGAACTGAACTGATTTCTTTCTTAGGCTGGAGAGTTGGAGATGGAACAGAAGAGGAAAGAGACAAACTGGAAATGTTTCCTTGAGCAGTAGGGGCCCCCACTGCTTTTTGCACCTTCCCTGTCCTTTTTCTTGAGAGCAGGGCTCAACCCTGATTTCTCTGGAGCAATCTTGGTCTTCTTCGTGAAGGAGATGATCTTCTCTATTTATCCAGGACAAATGTACTTTCTGCATCTGTGTAAACGGAAGAGATAAAAATTTCAGCCCCTAGATGTGTAACTTTCAACCACTTAGAGGTGGAGGTTGCAAGGAAGTTGGATCTGTTCCCTTAAACTTCTCAGCTCCACCATGTATTCTCTCAGCATCCTGGAGACAGTGAGGTAGAAGTAGAGAGAAGCATCCTTGCTATCATTACCTCAGATGTGATTTGAGAGGAGTAGCAGAGAAAACTGGAGTTTCTGGAAGGGTTCCAGGACCCTCCACTCTTATTCCAGGGAATAAGGCTGATTGTCTTCTGGAGACTTGAATATTTGGATCTTGGTTATAGGCTGAAGGGGCAGGCAGAGAGACTTGGGCTGAGAATCAGTGCAGCAGCAGAAAAGTCCCAGGTCCAGTTGAAAATAGAGGGTCCTGACCCTGGTAGGTTCAGCACCATGGAAAGAAACAAGACTGCCATTAATCCTTGGTCTCATAATTAAGTACCATGGACAAAACCCCCTGAAGCATCCCCCACAGCTCGCAGGCTGGCTGTTCTATGGAGGGATCTAACCTGGTTCCTGGTTGACTGCCTCTCGCACTTAAAGCTCACAATAAACCACGGTTCAGTTTCCATCTGAAGCCCTCCTGAATTTCTTTACTGAGGTGTCTATTCCACAGCCTCCTGGTGAGAGTGGAGTCGCCTTAGAGCGTCTCTTATTAAGATCCAGCTGATTTGCATATATCTGCATACACAGGGGGCTTCTCCGTTCTGCTTTTATTATAGATGAATTGTTCAGATGAAGAAAGACAAGGTTTATTTCACTTCTTCTTTTCCTCTTCTTTCCCTTATTCCTAGAGTCTTGATCTGGTGATTTCCCCGAGAAGGCTGCAGGGGTGTGTGATAGGAGAGGTGGGAAACAGACTTCAGATAACCAGGGATTTGTTGGGTCATTCTATGTGGTTTTCCTGGGATAATTTCCTCCATCTTCTTGACTTCTGAATGATCCTTGTGAGGATCACAGGGAGGCTGCATTTTGTTTTAGCACATGGGGTCAGAACCTCTGGGCTGAAGTCCCTGGAATTCAGGAAAGAAGCCATGGCTGGAGCCTTAGAGACTGCAAAAAGGATGGGACCCCGTTTTGAAGAGAGGGATGAGGAGTGGTTGAGTGAGGACTCATTTTGAAATGAAAGGAGTCCTGGGTCTCTAAGCAGCTTCTAAAAATACCATCTCCCAGCGCTGGGGAAAGGGGGAGGGGAAAATCGAGCGTGTAGAGAATAAAGATGGGAAGGAGGTGGGGGTGTAAGAGCCCTTCTTCAGGTAGATCTGATTTCAGAGCCTCCGCCTGCATCCAACGGCCGGCAGGATGCCACACCTCCGTATGCTTCCTCAGCGAGCTTCGGCCTTCTTCGGTCCCGAGCCTCAGCCTCTCCTGATGACCTTTCTTTGTACGGGCTAAAGAACTCAGTTCCTCCCAGCCTCTCTTCCTGCTGTTGCTGTCCAGCAAATATGTCTGTGAGTAAGCTTGTACACACACCACACACATACACACACGAAGTAACACATGAAAGCGGCTTGTAAATGATCAGTGCTCTATGGTGTCAGAAATTTTCATCCCGTTTGGTGCTCATGGAGGTATGGACTGTGCAGAGACAGGGTGATTCACTCAGGTATTCTCAGCACAGAACATGGCACCCAGTGAGTGTTGGCTGAGGGTGTGGAATACATATATACAAAACGCACAGACATCCAGGCCATGCAGGACTCACATTCATTCTCAAGGCTTCTCTGGCTAATATAGCCTCCAAAGGAGAGGGGTTAGGCCCCCCAAGAAAAGAGCTCTGAAAAGCCACAGGGTGGGTGGAGCTTTCTCTGCTCACGTTCAGTCCAGACGGTGGCGCTCAGTAGCCGCCTCCCTCATCCTGGAGGGCTCCAGCCCTTCCCACCAACAACGCCTTAAACCCTCAGCCAGCACATAAATGACCTTCACAAGACAGAGGTCGTGCTCCACGTTTCCTTTCGACTCCTTCAGGGCTGGGTGATCTCTGTGAGGATTACTCCTCCTCTCTCGCTGATGCCTGGGAGTCTGGCCGCTGCTTTCCTCCTGAGTCCCTGGGGTGGGCGGAGAGTGTTTATAAAGGGAGGAACTCCAGGCTCTGAGCAGACTGGAAAGGGGTGGTCGCAGAGAGGGCTGCCTGTGTCCTGGCTGCAGAAGCAAGAACCTGGGGAACCAATCGTTCATGCAAAATCTATCAACCGCCCATCCTGGCGTCCACATGGTTCCCCAGCCTCGGAAGAGCTGCTGGTAGGGTGGCACTGTGTCTTCCACTTTACTCTCCTTTCTCGTGTAGCTCTTGGGGTCGTACTTGGCCTCTTCCTCCCCGGTGTGTGTGTGTGTGTGTGTGTGTGTGAGAGAGAGAGAGAGAGAGAGAGAGACAGAGAGAGAGAGAGAGAGAGAGAGATGAAGGCGGGAGAAAGGGGGCGGAGTGGAGCCACGAGATACCAAAAGCTGCAGATACAGGAAGACAAGGGCTAGAAGATAGAGGAGCTTCCCAGAGCTTCGGGTCGGGACACCAGTCTTCAAAACCTCCTGCAAGTCCTAGGTACTAGGGGTCTTCCAGGTTAGCACAGAGGCTGTAAGTGTCGCTGCCTCGCCGCGGTTTGCTCCTCCTTAAGCCACGCCCACATTGCCTGTTTCTCAGGAATGAGAGGCTAAGGTTCAGCGCTCTGGGCCACCTACGGCAGGTCATCCCTCTCCCCATGAACCGAACCGGGTCTCAGCGCTGCCCCACCCGCCATGGTTTGGAGACTGGCGGGACCCCTTCCTTCTCCCCCTCCAATTTGCTGTTCCGCCCCTGGCCTATGAAACTCCACCTCTCCACCTTCTCCTGGCGGGGATTGGTGGACTTTCCGCGGTGGTACATAGGGATTGGTGCCCATGGATGATGGTCACCGGCGAGATCCCGCCCCCCAGCCAGCGCTAGGGTCTGGGGGCACTGCTCAGCGGTGCTGGGGCTGGCGCGGCTTGAGCCGCCGCCGCACTGACAGCTCGGTCTGCGGACCATGGAGACCGGCGCCGGCCCACATCCGCTGCGCCTGTTCATCTGCCTGATGCCGCTGTGTCTCGCCTTGCTTTTGGGGCCGGGGAGGCCAGGGACCGCCGAGGAAGGTGAGGAGACCGGTGGCTGTTTTGGAGGCTTGGATGCCAAAAGATAGGAAGCTGAAGAACCGGGGTGCTTGGGGAAGGAGTCGTACCAAGAGACTGGAGTCTGTATTGGGGTTTGAAGCAAGCGGACAGCGAAAAGCAAAGAACTGGAGAGAGAGGAAAAGGTGGCTAACGAAGAAGAGAGGAGCACTGAGGAGCTCGAGGGCTGGAGACCTGGGAGGCTGGGGAAGAAAGAGACCAGGAATGAATTCACTCATACTCATGGGTTCAGGGGCGACGGTTCAGGGGCCGGTGAGACGGACAGGCTGAGCAATTGGAGGTGGAAGGTGTGGGGGCAGGGAGATGCGGAGGTGAAATCTTCTCGGAGGAGACGGGATGGAGCCGGAACAGTGGGGGAGTCTAGGGGACCTCTGAGTGGCGAACAGAAGGTAGAGAGCTGGTGGGGCGACGAGGGCGGGCGGTCTGGTGGCGAGTGTGGCTGAGAGGGCGTGGGGTGGGGAATTGGGGGAAAGAGTCTGGGAGCTGTCTGACGTGCTGACCCGGGAGCTGTCCGCAGTGCTGAATTTGGAGTGTAGACTAACCAGCGCAATCTGCGTTGCCGGGTTCGGGGGTGCTCGCTGTACCAGAGACTGCGTCTTGCTTCTGACCCTGAATTTGAGGGGGCTGTACACTCAGTTAAATCCAGAGGCGTAATTTTCAGGAGCTGGAGGAGCTGGAATCTAAGGCGTTGGCCTCGGGGTTGTTCTGGGCGCTAGATCTCTGATGCTTTCCAATATGCAATTCCGATGTGCTGTCGGTTACACCGAAATCGGGAAGCTGACAGTGGTCCTGTCCGTTGTCGCTGACACCTGGCGGGGATTTTGGAGCCACACCCCCTTGCTTAAGCTCCAGATGAGTAATCTTCAAAGATTTGGGGATGGCCTGGGCTTCTGGCTCTGAGCTGCTGCTGTGCTGTTCTAACCAGTGTTTCTCTGGGACCCACACTGACAGCAGAATTCAGACTGCAGGTCAGACGCCTCATGGGGGAAGAAAGTGACCATATGCATCTCTGGTTTAGAAGGGGTCATGGCTTTATATATTAAAGGAATCCTGATAATCTTTCAAAAGCAGGGGAGATGACAGCCTCTGGGAAAGGGGCTGGCTGAGGAGGTAAAGATTTTTACTTCTTTCGCTGCTGGCAGGGTCTCTCTACTTCGTTTTCCCCAGAGGCCCTGGGAGCCAAACTAAAAAGTTCAAGTCTCCCCGATCCCTGGTGACCCCAGACCTCAAAAGAACCCATGAGTATGAGTGAATTCAGGAATGTGTACAAGAATTCTCAAATATGGTCACTTTCTCCCACTTCTTGACACTGTTATAATTTGAGAGATCTGGGAAGGTGGGGGTCACTGATCCCCCCATTTTAGAGCTAATCTTAGAGCACATGTCATGGATTCCATGCCAGGCTGAATAGTGACTCTCCAAATATTTCCATACCCGAATCCCCAGAACCTGTGAATATTATCATAAGTGGCAATAGACTTTGCAGGTGTGGCTAAGGATCTTGAGATGGAGAGGTTACACTGGATTATATGAGTGACCCAATTACAGTCACAATGGTCCTTATAAGAGAGCCACCGAAGTCAGAGTTAGAGAAGGAAACAGAGGCTGGAATGATGTGTTTTGAAGATGGAGGAGGGGGCCACAAGCCAAGGAATCCAGGTGGCCACTAGAAGCTAAAGGAGGCAAGGAAATGGATTCTCCCCCTTTGAGCCTCCAGAAGGGACCAGTCTTTCCAACACCCTGATTTTAGACCAGTGAAACCGATTTTCAACCTCTGACCTCCAGAACTGTAATATAATAAAGTTTTGTTGTTTTAAGCCACTAAATTTGTGGTAATTTGTTACAGCAGTCACAGAAAACTAATACAGGCTCCCTCCCTAATCATTGTGGCTACCTTTCTTTAGACTAGACCTACTCATGCCTTCTCATGGGGATATATGAAGTGGGAAAAACTTGTCTGTATCCTTCACCACATTCTCTGTTTTCTCAGTCAGCAAATTTCAAGTGAACTCACCAAAGGTTCTTACCCCCTCCCACCCCGAACTTTCTGATATTTCTGTTCTTCCCTCTCTCTAGTCATCCTTTTGGATTCCAAAGCTTCCCAAGCTGAGCTGGGCTGGACTGCACTGCCAAGTAATGGGGTAAGTGTAAACCTTTCCCTCTCTGTCCCAAGGAGCTCCTGGTGGTCCAGGACTCAGCCCCTTTATCTCCCCGTGGCTACATCAGATCAAAATGCTCCCGAGAGTATGTAGTCTCCAGCAGCCCTGGCTTCAAGCCAGAGTGGCCTATTAGAAAATGTCGACTCTTCAGTCAAAAAAAAAAAAGTGATAAGAGAACTGGGTGTGTCTAGGAACAGACAGCATCTGGAAGGAGCCAATGCTAGATGGTGCCTTGCACCCAGTAGGTCCACTAAGCAATGTTGTTGATTGATGAATTGACAGGATAAGCAAGACTTGGAATCCTAAAAGAGGCTTGGAAACTTGGGGTAATGGGGGGAGATGTGGTGTTGTGGAAAGAGCACAGGGTGGAGAGCAAGGAGGCTCCCTACTTCTGCTATAAGAGGCCATGTCTATCCACTCAAGTCACCCCTCTCTGGAGCCTGTTTCCCTGTCAACTGGACCTCAGTTGGCTCCACGGTTTCTCCCAGCTCTGCGCCTTATCATTTCAGGGGTGTGTTTGGGGAAGGAGGGGAGAAGGGAATGCAGAATGATGGGGAAGGGGGACTTCAGCCCCAGTCCGCGCCAGGGCCCGGCCTCTTGGGGGCGCCTCGCTCTGAGCTGCGCGCCTTTGCTCCCCCAGTGGGAGGAGATCAGCGGCGTGGATGAGCGCGGCCGTCCCATCCGCACGTACCAGGTGTGCAACGCCCTGGAGCCCAACCAGGACAACTGGCTGCGGACGGGCTGGGTCAGCCGCGGCCGCGGGCAGCGCATCTTCGTGGAGCTGCAGTTCACACTGCGCGACTGCAGCAGCATCCCCGGAGCCGCGGGCACCTGCAAGGAGACTTTCAATGTCTACTACCTGGAAACGGAGGCCGATCTGGGCCGCGGGCGTCCCCGCCCAGGTGGCAGCCGGCCCCGCAAGATCGACACAATCGCGGCAGACGAGAGCTTCACTCAGGGCGACCTGGGTGAGCGCAAGATGAAGCTGAACACAGAGGTGCGCGAGATCGGCCCGCTCAGCCGGCGGGGTTTCCACCTGGTCTTCCAGGACGTGGGCGCATGCGTGGCTCTAGTCTCTGTGCGAGTCTACTACAAGCAGTGTCGCGCCACGGTGCGGGGCCTGGCGGCGTTTCCAGCCACCGCAGCCGAGAGCGCCTTCTCCACGCTGGTGGAGGTGACCGGAACGTGCGTGGCGCACTCAGAAGGGGAGCCCGGCAGCCCCCCGCGCATGCACTGTGGCGCCGATGGCGAGTGGCTGGTGCCCGTGGGCCGGTGCAGCTGCAGTGCGGGATTCCAAGAACGCGGTGATGTCTGTGAAGGTATCCAGCGCCCTGGGGGGTGTGGTGTGGGAGTGTAGCCCGCAGGTGGCAGGTGGGAGAGAGTGTGTCCTGGATGAAAGAGGCAGGAGAGGGAGTGAGGAAGTCATGGGGTATGGAGCTGGGAGTCCTGACTTTTTGTGGGGCTTCCAGTGGGTGCAGCCAGGACCAGTGAGTGAAGTTAATGAGAGATGGATTTGACTCCATACAAGCCGGCATCAGGGACCTGTATTTCAGGCGCCATGATAAACACCTCACATAGACCTTATTTATTCACAGCAATAAAAGCATCTTTATCCCTGTTTTGCAGATAAGGAAACAAAGGCTCGGAGAGATTAACACCTCACTTAGCAATTAAGAAACAGGGAACTGAGTTTTAAATCCAGATTTGCCCAACTCTCAGGTTCTTTCTACTACACTGTGCTGCCTCCCCTGTGCATAGGAAAGAACTCTACAATAGCCCAACTCTGTTAGAGGCTGCTGGGATTGGTTACATTAGAGGGAGTGAGCTCCCTGTCACCAACAATATACAAGTCAGAGGCTAGCAGGAGGATTCTTGAGCTGGAGAGAGAGATTGGGAAGTTGCACTAGGTCACTACTAAGATCCCACCCAACTCCCTGAACTAGAGTCACTGTGCCCCGGGGGAGATCCTTCATGTTGGGGGTTCTGTTAGACTCTCTGGTCTGTGGGGGCCCCAGGAACAGGTCTCGCCTTCTCTATCTGTAGCTCTGAGGACTGAGGGTAAGAATGGGGTGTGGACCATGTGCACTTAATGAAGAAAGGCCAAGTGTTGCTTTTTCTAAGCCGGGTCCTTCTCTTGGTGCCAGGGCAACAAAAATGAATCATGCATAATCTCAACTCTTGAAAATTCATAGTCTCAGTGGAAAGATGTAAACATTTAAAAGTCACAACAGGATGCTGTACGAGCTAACAGAGAGATTGATACAGCAGTGGGAAGACAGTGGGAGAAGTGACTAAACTTGCTCTCCTTCTTCTGTTCAGTCATCATTCACCATGAGTTGAGAACACCTCACCTGCATTTATTGAGGGTGTGTGATATGTTTATAAATGAATGTCACCATCTTTTCCCTGGGGCTCTTGTGGTTCAGTAACAGACTTGGAGATAAAACTTTTCTGGGCTCTTCAGGAAAGGTTGGGATCCACTTCTGGGCTCTCCAAACCTGTATTTCTACATGGTCTACTTACCCCATGGACTGCAGTGACCTCTAGTGTTTCTCTCACTCGATTAAGAACTTCTTGAGCTCAGACAATGGGCTGTATTATCTTAGCAGCTCCAGTGCCCATAATGGGACATATGGTTGGTGCTCAATGGAAACGTACTGGGTGAGTGAGCAATTAGCATAAAGAGTGATACATATCAATAGAAATCTGAGGAAGCCTGGAGACAGGAGAACCCAATTCTAAGTGGAGAGAGAGATGTTTCTTCCAGGTAGCCAAGAGAATTCTGAGGTAAGAAACTGTGTATGTAGAAGCATGGAGGCAGGGGAGAACATGGCATGCTTGGGGCTCAGCAAGTCAGCATGGATACAGAAGAGGGCATTTGGGGATGTGTGGGTGAAGGGGCTGGAGAAGAGGAGCAGCAATTCATGAAGGGCTTGAGTGGGGATAAAGAAGGGATAAAGAGCTTAGACTTTATGCTTTAGACCATTAGGGAGAGTTTGAAGCAGAGATCTGACAAATTCAGACTTGTATTTTCAAAATATCACTTGAGCTGCAATTACAAAGAAAAAGCTGGAGAAGGAAAGATTAGAGGCCAAAAGTTGAGGAAGGAAGATGATGTAATAGTCCAGGAGAAGGAGCACGGGTTCTGACCAAGGCAGTAGCAGAGCTCACTGAGTGACAAGGATGGATGTAATAATCAGATAACCTCCACAGCACTTGGTAACCATTCATTTCAAAGGAGGAAGGAGTCCTTTTTGACTGATCTGCATCCAGAGGATGGAATGGACAGACGGTAATTCACTGGAGTAGAGAACACAGGGCATGAATGCACATAAAGAATTGATGGTGTCCATGCTGGGAGGGATTGGGGCCAGGAGGAAAAGGGGATGACAGAGGATGAGATGGCTGGATGGCATCACCAACTCGATGGACATGAGTTTGAGTGAACTCTGGGGGTTGGTGATGGACAGGGAGGCCTGGCATGCTGCAATTCATGGGGTCGCATACGACTGAGTGACTGAACTGAACTGAACTGAACTGATGGTGCACTCAAATAGAGGTAGCTAGAAAGCAGGTCTGGAGCTCAGCAACAGAGAGATAGATGCTACTTGAAGCTATAGGTTTGGTTGGGACAGACCAGGGAGAATGTGTAGGGTAAGAAGCAAGGTGGCCAATGAAGTCTCACAGAACAGCAATATACAAAGGGGAGCTATAAAGACGACTGCGAGGCAGTGATCAGAGGCTGGAGGAGAGTGTGACTTCATGGCAGCCAAGGATGATGGAGAGCCTCCTGGGTGGCTCAGTGGTAAAGAATCTGTCTGCCAAGCAGGAAACCTGGGTTTGTTCCCTCGGTCAGGCCAACCCCCTGGAGGAGGAAATGGCAATCCACTCCAGTATTCTTGCCTGGAAAATCCCATGGACAGAGGAGCCTGGTGGGTTACAGTCCATGGGGTCAAAAAAAGAGTCGGACATGACTTAACAGCTAAACAGCAACAAAAGTGATGGACGTTCCAGGAGGGGATGGCCTGCAGTGTTGGTGAGCCATGAGGTAATGCAAGGATTCGTCGATGTCTGCCTAGTGGCCCTGGTGAGAGCAGTTTCAGCTGAGTGATGGAGGTCTTACCAGCTGCAGCAGGTAAGAGGATGAAGGAAATTGAGCTAAAGGCAGGGAATGTAAACTCTCTCGGGAGGCTGGGTTTGAAAGGGGAGAAGAGGGCATGATGTCTTGAGAAGGACATTGGGTGGAGAGAGGATTTTTTTTACTGTAGATGAAAGGGAGCCTTGTTTACACAGGAGGTGGGGAGCCAAAGGGGTACCAAGTTGGGGGAGGCAGTTGGCCTCCGGGGAAGAAGTATTTTATTACTGGTGTGGATCAGAATTGCTGATGCACACTGCTAACAAAAAGCAGGCCGCGTTTTAGTCAGTTTTATTGTTTTTAAATACAGTGCCCTGCTGCCCATACCTTAAATGGACTGCTTTTATGGCTCTACTCCCTGTACTGTTACTGGAAAGGGCTGATAGAGAAGAGAATTACCAACCGATGGCCTCTCTTCTCTCTGTGGGTTAGGGGGGGCACCTGTACCAGTGGACAGAGGAATCTTGCTCTGCTTTACTCACCTCTGCTTTACTGCAGCTCCAGAGCTTAGAATAGCACCTGGCTCATAGCCGATGCTGAAAAATTGTTGAATGAATGGATCAAGGACTGGAGGAGGGGATTTAGATATACATTCTAGGCAATCACACACACACACACAGACTCAGGAACCCAATCCCACTTCTGACTTTGAGTACAGACAAAGGCCATTTGTAATAGCATCAGCTCTGCCTTGGGGAGTAAGGACGTGGCGAGGGTGCCAGGTAAGCTTCACAAGGGAGATATTATTTTGAGCTAGGACTTGGAGAAACATAGGCATTTGCCAGGAGAGAAGTTGCATAAGATACTATGGGACAAGACGCAGAGGTGGAAAAGGAAAAGTTCGGTGTGGCATGGGTGGGGTCAGCATTGGGGAGCTGTTGGAGGGTTTCAAAAAGGGAAATGAAATGGTCAGGTTTGTATTTAAGAAGGGAAGGCCTTGCAGGTGTTTTCTGTGGCTATTGCAGAGCCCTCTCTGAAGACAGGCAGACACAGAGGCATCTCTCTTTAACGACCCTGACTCTTGTTGCTCCTCTCCCAGCCACCAGAGGAATTATTGAAAGACGTGGGGTTCCCTTGGTGGAAAAAGTCGGAGTGTATGACTCGTGTCTTCAAATCTCTGTAGGACTGCCCTGGAGCAGAGCGACCCAAGCAGACATGCTGAGGCTCCACAGGGTACATCAAGTCCCCGCGACAGAGAGGCATGAGGCGGGTTACGTGCAGAGAGGCTGATTTGGGCTCAGCATGAAGGCATGCGTGCTCAGTCACCAAGTCGCCAAGTTATGTCCAATTCTTTGCGACGCCAAGGACTGTAGCCCGCCAAGCTACATGGAATTTTCTAGGCAAGAATACTGGAGCAGGATGCCATTTCCTTCTCCAGGGGATCTTCCTGACCCAGGGATAGAACCTGTGTCTTCTGCATTGCAGGTGGATTCTTTACTACTGAACCACCTGGGAAGCCCCACCACCTGCTTACTGAATGCTAATGTGAGCCAGGTGGCAACTTAACAGCTGTGACTTGCTGTTCCCACTCCCCCCCAGAGCCCCCTACAGGGGGCAGGGGCCTGCACTCAGATCCCAGCTCTGCCTGGTACTGAGAGGCTGTGAGAAGTTCCTCAATCTCTCTGGACTCCCCCTTTTTCTCAGAGCTGGGGGAAAGTACCCTAGGGGGCTGCTGTGAAATTTAAATGGAAGCACTTTCAAACTGCCAGCATTGTTCAACAGAGGCCGCCTCAGAAGGAGATGGGGTCCCATTACCAAGTATCTGAGCAGAGACTGTGGCTCCTGCTGGGAAAGCTGCTGGAAGATGGGCCAGAGGGCGTCCGACTAGAGGACCCCTGAAATTCTGACTCGGACTGTGAGGAAGAGAGGGAGGGGTCCAGTACTCAGGAATCCCTTCCTGAGTCTGCCCCTCCATACAACCTCTTCTAAACAGAGCCTCTCAAAGTAGATATAAGCAATGCTGTCTCTGATTGGACCACCCACCTCTGGGACCCCAGACACACATACACATGGTGAAAGGAGCCTCCCACGTTCTTTCCCTCCTGCTGTGTGATCCTGCAAACACATCCCTCTCTTACTTCCCGATGGAGGGGGGCAGGCCATGCTTAGCATTTGCATTTGTCTGCTTTCTTGAGGCCAGAGAGGCATAGGAAGTAGCAAGGCTAACACTGGAACCCAGGCCTCTGGAGTCCCAGCCTGACTGCTGTTGCCCAGACCAGATGTTAGCGAGCCCTGTGCTTTGTTCCGAAGGCAGGGACTTCCAAAGGCTCCTGAGCTTTGGAGGCCCTGCCCAAAGCTGCCCCAAGCCCAGGGCTCTAGGCAATAGGGACCCATCGCCAAACCTAAGCCTCCAGATGAGAACCCTCAGCCTCTACCCTCTTCTCCCAGAGAGCTGGAAGTTCTTCCCAAGGGCTAGTCTGAATCCTTTCTGTTGTACTATGTCTTTTTGGGGTTGGAGAGCCACCAGTCTTCCACAAAAAGCTAAGCCAGAGGAGAGGGATAAAGAAATCCTGGCAGGGACAGGGAACCAGGTGAGGACCACCCAAGCTCTGAGAGGAGGGCCAGCACCCATTGCCTCCCTCCCTGGCCCAGCTGGTGAGAAACTTTTTAAAGTGGGTGTTTAGCTGTTTCCACTTTAGGCCTGTGCTGGAGGAAGAGTAATTACTATCATTAGTGTGTGCAAACGTTGTCTGTACTGGGCTCAGCAGTTTGCATCTTTTATCTCAATTCTCCAACCACCTTTTTGAGGTAGGTATTCTATGCAAGGCTCAGAGAAGTAGACCAATGTGCCCAAGGCCACACAGCAAATAAGATGTGCAACTCAGCTGCAAACCCAGGTAGTTTAGATATAAAAGCCTGTGCTTTTAACCACTGACTTGTAGGGGAGGTGAGGGAAGTGAGAGAAGCAAAGTAACTGAGGAGGTGTCAGAACCAAGGAACTTTCATGGTCCCTCTTCTCCCTCCACTTAAGAGTGGCAGGCTCCACTCCTAAATGGGGGCCAAGTGCATCAGTAGAGGATTTATGATGCATTCACCCTCAAACAGTGGAGGTGGGAGGATGAGCTCTGACAAGTGTGTATGTGTTTGTGTGTGACAGTGTTTCTAACAGGGAGTGTGTGGGTGTCTGTCCTTTAGTAACTGGGAAACAACCCTCAGAGGCCTCTCCCTTCTGTCCTCGCATCAAAACCGGAAAGCTTGACTCCTTTTCTTCTAGTGGGCATTAGGGCATTGTGGTGTGGGCTCTGAACCAGTCGGCTGCGGTTGGAATCCCTCCATTTACTAGCTGTGGGACATCTGGCAAGTTACTTAACCTCTCTGAGCCTTAGTTCCCTCATTTTTAAAATGAGGATAAAGTGCAAATCTCACAGGTTGTTATGAGCATTCAGTGAATTACTAAAAGCAGCAACGCAGCCCCACCCCAATCAGGAAAGTGGAGGAGAGGCCGTGGTGTAGCCCCTTCCTCATGTAGTTCCTCCCCGCAGCCTGTCCCCCAGGGTTTTACAAGGTGTCCCCGAGGCGGCCCCTCTGCTCACCGTGCCCAGAGCACAGCCGGGCCCTGGAAAACGCGTCCACGTTCTGCGTATGCCAGGACAGCTATGCACGCTCGCCCACCGACCCGCCTTCGGCGTCCTGCACCCGTAAGTCCAGCTCCTGAATGCCTTACCACTGGCAGAGGGTGGGGGGCTGTCTGTAAAGGCGGAATCGAGGCGTGGTGATGGCAGGGGCTCCACGTGGGGGGCCTGCCCCCAAAACAGCAGAGTGGAAGGAGGGGTGGGGACAGCAATCTGGGGCTTGGGGATGGAAGAACCAGGACAACAGAGTCTAGACGAAGGGATGAGGTTAGGCTTGTTGGGGGATCACCCTGTGGCCCGCCGCCCACCGCTCCGCCCTCACCTGTCTTAACTCTCCAGTCAGCAGGGGGACTCCCGCCCCTTATGCTCTTGGGTCCCCAGATCCGTACCCTCATCCCCTCACTAACGTCCACCCACCCCATCACTGACCGCGCCCCACTCCCACATCCCGCCCCTCCCCGGCCCCCGCCCCCCCCCCCCCCCCCCCGCCCTCCCCCGCTCCTGAGCCGCCCACCCCAACCCCTGACTGCGCCCACCGGTCTCCCCCAGGGCCGCCGTCAGCGCCGCGGGACCTGCAGTACAGCCTGAGCCGCTCGCCGCTGGCGCTGCGGCTGCGCTGGCTGCCGCCGGCCGACTCGGGCGGCCGCTCGGACGTCACTTACTCGCTGCTGTGCCTGCGCTGCGGCCGCGAGGGCCCGGCGGGCGCGTGCGAGCCATGCGGGCCGCGCGTGGCTTTCGTGCCCCGCCAGGTGGGGCTGCGGGAGCGCGCCGCTACGCTGATGCACCTGCGGCCCGGCGCGCGCTACACCGTGCGCGTGGCCGCGCTCAACGGAGTGTCTGGCCCGGCGGCAGCCGCGGGAGCCACCTACGCACAGGTCACGGTCTCCACCGGACCGGGGGGTAAGGTCTTCCGCACCCGGCGCGCTCCCCTGTCCCGCCCACCGCGAGCATCCCCACAGCCCGCAACCACCCCAGATAAACTGCGATCGCTGGTCTTACACAAAAATCCCCGACCCCGGCGACCCCCACCGAGGTCAGCCCCGCTCCCTAAGGCCAGGCAGGAGGGGCTGAAAATGCTGATGACTGTGCCTCCGGGCCACAGAGGTTATGAGTGTTCAGCGAGTCTGCGGGAGCCAGTGCGTGCTCCTCTTTCCCGACCTGGAAGCGAGCGTTTTCCCCACACCCAGCTCTGCAGTTCCCGGGAAAAAGAGGTGGAAGATTCTGCAGTCTTTTACCCCATCCGTCCAGAAAATTTCAGTGGGAAGCCGAATCATACCTCCTTATTTCCTGTCTCAGAAAGAGGGACCCTGTGTGTGTCCCTTGGCCTCTACAAGGATTCTACTGCCTCATCCTCTTTCCTGGTCCTGGAAAAGAGCAAGGAAGCACGGAGGGTCGGAGGGTAGGGGCAATAGAATTCACTGGCCAACACATAACAGTCCCTTTTGGGAGTCTGGAATTTAGATGAATAAGTGAAGACCTGCATTCCTTTAATATCACACCTTCCTCATTCTTGACTTTTATTAATACTTTTGATTTGTCTCACTCAGCTGGGGTACAGCTTCCAGTAATCATTCAAGTATCCTTTGCAAGAAATGAGTGTATGGTTTCTGAGTCTTTCCATGTCTGAGAAGATAGGATCCTTTTGTGACTCTGCCTCCTTGTCTAATGGCAGCTGTGTTGCAGAGAAGTCTGAGGCCAGAGTAATTTTCGTTGTTTTGTAGGTAACTTGGGTACAAAGGTGTACACACATGGATGTTTGTATAATTCTTCAGCCTACTGGTGAAAATAAAATCTAACAAATATTGACCTCTTTTCATTGAGTTTGGCTATAACATCGTAAAACTTTCAGTCTGCGTACCTCTTTTTATTTCTGAAAGTTTTTTTCGGTTATTGCTTTGGCTAGAACCTCTGATAACTCCAGTCTCTCTCTCAAGAATCTTTCTAAACCTTGAGTTGTACATCCATTTTTCTGATTCTGAAATCTTCTCACTTCCTTTGTCATTTTCAGCTCTCAGTCCATTTCCTCTTCCTTTTGGGGGAGGGTTCCCAACTTGTCTAGTTTTCTGGAAGAACAGTTGTTTTGTTTTTTAAAAAAAGTATCCCTATCTAACATTTGCTATTGCATTTACATTTAACAATTTTTTTTTCCGTCTTCTTTTTCTTGGCTGCCCTGAGTCTTCATTGCTGTGTGTGGGCTTTCCCTAGTTGTGGAGAGCAGGGGCTACTCTTCCCTGTGGTGGCTTCTCTTGCTGTGGCGTGCAGGGCTTTAGGGCCCTCGAGCTTCAGCAGTTGTGGCGCAAGAGCTTGGTTGGCCCATGGTAAGTGAGATCTTCCCAGACCAGGAATCATACCTGTGTACCCTGTATTAGCACTGGGCCATCAGGAAAGTCCTGCATTTACATTTTAAAAATTTAGTATAGAAAATGAAAGGAAGCACCCAGAATCCTGTTATCCAGAGATAAACACTACTATCTTGGAGTATTTCCTTCCCCATTTTTTTCTATATTTATATCCATACCTAGAATTATCTACTATAAATCCCCCTTTGCATAATATATGCCACACAAATTTTTATCTAGTATTTCTGATAACAGTCATATTTTGATATAGATGGATTTAAAAGTCATGTTAAGGAAATAATCTTCTGCTTCCATTTTATTAATAAAAACACTAAGCTTCCACTGATGGAGGGCTGCTCTGTGTTGGGTACCATGCAATATGATTTTCTACATTAATTCATTTAAATAGAATTATAATCATCTTTCAGATGATAAAACTGAAGTCTGAGAGGCCAAGTGAATTATCCAAAGTCAGCCAGAACTTATCTATTACCAAAGCCCTGCTTTTAGCTACTTGGCCATATAATGCTTTTGCTTAAAAAAAAGTCAGCAATGGATGTTAATTTTACAAAATGCTTCTTAAGCATCTTTCCAGATGACCACATGTTTTTTCTCCTTTGAACTTTTGATATGATGAATTCTACTAATGGATTTTACAATGTGATTTTCTGCATTCCTAGATGATACCCTACTGCAGATGAGTGTATTATTCTTTTAATATTTGCTGAATTAATTTGCTTATATTTTAATATTTCCCATCTACATTTATAAGAGAGATTAGTTTTTGTGTTCTTTGTCAAGTTTTAGCATTTTGGTAATGCTGGCTTTGAAAAAGGCATCAGGGATAATCTTTTCTTTTTCTCTGCTCAGGAATAGTTTAAATGGCATAGTTATCATTCTTTGAAGACAGGCAGAACTGCCTGGGAAACTGGACTTTTTTAGTGGGAAAGTTTGCTGATGGCCCAGTCTTTTCTGTAACTTCCTTTTGAATCAGTTTTGTTAATCTGTACTTCCACAGAACATCTTTTGATGATCTTTTTCTAACTTATTAGCCAAGAAATGTTTATTTAAAAGCTTTCTGTAGTATCTAGAGTTTACTTTCTCTTTCTTCATAGTGTGCCCTGTGATTTCTTTTTTAAAAATTATTCTTGGAAGGAATTTATTTTATTGGTTATGACAGATAACCAGCTCTTGAATCATCAGTTCCACTGCTCTTTACTTTTGTCGATTATTTTATGATTTTCTCTTTCTTGATACCATCCTCCTGCTTTCCTGAGGTCTTTTTCTAGGTGACTTCAGTGCTTAGTTGTTATAGTTTTAATATTTTAAGCCTAAGAAATTTCCTCTGAGCGTGGCTTTGGTCACATCTAGGATGTTTTTATACGTTGCACATTGTTTATGTTGTCATTTTCTTTGTAGATATAATTCACATACCATAAAATTTCACATACCTTTTAAAGTGTGCAATTCAGTCATGTTTTCCTATGCAACTATCACAGACTCTGTAATTCCAAAACATTTTCATCACCCCCAAAAGAAACCCCATTAACAGTCACTCCCGATTCCTCTCACCCACCCTAGCCCCTAATCCACTTTCTGTTTCTATGGATTTTCCTGTTCTGATCATTTTATAACCATGGAATTATACAATGTGTAGACTTTTGTGTCTGGCTTTTTTTCACTTAGCATAATGTTTTCAAGGCTTGTCCATGTTGTAGCATGTATCAGAATTGCATTCCTTTTTATGGCTAATATTCCATTGTGTGGATATACCACAAGTTTGTTTATTCATTCATCAGTTTATGGGATTTGGACTGTTTCTGCTTTTTGGCTGTTAGAGTAATGCTGCTATGAACATTCATGTACAAGTTTTGTGGAAACAAGTTTTCAGTTCTCTTGGGTATATACTTAGGACTGGAATTGCTAGGTCATATGGTGTCATAGATTGAATTATCTCCCCCAAATTCCTATATTGAAGCCTTAACCCCCAGTGTAACTGTATTTGGAGATAGGGCCTTTAAGGAAATAATTAATGGTAATGAGTCCTCCTTTGGCCTCCTGATGGGAAGAGCTGACTCTGTGGAAAAAAACCCTGATGCTGGAAAAGACCGAAGGCAAGAGGAGAAGTGGGGAACAGAGGATGAGATGGTTGGATGGAATCACTGACTCAATGGACATGACTTTGAGCAGACTCAGGGAGGTGGTGAAGGACAGGGAAGCCTGGTGTGCTGCAGTTAGTTCATGGGGTCGCAAAGAGCTGGACATGGCTTAGCAACTGAACAACAGTGAGATCATAAGGGAGAGGCCCAAATCCCAGGGACTTACAAGGTGTCCTTACATGAAGAGGAGTGCATACCAGAACTCACTTATGCCCTTTGTCCATACACAGGGGAAAGAACAGGTGAGTATACAGCAAGAAGGCAGCTGGGAGCAAGTTAGGAAGAGAGCCCTTACCAGAATACGAATGTGAATCTGTAAGCATTATCTGGAATTTTAGTTCTAGAACTGTAAGAAAATAAATTTTTGTTGTTTAAGCTACCCGGTCTGTAGTGTCTTGTTATGGCAGTCTACATGGACCAATATATATGGAAACTTAAAAAAAAAAATCTTTTTGAGGAGCTGCTTAACTTTTCGAGGCATTGCCAAACTATCTTCCAAAGCAACTGTACCATTTTACATTCCCACCAGCAATGTACAAAGGTTCCAGTTTCTCCACATCCTCACCAACACTTGCTTGTCTCGCTGATTACAGCCACCCTAGTCAATGTGAAGTGATACTTCACTGTGGTTTCAGTTTATATTCCCGTAATGACTACTGATGTTGAACCTTTTTTCAATGTGCTGGGTTTTCTTTTTGTCATTGAGTTATAAGGTGGTTTTTTTTTTTGTCTATATATATATTCTGGATACCTTTGTATTACTTCCTTGGATTGCTGTAACAAATTTCTAAAAGTTGGATGGCTTCAGTTCAGTCAGTTCAGTTCAGTCACTCAGTCGTGTCCGACTCTTTGCGACCCCGTAAAACAAACTTATTGTCTCATGCTTCTGGAAGCGAAGTTTGAGATCAAGGTGTCAGCAGGACCACACTCTGTATGACTGTTGTAGGGGAGGAGGGTGCCTTCCTTCTAGCCCTTGGAATTAGCTGGCAGTCCTTGGCCTTTCTTGGTTCACAGAGGCATCACTCCAGTCACATGGCCCTCGTTTCCACATGTCTTCACGTCATCTCCCCTCCATCAGTGTCTGTCTCTGTGTCTGAACTTCCCCCCTTTCAGAAGGTCATCAGTCACACTGGATAAGTCCCAGCTAAATGACTTCGCGTTGACTTGATTACCTCTGTGAAGACCGTATTTCCCAATAAAGCCACATTCTAGAGGTACTGGGCATTAGGACCTCAGCATATCTTTTTGAGAGAACACAATTCCATACGTAACAACCATCATACATATGATTTGCAAATATTTGCTCTGTGGATTGTCACTCACCTTCTTTTTGGCAATTGAGGCATAATTGACATATAACATTAATTTTAGGTATACAACATAATGACTTGACATTTGTATATACTGTAGAGTGATCACCACAGTAAGTCTAGAACATCCATAACCATCTATAACCACACACAGTTATAAATTGCTTTTCTTATGATGAGATCTTTTAAGACCTACTCTCAGCAATTTTCAAATATACAATATAGTATTTTTAATTGTAATCACCACACTAGTTACCACCCTGTACATTACATTTCCAGGACTTATTTATTTTATAACAGGAAACGTGTCTATTTTGACCACCTTCACCCATTTTGTCCACCCCTTACCCCCTGCCTCTGGCAACTAGCTGTGTTCCACTTTCTTTTTTTGTCTGAGCCCTTGGCAGTGAAAGCACGGAGTTCTAACCATTGGACCATCAGGGGATTCCCTGTCCTTCACTTTCTTAGTACTATCCTTTGAATCTCAACATTTTAAATTTTGATGAAGTCCAGTTTGTTTTTTTAAGTTGCTTGTGCTTTTGGTTTCATATCTAAGACACCGTTGCCTAAATCAAGGTCGTAAAGATTTGTACCTGTGTTTTCTTCTGGTATTGTCGCTTTGACTAAAAAGTGTTTTGGAGAATGTTTTAATTTCTGGATGACTTATTTTGTTATCTTTTTGTTTCTGATTTTACTGCTTCATGTTTAGAGAAGGAGGTTTGTACACTGTTTACATTTTTATTTTATTTGTTTGCTGCATGGTTTGTGGGATCTTAATTCTGCAACTAGGGTTTGAACCCAGGCCGTGGCAGTGAAAGCACCAAGTCCTAACCACTGGACTGCCAGGGAATTCCCTACAGTGTTTCCTTTTTAAGGAGCTGGTGGAGTTTTCTCTGTGGGTTAAGATATGGTGACCATTTTAAGGATTCCATGGCTACTTTGAAGCGATGCGTACTTCGGGTTTTTTTTTTTTTTGTATTGCAGTGTTCTCTCTCTCTCTCTTTCCTCATACATACTAAGTACTATATTATTCAATTTTTCTATTTCCTTCTTACTGTCTGCTTGATGTTCCAAAGACTAAGAAGTTTAAGCTTCCCATTCTGCTTGTGATTTTGTTAAATTCCGTGTACTTTTAATGACTTTTAAATATTTCGATTTTGCTAACGCATTTTTAGTTTCCCTACAAGCGTTTCTCACCTTCTCCACTTTTATCTCATGTCATCCTGTTGCTTTTTCTTCTCCATCTGTTTTCCCTTCATTGCCTTCTGCTTCTATTTCAAGAGGCTGTGTTTTCTTTCATCTTCTTGAAGATGCCAAACAGTCTCCTTACTTGTTCTTCTAACTGTCATATTAATCACTCTTCAAGATCTGTTCCTCCTGAGTTTTCAGAATAATACCTTTTTTTTTTTGCTAATTCAGAAATACTTTTTCATATGCCTATTTTCTTAGTTTTCTTCTCTTTACTTATTCTTGAACAAGGAAATAGCTGATATTTGCCCAAAAAACCCCCAAACCAAACCAAGACCGTGACACACGAATTGTCCTTTGGATTGGTTTGTGAAGCTTTCAGCCGCAAGTAACGATGCAATTCAGTGCAAGTGACCTTTGACTGAAATGACTTTGTAGCTTTCCTAAGAAGAGTAAAATTAGAGCTTGGTTAATTCAGCAACTGAACAGTGCTCTCAAGGACCCAGGTTCTTTCTTTCTCTGCAGTCTCCTGTCCTTATAATCTCGGCTGGCTCCCTTATGGTGGCAAGATGGATACAGCCACTCCAGACATCACACCTGCCATCTAGGGCAGGAAAATAACTGTTTCTTCCTTGTTGGTGTCTTTTTAAGAGCAGGAAGCCTTTCCCAGGCACTTCCTTGGTGGTGCAGTGGTTGAGACTTTGCCTTCCAGTGCAGGGGGTACAGGTTCCATCCTGGGTTGGGGAGTTAAGATCCAACGCGCCTCTCAACCAAAAAACCAAAACAAAAAAGCAGAAGCAAAATTGTAACAAATTCCATAAACACTTTTTTTTTTTAAGTAACCTTTCCCAGAATCCCTCTTCCTCTTAGGTGATTTCTCCTTTTCTTGGCCAGAATTGGATTATGAATCCAACCCTGATCCAATTTTGGCAAAGGGAATGAGTGCACATGAATATTTTGGGACAATCAGAATCAACCTGAGTCATCTGAGGGGAGACAGTAGACCCTGAATCCAAAACTGGGCTTGGTCAGCAGGAAGGTGGGGCATGACTGTTGAACAGCCAGTTTCTACTGGACTCTTGGCCCCACTCGGGTGCTGGCTGAACCGCATAACAAATGTACAGTGGGAGAGCAGGTGCTTGGGCTCTGTTTTTAGCTTTGTTCTCAGGGTTTATCAGGCTTTCATCTAACATCACTCTGTGGGGCTGAAATGGAACCTTCTCCTATCTCTATATCCTGGCCATCTGATAACATTCAGAAGATGTAGTTTTAAAAAATGGCATTCCTGGCTCTTTCCTATCTCTGCCCTCCATCTGTGTCTACGAGAGGTTGCCCCCCTTCCTAGGATGTCCCATCACTCCTCTGCCCTTTGTGCCTGCACCTTTTCTGGGAGCTGCCATCTCCAAGTGTATCTAGGCTGAGAGGCCCTCTCAGGGGATAGGGGAAGCAACTCTGCGGTGAAGTGATGGCTGTGCACTCATTGTCCAGTCGACAAAGACCTTGCTTTTTTTTTTTTTATTTTTTTAAAAAGGGTCAGACAGTGGGAGGAAGGATAAAGGATCTTTCAAGTTATTTTTAGGATGGGAGGCAATGTCACTCTGTGGGCAGCATAGCCTGGGGGTTCACTACAATTGTATTTTCAGTCCAGTCCCACTGGCGTTATCATAGGTGGAAATATGCCACTCTACCCCCCATCCCCCGATTCTGGCAATTAGCTGTCAAGACTCGTTTATGGTGACATTTTCTGTGTTTTCCGTATATTTGGGTTTTAATTAGTATTTGGAGGAGAGAACGATTAATGGGGGCTATTAGATGGTGACCATTTAGAACTGGAAGCCCTGTTTCTATGCTTTTCAAATACAGCTCCTTACGCCCTTGTCTCCGTTTCCTTGACTCCTTGCTAAATGCTGTTTTGTTGTTGTTCAGTCACTAAGTTGTGTCCAACTCTTTGTGACCTTCGCTATCTCCCAAAGTTTGCTCAAATTCATGCCCGTTGAGTTGGACAAGGTGGTGCTATCTAACCATCTCATCCTCTACCACCCCTTCTCCATTTGCCTTCAGTCTTTCCCAGCATCAGGATGCAATGAGTTTGCTCTTTGCATCAGGTGGTCAAAGTACTGGAGATTCTGCTTCAGTATCAGTCCTTACAGTGAATATTCAGGGTTGATTTCCTTTAAGATTGACTGGTTTGATCTCCTTGCAGTCCAAGGGACTCTCACAGGTCTTCTCCAGCACCACAATTTGAAAGCATCAGTTCTTTGGCACTCAGCCTTCTTTACGGTCCAACTCTCACATCTGTACATGACTATTGGGAAAACTATAGCTGTCACTATATGGACCTTTGTCAGCAAAGTGATCTCTCTGCTTTTTAATACACTGTCTTTGTTTGTCATAGCTTTCTTTCCAAGAAGCAAGTGTCTTTTAATTTCATAGCTGCGATCACTGTCCACAGTGATTCTGGAGCCCAAGAAAATAAAATCTGTCACTGCTTCCACTTTTTCTCCTTCTATTTGCCATGAAGTTGTGGGACTGGATGCAATGATCTTCGTTTTTTGAATGTTGAGTTTTAAGCCAGCTTTTTCACTCTCCTCTTTCACTCTCATCAAGAGGCTCTTTAGCTCCTCTTCACTTTCTGCCATTAGAGTGGTAACATCTGCATATCTGAGGTTGTTGATATCTCTTCTGTCAATTTTGATCCTAGCTTGTGATTCATCCAGCCCAGCATTTTGAACAATGTACTCTGCATAGAAGTTAAATAAGCAGGATGACAATATACAGCCTTGATGTACTCCTTTCCCAATTTTGAACCATTCTGTTCCATGTCTGGTTCTAACTGTTGCTTCTTGACCCAAATACAGGTTTCTCGGGAGACAGGTAAGATGGTCTGGTATTCCCATCTCTTTAAGAGTTTTCCAGTTTCTTGTGATTCTCACAGTCAAAGGCTTTAGCATAGTCAATGAAGCAGAAGTAGATGTTTTTTTCTGGAATTCCCTTGCTTTCTACATGATCCAGCAAATGTTGGCAATCTGATCTTTGGTTCCTCTGCCTTTTCTAAACCCAGCCTGTACATCTGAAAGTTCTCGGTTCACATACTGCTGAAGCCTAGCCTAAAGGATTTTGAGCATAACCTTGCTAGCATATGAAATGAGTGCAATTGTACATTCAAAAAATGTTTGAACATTCTTTGGCATTACCCTTTTTGGGACTGGAATGAAAACTGACCTATTCCAGTCCTGTGGCTACTCCCTGCTGTCTACTTCCTCTGAATGCCCTGAAGACACTAGAAACCTCCACATTGTTAAAGCCAGTGGCACTGTGAATTGTTTTGTTACCCCTCTTTGCTCTGCATGACACTGCCAACCAGCATCTCCTTTTGCTGGTAAATGTGGTATTGAATGCTTGTTCTATGTCAAGTATTGTGCTAAGTTCTTTATAAGTTATTAATTCACAAAATTCTCAAAGCAAGTATGAAGAGGTCATTATTGTTTCCCATCTACGTGTAAGGGAATTGAGGCTCTTGCTTGTGGACCAGTAGCTAATAACAGGAAGAGTCAAGCGGGAACCTTCCTAAAAGTTCTTTTTCCTGGGCTTCTGTAGCCTCATTTTTTCCTGGTTTTTCCTCTCCTCTCTTTGGCTCCTCCTTCTCAAGCTCCTCTTTCTTTGCCTCCCTCTTAAGTGTGGTCATTTCTTGGGCTTGTTTCCCAGTAGCTTTGCCTTCTCTCCCTTCCTGCATTGCCCTGGGCAGTTTCATCAAATCACCTTTGAATGGCTCTCAGATCTCCATCTCCCTCCGGGATACCTTTTGTGAGCCTTGGAACCACTTGTGGGGCTAGTCGCTCGTGTCTGACTCTTTGGGACCCCATGGACTGTAGCCTGCCAGGCTCCTCTGTCCATGGGAGTCTCCAGGCAAGAATGCTGGAGTGGGTTGCCATGCCCTCCGTCAGGGGCTCTTCCCGAGCCAGGAACTGAACCCGCGTCTCACGTGTCCCCTGTATTGCAGGCGGGCTCTTTCCCAGCTGAGCTGTCAGGGAAGCCCTGGGAACCACTTCCCATCCACTTTCCTAGCATTTTCACTTCGGAAACCCTCTGTTTGACACACATTGGAATCACGGAGAAGCTTTTTAAAAAGATAGTAATGCCTGAATCCCACCCCACAGAAACGGATTTAATTGCTTTGGGTTGTGAGCATCACTATTTTTTTTTTATTATGGTAAAAAACATATAACAGGAAATATACCAAATTAACTGTTTTTAGTGTACAGTACAGTAGTATTAATTATGTGCATGTCATCATACAACAGACCCCTATAGACTTTTTCATCCTGCAAAATGCAAACTATTAAAAAAAATGCAAACTCTATACTTATTGAGCAACAACTCCTCTTCCCCCCTCCTCCCAGACCCTGGCAACCACATTCTACCTTCTGAGTTCAGCTACTTTAGATAGCTTACATAGAAGTGAAACCATGCAGTATTTGTCTCTTTGTGACTGGCTTATTTCACTCAGCATAATGTCCTCACAATAGGGTTTCCTTTCTTTAAGCTGAGTAGTATTCCGTTGTATGTCTATGTCACTTTTTTTTTTCTTTCTACCTTTTTGAGACATCACTGACATATGACTCTGTGTAATTCTAAGGTGTGATGATTTGGTGCATGTATATATTGTGAAATGATTGCCATGGGAAGGTTAGTTAACACATCCATCCTCTCACATAATTACATTTTGTGCATGGTGCAAACACTGATGATCTGTCTTAGCAGCTTTCAAGTACACCATGACATACACTAGATCCCCAGGTTTTCTTTTTCTTATAATTGAAAGTCTGGATCTTTGACCAACATCTCCCTGTTTCCCTCATGTCCTCTCTCTTGGCAAAAATCCAATCTATTCTCTGTTCTCTGAGTTTGGCTTTTCTAGATTCTACGTATAAGTGACATCAGGCACTCTGTTTTATTTTGCCTAACATAATGCCCTCAGGGTTCATTTGTGGTTTTGCTAATGGCAGGATTTCTTTTTTTTTTTAATGGCTGAATAACATATCGTTAAATATATATGTATATGATTTTGTCTTTATCCATTCGTCTGTCAGCAGACACTTAGATTGTTTCTGTATCTTGGCTATTGTCAATAACACTGCAATGAACACGAGAGTGCAGTAGTCTGTACAAAATTGTGATTTCATTTCCTTGGGCTATATACTCAGGAGAGGGATTGCTAGATCACACGGTAGTTCTATCTTTATTTTGTTTTTTATCAATATTTTAGTTGAAGTATAGTTGATTCACAGTGTTATGTTAGTTTCTGCTATATAGCAAAGTGATTCAGTTATATGCATTTAAAAAATACTCATTTCCATTATGGTTTATCATAGGATACTGACTATAGTTCCCTGTGCTCTACAGTAGGACTTAGTTGTTCATCCATTCTCTATATAAAAGCTTACATCTGCTACCCCTAACCTCCCACTCTGCCCCTCTCCAGACTCTCTCCCACTTTGGCAACCACCAGTCTGGCTTCCATATCTGAGGTTCTGTTTCATAGATAGGTTTATTTGTGTCATATTTTAGATTCCACATGTAAGTGCTATCATATGGTATTTGTCTTTCTCTTTATGACTTACTTAATATGGTTATCTCTAGTTGGATCCTATTTTTATATTTTTATAAAAACCTCCATATGTTTTCCATAGTGTCTGCACTAATTTACATTCCCGCCAACAGTGCCCAGGGTTCCGGTCTCTCCACAGTCTCACTAACACTTGTTATTTCTGGCTTTTTGTTTATTTTTGATCCTAACAGGTACGAGGTGATATCTCATAGTTTTGACTTCCATTTCCCTCATGATTAGTGATATTGAACATCTTTTTATGTGCTCATTGGCCGTTTGCACATCTTTGGAGAAATGTCTATTCACGTCCTCTGCCCATTAAAACAATTATGATTTATTTCTTATTTTGGCTCTGTCGGATCTTTGTTGCTGTCACGGGCTTTCTCTAGTTGAAGAGAGCAGGGACTACTCTCTGTTGCGGCGTGCAGGCTTCTCGCTGTGGTGGCCTCCCTTGTTGGGAGCACAGGCTCGAGAGCATAGGCTCACAGTTGTGGTGTGCGGGCTTCATGGCATGTGAAGTCTTCCGGGAGCAGGGATCGAACCCGTGTCTGTTGCACTGGCAGGTGGATTCTCAACTCTAGACAACCAGGGAAGTCCCTGCCCATTTTTAAATTGGGTTATTTGTGGCGTCTGGTGTTGTTATTGTTGAATTGAAGGAGTTCGTTTTATATTCTGGACAGTAACCCCTTATCAGATATGGGGCTAGTAAATATTTTCCCCCATTCTGCGGGTTGCCTTTTCACTCTGTTGATTGTTTCCTTTGTTGTCCAGATGTTTTTAAGTTTGTGGTGCCATTTGTTGTTTTTACATTTGCTGTCTATGCTTTTTGCTTTTTGTGTCATATTCAAGAAATCTGCCAAATTCAGTATCATGAAGCTTTTCCTCTATATTTTCTTCTAGAAGTTTCAGGTCTTACATTTATGTCTGTAATTCATTTTGAGTTCATCTTTGTATGTAGTGTAAACTAAGGGCACAACTTAATTCTTTTTCACATGGACATTCAATTTTCCTACCACAGTTGTTAAAGAGACTTTTTTATTTTGTAATAAACTTAAGTAAGTGGGATTTCTTTCTTGATTTTCACTTCATATTGTTCATAGTGGGTGGAAATGTGAATGATTTTCTGTGATTTGATTTTGTATCCTGCAATTTTGTCAACAGTATTTTCTGTGGAACCTTTAGTGTTTTCTACATATAAGATTATGTCATCTGTGGACAGAGATCATTTTACTTCCTCCATTCCAATCTGGAAGCCTTTTATTTCTTTTTCTTGCCTAATTTCACTGTCTAGGACTTCCAGGACTGTGTTGAATAGAAGTGGCAAGATTCCTAATCTTCAAAGGAAAGCTCTCAGCTTTTCACCATTGAGTATGATGTTAGCTGGAGCTTTTCATATATGGCCTTTATTTTGTTGAGGTAATAGATGGAGAAACAGTGGAAACAGTGTCAGACTTTATTTTGGGGGGCTCCAAAATCGCTGCAGATGGTGACTGCAGCCATGAAATTAAAAGACGCTTACTCCTTGGAAGGAAAGTTATGACCAGCCTAGACAGCATATTAAAAAGCAGAGACATTACTTTGCCAATGAAAGTCCATCTAGTCAAGGCTATTGTTTTTCCAGTAGTCACGTATGGATGTGAGAGTTGGACTGTCAATAAAGATGAGCGCCGAAAAATTGATGCTTTTGAACTGTGGTGTTGGAGAAGACTCTTGAGAGTCCCTTGGACAGCAAGGAGATCCAACCAGTCCATTCTAAAGGAGATCAGTCCTGGGTGTTCATTGGAAGGAATGATGCTGAAGCTGAAACTCCAATACTTTGGCCACCTCAGGAGAAGAGTTGACTCATTGGAAAAGACTCTGATGCTGGGAGGGATTGGGGGCAGGAGAAGAAGGGGACAACAGAGGATGAGATGGCTGGATGGCATCACCGACTTGATGGACATGGGTTTGGTTGAACTCTGGGAATTGGTGATGGACAGGGAGGCCTGGCGTGCTGTGATTCATGGGGTCTCAAAGAGTCGGACACGACTGAGTGGCTGAACTGAACTGAACTAATTTCCTTCTATTCCTAGTTTAGTTGAGTATATTACCTCTTGACCAGACTATTAGAATAGTTAAGTAGCTTGTCTTCCTGAAAAATATCTCCAAGCCACAGAGCATGTAGAGATAGCCTGGGGGAATTAGAACCAGCCACCTGAAGGGAAGCTGGAGTGTAGGGGGTGGGCAAGCAGCACGTGGCCTGCTGCTTTCCTGCTCAGAACCAAGGAAGCCAAGAGCGGTGGAGTCAGAGCTTTTCTCTAGCCTCATGAAGACGCTATCCCTCAGGCCCCGCCCCTCAGGAGCCTCTTGCCCCACCCACAGCCCCTTGGGCCCCGCCCCATTTGGCTCCCCGCGCGCCCCGCCTTTCCAGCCCCCTGCCCCTGCCCCAGAGAACCTCGAGTTACTCAACTTGCAGCGCCCTGGGAGGAGGATGAGATCCGCAGGGACCGAGTGGAGCCCCAGAGCGTGTCTCTATCGTGGCGGGAGCCCATCCCCGCGGGAGCCCCAGGGGCCAACGGCACAGAATATGAGATCCGATACTTCGAGAAGGTGAGTCTGGGTCTGGGAGGAACGTGGGGTTGCATTACCAGCTGCGATCTGTCCCCCTCTCCTGCCGGCTTCCTTTTCTTTACAAGCCCCTCCCAGCATAAGTCCTTCTTGCTTTGTCTCTAAACATCTCCACTGGCCCCCTAAGCAGCCTCCCCAGCCGGAGGTTGTTCCTGGCCCCTCCTCACCGTGGACACACAGCTCTCGCTCTTTCCTCGGGGCTTCTTTGGGTAAGCCGTCATCGTGTCCATTTTCACCACTGCTGCCTGATGTTTACAGTGGACAAAAAGCTTCCTCTGGGGGCTGATCTAGACTTTCTGGGGCTGGATTCTGTGCATAGTTTGCAACCCTTTTAAGAAAAAGAACGCAGAAACATACTGTTTCAAATTTTATGGAAAAGTACCACTGTGGGAACATGTTGCCAGGTCTGGTGGTGTGCCAGGGCTCAGCATAAATAATATGCTGATAAATAATGTACTGATAAATGTTTAACAGTCAGCTCTCACAGCAATGAATGTATGCACTGGCATTTTAATTTTACTGATGTGGAGACTCTGTAACCAATCGTTTACAAATAATAATAGAAAGTATACAATGTTCCTTATTGTAAACTCTGTAGGGCCAGTTGATTCTCCTAGGGTACCTTTTCTTGATTTTGGCTGACTTCTTGTATCTGTGGTCAGTCTTTGGTTGCAGCTCAAGGGTGGTTTAACAAGTGGAGTTAGGTCCAGATCTACTATCTCTTTCTGCATAAGTCTATTGTCTTTGAATTTGATAGGTAATCTACAGGTAAACTGTTCTCACTTTGGTGACAATTGTATTCGTTAAAGCAAAACTTTGCTTTCAACTCGGCACTACATGTGTTAGGATTTCACTCCCTCCTCAGTGACTCCAGGGAGTTCTTTGCTGAATCAGATAACAGATTTTGAAGAGAGAAATCTGGAGAGCTGTGAGCTGAGAGAGAGAGAAAGGAAGTTGGGGGCTTTCAACCCAGAGATGGTAGCTGAAGCCAAAGGATCTGAGGGGATGGCCAAGGGAGGGGGGCATGAGTGAGAAGAGCGGCTGGGACAGGGTTCTGGGGGGTCCCGGATGTCAAGGAGACCACAGTGAAGGTCACTGGGAAGGAGCCAGGCAGGCAGCAGTTGCTTAGAAAGGGCTCACTGAACTGACACTCGGGGATCCGAGCACAGATACAGTCCCAGTGCTGAGCTGGGTGGATGCTCCCTGGCCCATAGGGAGTGTGAATTTGCTGGGAACAAAGACCCTTGAAAAGAGGAGCCAGTACAAAAGGGGCTGTGTTTGAAAGCCTTCAGGAGAGTCTCATGGAGCCTGGTGACCAGAAGCGTGGCAGGAGTCACCAGCCCCTCATCTCTGAGTTCTCTCCATACCAACCCCACCTCCTCTGCAGGAAGGGTTGTTTCTAGTACCTTGCAGCCACCCAGGCTGGCAGCCCCTTTTCCCCCTCCCCTCCCCAAGCCTGTTTATAAATTCTGCAGCCAGGGCCTCACTGTCTTTCCATGGTATGTTCAAATGCCCAGAAGTGGGATTCTGATTGGCCCAGCTTGGGTCAGAGTCTGCCCTGATTCCTGAATACTGGGCCTGTAGAAGTGGGGCCACAGACATAGGGAAGAAGTACTCTTGCCTGGAAAGTTCCATGGACGGAGGAGCCTGGAAGGCTGCAGTCCATGAGGCCATGAAGAGTCGGACACGATTGAGCGACTTCCCTTTCACTTTTCACTTTCATGCATTGGAGAAGGAAATGGCAACCCACTCCAGTGTTCTTGCCTGGAGAATCCCAGGGACGGGGGAGCCTGGTGGGCTGCCGTCTATGGCGTTGCACAGAGTTGGACATGACTGACGCGACTTAGCAGCAGCAGCAGCAGCACCTTTGGGGGCTGTGAGTGTGGCAGGGGCTCTAATCAGGGGGTGTGCGCAGAGATGAAATGATGGCAGCATGTGCAGCACGCACCATGATCAGATGTGTTGGGGGCAGGATGACGTAGTGCACAGAAGGAATTGGGAAGGTGTCACCCAGCCCCTTCCCTGCTGGGAGCATCACCTATATGAGGAGATAGGAAGGCTGGTGTGAGGACTGCAGGAAGTCGGCTTCTATAGGGTCTAGCCCAGCAGTGGGCAGTGAATGGGCCCTTGGTGGGGGGCTGTGGGTGAGCCTCTCAGCCCCTCTGATCCAAATTCCTTATCTGTGAATCCACACCTTGCAGGACATTGTGAAAGTCCAAGGACAAGGGGAAAGAAAAGCCAACAAGGGCCGGGCAGGTGTCAGGGCTCATTTCCTTCTTCTTTCCTTGGAGGGGTCAGGTGTAGTTCCTCCTCTAGACTGCCTTTCATCCTAGCATCCCCAATAAGGCCAGCATCTTCTCTAAAGTTTCTGTTACTCAGAGGTGGGGCTGTTCTCAGTTAAGGTACCACCGAGTATAGGTGGAAACTTGTGGTGGAGAAAGGGGCTGGGGATATTCTGGAAGAAAGCTGTGAGATTCCTCCAAGATGAGTGGAGTTACTCCGGCAGCCCAGGCTCTTCCCCCCAGGGTACCTCTGCCACCTCCCTATCCCTTCTCTCCACATTCTCCCAGGAGCAAGGGGCCAGCCCTGGGTCTGGGCCTCATGTGTCTCTGTCCCTCCCCAGGGTCAGAGTGAGCAGACTTACTCAACGGTGAAGACAGGGGCGCCTGCGGTCACTGTCACCAACCTGAAGCCGGCTACCCGCTACGTCTTTCAGATCCGGGCAGCTTCCCCAGGGCCCTCCTGGGAGACCCAGAGCTTCAACCCCAGCATTGAAGTGCTGACCCCAGGAGAGGGTAAGTGACACGTGCAAGAGGAGAGAAAACCCAACCTGGGGCTGGAGCATGGAGGCAAATTGAGGGGTTATCTGTGCAATTAAGGGAACCTGCAGAACAGTTTGGTTACAACCTAATGAATGAATGAGACTGGAATCCAGTAACTAGTGGCTCAGATTGGGTACCTGTCCTGGAAGAACTCACAGGGAAGGGATCCATGAACGGCTAGAACCCAGATCTCAGCTGGTGTCTCCCTCCCATGTCTCAGGGAAATATCCTCTGCCCTCTCCAAGATTCCTGTCTTTTCTTGGGAGGACTTTTCTTCTCCTGGTCACTTGTTCTTGACCACTAAATTCTTGTTCCCATCCTGCTGCTTTCTCTCTGTCATGACACAGACTCAAACATGGGCACCATCCCTCTTCCCATTACGCCTTAGCGTGTGAAGTCGAGAGGTTGGCCCAGCTTACCCTCTGGACTTCCAGGTCCTGATGTCCATCATCCCAGCATCCAGCCTTCGCTGAGGGTTGGGGCACACCAAGGGAGTGTCACCTGCAGCAATAAACCAAGCAAAAACGCCAGACGTGGTTAAGACTCCGAGCTTTCACTGCTAGGTTCAATCCCTGGTCAGAGAACTAAGACTCCACAAGCTGCGTGGTGTGCCCAAAGGCAAACAAACCAACACAACACCAAGAGAACTGCACACTTTCAATGGGTGAATTGTATGGTGTGAGAATAATTTCTCAATAAAGTTGTTATCAGAACAAAGCAAAACAAGAACTGAACATCAGATATTCCTGATCCTAAAACAGTTCCAGCTCTCGGCCGTGGTGTGATACTGCCCCTCCTGCCCTGGCTCCTCCTCCCCGCTCCCCCAGGCCCCCAGGCCCCTTCCGGATGTGCACAGAGCATTTCCTGCTTTCTTTTGGTCTCCTGCCACTAACCCAGCCCTCAGGGCCTCACCCCCATCTACCCTGAGCAGCTCATGGAAGTATTTTTCCTGGACAAAAGGCAGTTTGCCCTAAGAGGCATCCTGGCACCAGCTGTCAAGATAATAATTCTTTCCAACCTGCTACATGAGTCAAATCCAAGATAGAAAGAGTTCTGAGCCCAGAGGGAGGTGGAGATAAAGTGTTGAGGGAGTTTGCCTTCTGGGAAGGAGACAGCATTTCTTGCTCGAATGCCTGTCTCTGCCAGACCCCAGCCAGGTGCTGGTGAGAGGAGATTAGAGCTGAGTCTTGAAGGCTGGGGAACGTTGGAGTTCTCTGTGGGGAGGTGGGCAGGGAAGGCATCTTGGAGAGTGAGAGGCAGCAGAACAAAGGCTCGTGGGTTGGGCTGGAGTGGATGTGGTGGAGGCTGGGTGCTGGGGGCCGGTAGCTGAAGAGGACTGATGACTTCTGTTAATACGGTGCTTCTCATGGTGGATCCCTGGGTCTGGAAGATCCCCTGGAGAAGGAAACGGCAACCCACTCCAGTATTCTTGCCTGGGAAATCCCTTGGACAGAGGAGGTTGGTGGGCTACAGTCCACGGGGCCGCAAAGGGTCCGATAGAAACGAGCTACTGAGCGCACAGTCGGTAGACGTGCCGCTCAGCCCCTGGCCTCCTCTGCTGTGGCCCTGGCTACAGAGAGCGGTTCCCCAGTCGCAGAGCACTTTTTCCAGTGAGCTGTGACCCCGAGTCAAGATCACGAGGAGGACCGTGCTGCACCACTGTACTAGCTAACCACTGCTGTGTAGCCGATTACCCTCAACTCAACAGCCAAAACCAATATTCATTCATTACCTCGTGGTTTCTGTGGGTCAGGAATGTGCGTGTGGCTTAGCCCCTCACTGCAGCCCAGGTGTCCTCTGGGGCTGCGATCATCTCCAGGCTCAACTGGGGCGGAGTAGAGAGGAGGGGAGGGCAGGAGTGTGTGCTTCCCTAGTTGGACTCTTGCTGGCTGCTTGCTGGAGGCAGGCACAAGATTCCTAGGCTTCTCCAAGGGCTGCTCATAACCCAGCAATGAGATTCTTCTAGAGACTGTGAGAGAGAGTGAGGGAGCAAGAGGGCGCCCAAGACAGAAGCCGATCTCTTGTAACTTAATCATGGTGGTGATATCCCATCACTTGTGCTATATTCTGTTCGTTAGAAGCGAATGAGTGTGTTCAGCCCATGCTCATGGGGGAAGGAACACCAGGAAGCAGAGAATCCTGCAGGGCTATCTCAGAGGCCGCCGGCCACACCGATTTTCTCTGCATCCTCCATTTCCGTGTCCACCAGGACAGCTCATTTCAAACAGTCCTTGGTGACAGTTCCATCTTCTGCCACCAGCCAGGCCCAGGACCCTATTCCCCTTCTCTGGAAATGGGGGCTCTGAAATCTATTCTTTTGACCCTGACCTTGTTGGCCTCTGATTCTCCCTTTTTCTGATGTCACTCTTCCTCACTTGCTGTGTGACATCCTAATAGCAGCTCTTGAGATCTGACCACATCTGTCAGGCTCCCAGCCCCTCCTGGCCCCATGATCATCTCTCCCCAGCCTCTGCAAACTCTCCTTGTTGAAGCACTCTCCAGCCCTGCTGGCCCCCATTCCCTAGACATTATTTTGCATCCACCCCACTGTCCCCAGGACTGGCTCTCCTCCATCATTCCTCGCCAAGGCTGCCTACTAAAGTGTCTTTTTCTAATCCCACTTTATTCATCAGGGCTGCATAGCATCTTCCCCATTCCCGACAGTTATCCCCAACCTTCATCTCTTCCAAGCACCCCCCCTCTCTCCCCACTCCTGACCTCACATTCCCTCATTCCTCTCCTTGTGGGAAGGAACTCTGTCCACTGCTCTGTGCTCCCTGTTACCCTCAAGATAAAGCTCATCCTCCTGGCCTAGCATTCAAGGCCCTTCTGGGTCTGTCACCTCCCCCAGTTCCCTTCATCCTCCTGCCTTCCAGCTTTATCTCTTCATATCTTGTGTCTCTGCCTCCACGCAGCCTGCTTTCCAGCCAAATGGGATGGCTCGTCATTTTCCAGACCCAGCAAGTGCATCTAAGCATCATCAACAACACTGTCCATCTTCCAGGTCCAGTGCAGATGATGCCTCTTCTGCAAAACCTTCCCCATTGGCTTTAGGAAGAAATGATTGTGCCTCTGCTCAGCTCTGCCCCTGTCTCTGTTTCTTTTTTTTCATTGATTTTTCATTTTTGTCTCCCCTGCTGGTCAGTACATCCCTCTAGGGCAAGGATTCTGGCTCATTCATTGCCGACTCCCCAGGACCACTGCCAGCCTGGTGCATGTGTTTGATGGATGGATGGGTGGATGGGGCTGAGGGCCTGGGGTCCTCTTGGCCCCTCTGCTGGGGAAATAGTTCAAAGCAGAGGCTTTGGGAATCAGGTTTGAATCTTAAGGTCACCGTTTATTGGCTTTGTGACCTTGGGCAAATTACATAACTTTTCTCGATGTCAGTTTCCTCAGCTGCAGAATGGAGACAGTTCACTTTCCTGGCTTCTTGTGATGAAGAAACAGGATTGTTTAGTTATGGCACATAAGTGTGCATTAAATGTTAACTCATCATTCTTATTGTTAGAGAGGATGAGATGGTTAGATAGCATCACTGACTCAATGGACATGCAAACCCCAGGAGATAGTGGAGGACAGGGGAGCCTGGGCATGCTACAGCCATTGCTGTAAAGAGTCGGACATGACTTAGCAACTGAACATCAGCAAAAATTGTCAGTGACAGTTCTGGTTTGGGGTTGGGGAGCTCAGAGAAAAGGCCATGCTCCTGCAGAGCCACCTTCTTTGTGCATCTAGAGCTGGGCTGCAGTAGGAGTGACCTGCCCTGGGAAAGGACGAAGTTCCAGGTGCCACTGCGGTTGGTAGGGGCAGCCTTGGTCCCCGGTTGCTGGGAGGCCAGGCCGAGGGTGGAGGTGCTATGGACATCCTGCTGTGGAGTGAGGACAGGAGTCTGTCCTGGGGCTTACCCAGGAGCCTGGTCCTCTGCCTCTCTCAACTTCGTGGTTTTCCTCCCAGCCACCTCTGGGTCCAAGGACCAGAGCCCCGCGGTCGTCGTCACCGTGGTAACCATCTCAGCCCTCCTCGTCCTGGGTTCTGTGATGAGCGTGCTGGCCATTTGGAGGAGGTAGGTGACTGGTTCCAGCCTGGCTGTCCCCTGGCAGGCTGTGTCCCTGCCTTCAGGTACCTGTATCTGTATCCGCATTTGCACATGTGCGGATTTGCACAGGCGAGCATACTGCTGTGTAGAGACAGGCCTGACTGGTGCTGTCCTGGCCCCTCCCCCAACGCCCTGCTCCTGCTCAGCTGCTGTGGGATGAAGGGGATTTAGCTCCTTCACTCATTAAATGTCAGAAGGCATCGCTATGGAGGGGATTAAGCTCTGGCTGCTCCGGTGTAATTGGGAGCCTCCCGAGGCGCTAGGCCCCTAGCCCCTGCCCCCCAGGATTTGGAGGCGCTTGAACACAGGCAGAGAGAAGAAAGGCAGAAACTGCATGTGCATGTGTTGGGGGGGGGCAGCAGGGAGAGCAGGGAGGGGAGCTCATGTGCCAGAAATCCCCAAGCCCCAGAGGAGAGTGGGCAGAGAAAGGGGATGGGCGGAGGGGGACAGAAACGGAGCTTGGGTCTGGCTCAGCAAAGATAGAGTCCCTTTGGCAGAGGCACCCCAGGTGGGTTCCAGGCTGGGGCTGAGGTCAGCAGACTGGAGGGGTTGGGAAGGCTGCATGTGATAGGCTGGAGTAGGGGGAGCAGAGGAAAGGAATGAGCTGGTCCAGGGGGCACACGTCAGCATCCTGGAACTGCCTGCGGGCAGAGGAGCTTTCATCTGGCTCAGATGGGGTTATTTGCTTGGCCTTAAGTGAGGCGCTGAAAGTGACTGAGGAGGAGAGGATCTGGGAGCCAGCTCTGCCCCTGCCAGGTGAGTCAGGAAAGCAGGACAAGAGTAAAATCTCCTTGATCATGGAGCTTAAAGGTCCACAGATGAGACGCATTGGAAAAGCGGGAATGGACAGGAGCTGGGAGCAGCTTGTGCTGGCCGTGACCTCAGGGGCTCCAGGAGGCAGGAGAGGATGGGGGAGAGGTGAGCAAGAAGGGCATCTTTGGGCAGAGGCTGCAAGACAGGAGTGGCTGTCCAGGAGCACCTCAGAGACCGCTGCACTAGAGCAGGCGGGGCAGGCCAGGTGTGGATTTCAAAACCTACTCAAAATCAAATGGCACCAACATGGGAACCTGCCAGGTCCAGCACTGACCGGCAGGGACACGCGTCCCCAGCACGCATGCCCCCGCTTCCCTCGCCCACCTCCTCTGCTCCCCGTCTCTGCAGCCCCCGCTCTGTACAGTGGGGCCCTCACCTCCACTTGCTCTCCCAGCCGATCCTGGCTCACCCCAGTTCTCACTAGGGGGTGTCATCCTCAGGTGGAAGTGTCTCGCTTTCTCTGTCGCTCCTCCAGCCACTCGGCCTCACCCCCTGCACCCCTCCTTAGCTCTCCCGGATGTTCATGGACATCCTGTTCCCACACTGGATGACCTCACTAGCCATTGGACAACCTGCCCCAGCCCTTGGCCTCTGGGGTCTTTGACTTCATTTCCACAGACCCTCGCTCCTGTTCCGCCTCCGCTGCGCGCTCTCGTCTCTTGATGAGGACCAGGCCATCAGCCCAGTTCTGCTTGTGCCCTGCAGACTGCCGGTCCTTGCAGCTCACTCTCCCAGCTGTGTCTGCTGCACCTGCTCTTTGCCTGCACCACTGAGTCAGGCACACCTGCCTGTCTCTGCATCCATCCTCTCCCTCCGTTTCTCGAGAGGAAGTGCCATCCTTCCAGCCGGGATCAGTCCTTCTACCTGTTAGTGAAACCCACCCCTTCCTACTTGCTCAGGAGCCCTTACTATTGATCCCATCTACTTCTTCTCTATATGCTGGCTAACATTTGTTGAGTGCTTTGTAAGCTCTTGGCGCCAGTGTGATCAGGCAGGGCTGTCTTGATCCTAATCATATTAAAGAGAAAACCAGCCATCTGATCCACAGACAGTGAAGGAAGGACCTAGGGAGTTGGTCCGTGGCATCAGATTCCAGAGCCCACGCAGGGGACCGCGGTCATGACCACTCCATCTTGCGTGATCGCTTCCACTGGCATCGACATGTGGCCATCTCTCTCGAGTCTCCCTCAGCTCTCCCCCTTGAGTCTTCACGTGACCTTGCTCTTCTGATCCTGTTTCCTTCCTTGCTTCCTGTGACATCACCACCCCCACCACCTTCTGCCCCCGATTTCCCTTCTACTTCCCGCCAGTTTCTCTGGTGGCTCTTTCACAGTATCCTCGGTGGCTTCCTTCTCTGTTGTGTTGTTAGTCACTCAGTCCGACTCTGTGCGACCTCATGGACGGTAGCCCACCAGGCTCCTCTGTCCCTGGTATTCTCCAGGCAAGAATACTGCAGTGGGTAACCATTCCCTTCTCCAGGGGATCTTCCCAACCCAGGGATTGAACTTGGGTCTCCTGCATTGCAGACAGATTCTTCCCCATCTGAGCCACCAGGGAAGCCCTCCTCTCCTCTCCCCTATCTCTAGATGGGCGGTGGGGGGAGGGTCCTCAGACTTGTTCCCCGTCCCACTTCTCAGGCTCCCTCCTCTCCCTGGACAAGGCCCCCAGCTCTAGAACTTGTATCTCCAGAGCAGACCCTTCTTCTAAACTGCACCCCCCACCCCCGCCGCACGTAGCTAACTCCCTGCTCACTGATCAGCCCTGCTTATCCCAGAGGTGCTGCAAACTCGGATTTCTACACGGGAACTTGTCATCGCTCCACCTTGGTAAACGGTGCCTGCCTCGCTTCACTGGGCAAGCTGGAACACTACATTGGTTCTTACCTTTGCCCTCTCCCTTTCTGACCTCCAGCCTTCCCCAAGCCCCGTGGCCCTGTCACCTCAATGTCATTCTTACTTTTCTCCATCCCTGGTCACCCCGTAGCCTGAGCCATCTCCTGCCATCTCCTGCAGGGACAACAGCAGCAGCTGGGATGATCTTTCTAAAGTGCAAATTGAACCGTGGCACTCCCCTGCTCAAAGCTGCCTCCCCCTGGGGCTCTCCTCTTCCCCACCCCCAGAATAAAACCAAAGTCTTTATGTGGGCCTGCAAGACCCTGCCTCAGGGGCCCCCCAGTTGCCAGCCCATGACTTTGTTGATCATGATGCAGTCCTTTGGCCCACGGTGGCCTCTCTCGGGAAGCCATCCCTGATGGTCTCAACCCTGTCTCAGCTCCATGTTCCCACAGCATACCGCCCTTCTCCTTTGCTCGGACCTGTGAGTGGGCTTGTGGTTCCTTCTCAAGGTCTGTTTTCTTGACTAGACTGGAAGTTGCCCCTGGGCGCAAGGCCTGCCTGTTGTGTTCAGCTGTAGGCAGGGAGGCAGCTTGGACTTGAAGTCAGGGCATGGATTTGGGTGTCTCTGGAATTGCAAGAATTCATGGCATCTCAAAGTGAAAATAACTAGGAATGCGGAGGGGGTGAGTGGTTAGGTCGGGGGCTGGGGTTACATGTGTGCTGGGGGGAGAAGCTTCCAGACCCACAGGACAAGAAGGTCCCTCCCCTGGGGCACAGACCTTGTCCTTTTGGAGGGACAAAGAGGTGCCACCCTGGGTGCTGGTAAGATGGGAAGGGTTAGGACAGCCTGGCTCAAAGGATGACTGTGGACACCCCCACTCCCACCCCCTACCCCAGGCCCTGCAGCTATGGCAAAGGAGGTCGGGACGCTCATGATGAGGAGGAGCTGTATTTCCACTGTGAGTTGTCTGGGCCTGGCCCAGGGTGGGGCGGGCACCACCTCACCTTACTTCCTCAGTCCTCTTCCTGACTCCCCGTGTTTCAGTTCAGTTCAGTTGCTCAGTTATGTCTGACTCTTTGCAGCCCCATGGACTGCAGCACACCAGGCTTTCCTGTCTATCACCAACTCCTGGAGTTTACTCAAACTCATATCCATTGAGTCGGTGATACCATCCAACCATCTCATCCTCTGTCGTCCCCTTCTCCCGCCTTCAGTCTTTCCCAGCATCAGGGTCTTTTAATGAGTCAGTTTTTTGTATCAGGTGGCCAAAGTATTTATTGGAGTTTCAGCTTCAGCATCAGTCCTTCCAATGAATATTCAGGACTGATCTCCTTTAGGATGGACTGGTTGGATCTCCTTGCAGTCCAAGGGACTCTCAAGAGTCTTCTCCAACACCACAGTTTAAAAGCATCAATTCTATGGTGCTCAGCCCTTGGATACCTCCCCTCCCCCACCCCACTGCTCCAAGCACGGAGGCCCTTTTCCTCACTCCCATCTCTTTCTCCTCATTGCCAGTCAAAGTCCCAACTCGCCGCACGTTCGTAGATCCCCAGAGCTGTGGGGACCCGCTGCAGGCCGTGCATCTGTTTGCCAAGGAGCTGGATGCGAAAAGCGTCACACTGGAGAAGAGCCTTGGAACAGGCAAACTGGGCACCCGGGGAATCCTTGTCTGTGGAGAAGCCCTTCCTCTACCCCCTGCTAGCCCTCCCTGAAAGCCCCTCCTACATCCCACCCCAATCTATCCTGTTAGCCTGCCTCCACTCCAAGTCCCGCCACTATCTCTGCAGGCCTGGCCTTCATCCAGTCCCCATACTGTCCAGGAAGCCCCCGCCTCCACATCAAGCTGGGCCTCTGCCCACCAGGGTCCAGGGAGGGAAGTGGCAGAGGAATCTGTGAGCCTGCTTTCCTACCCTTTGCCTGCCCCTAAGGTCAGAACTCTCTCCCTTCAGGCTCTTTCAGAGCTGGCTCTGCAGACTGCCACTGGCATAAGTTTGGTCCCAGGCTTTCAAGGCCCAATGGGGAGGGGTGTTTGCAAGCTTGGGGTCCAGGCATACCTGAGTTCTAGCCCTGGCTCTGCCACTGACCAGGGGCTCGTCCGTCTTCTGCTCTGAGCCTCAGCTTCTTATATGTTAAATGGGCATGATATCTGCCTCAGAGATGCTGTGGGAGCGTCCCAGTGCTTAGCCCAGGCCCTGGCTCCTAGCGGGTGAGTGCTCTCGCACGATCAGTGCCCTGGCTTCCTTGCTTCGTGTCTGCAAGCTCTCTGCCCCTGTGCTGAGAAGGCAGCACTTTCACCAGGAGCCCAACACTCTATCCCAGCACTGTCGGCAGACTCACTGGGCAGAGGCCGGAAAGGGGCAGCGTGGTGGAATAGATGTCATGGTCTCCCAGCACACCTTTGATGTGCTGGCACGCACATAGTCCTTCCTTTGAGGCTTTGGAATTTCCCACCATGGGAGGCAGGGAGGACTCTCCATTTCACAGAGGAGAAAACTGAGGCCAGAGGAGGGGCAGAGCAGACGGTCAGTACTCAGTTCACCAGGATTTGAACTCAGGAGCCCCGAGTCCCAGGCCAGAAAGGGCCCGTGAGCCAGAAGCTGCTCACCCTGCCCGGGCTGGCCAAGGCCGCGGCCTCCGGTGGGTGTCTGAGGTGCTGTTCTCCCCCAGGGCGGTTTGGGGAGCTGTGCTGTGGCTGCCTGCAGCTCCCGGGCCGCCAGGAACTCCCCGTGGCCGTGCACACGCTGAGGGAGGGCTGCTCCGACTCGCAGAGGCTCAGCTTCCTGGCCGAGGCCCTCACCCTGGGCCAGTTCGACCACAGCCACGTGGTGCGACTGGAGGGTGTGGTCACCCGAGGTAAGGCCGGTGCCCCGCCAGCATGGGTGGAGGGAGTGGGAGGAGTCCGCGGTGTGGGAAGTGGGGTGCACCACGCCCCCAGGCCCTCTCTGCTCAGTCTTGGGAGGGAACCCGGCACGGCCCAGCCTGGGGAGAGGAGCTGAGCTCTCTATCACTGACTCAAGTGGCCTCTGACCCTGCGTGATCTCTGGATGTGCGGGGACACTCTGGGAGGGCATCCCTGGTGATTTCTGCAGCTAACTTGCTGCACATCCTCACCCTGGCCTTTGTCCCCCTCAGACGCCACCTCTCCTGCTGTTCAGGAGAAGAGGGCAGGCAGGAGAGGGGCGAGACTCAGGGAGCTGGGCCTCGGTCCAGGCCACCTTGGCGCGGGGCGAGGAGTGGGGAGCACGTGTACTCACGGAGGGCAGCAGGCACCTGAGCATATCTGTCCCCCTCCCTGAGCACAGGAAGCACCTTGATGATTGTCACCGAATACATGAGCCATGGGGCCCTGGATGGCTTCCTCAGGGTGAGTGGCCTGGGCCCCAAGGGGTACCGATGACTGAGGTTCTCTTGGTCCCTCACTTTTCCCTTTGGTGGGACTTGGGGTTGGCCTCATCCTCTGTAGAGATGCCCTCTGGCCAGGCTGACCTGGCAGGTGACGCAGACAGCTGAAGCCCAGAGAAGGCCAGTGACTTCCCTGGGGTCACACAGCACCAGGGAAGCGAGGGTGCAGCCGGCCTCCATCCCCTCCTCCCTCCCAGCGGCATGAGGGCCAGCTGGTGGCCACGCAGCTGATGGGGCTGCTGCCCGGCCTGGCGTCGGCCATGAAGTACCTGTCGGAAATGGGCTACGTCCACCGGGGCCTGGCGGCACGCCGGGTGCTAGTCAGCAGCGAGCTCGTCTGCAAGATCTCCGGCTTCGGCCGGGGCCCCCGGGACCGAGCAGAGGCGGTCTACACCACCATGGTGAGGGAGCCCTTCCCTGCGTTCCCCTTCTCCCCCACTCCCACCCCTCCCTCCAGCTGTCCATGCCAGCATGGGCCTCGCCTGCGGCCGCCTTGTGGGTTCTCCCTTAGATGAGCAGCTGTGGGCAGGCAGGTGGGGTGGGACCCCGAGGCGCTCTGCCGGTGGGGAACGCTGGCTGTGACTCCGGCCCCTCCTGCCCCTGAGCGGCTGGCCCGCCTGCCCGCAGAGTGGCCGGAGCCCGGCACTGTGGGCCGCCCCCGAGACGCTCCAGTTTGGCCACTTCAGCTCCGCCAGTGACGTGTGGAGCTTCGGTGTCGTCATGTGGGAGGTGATGGCCTTCGGAGAGCGGCCCTACTGGGACATGTCTGGCCAAGATGTGAGTGGCTGCGGTGGCTCCAATGCCTGGCCTTCTGATCCTGCTGCCCTCTGACCTCAGGCCCCAGCTCCCTGACCTCTGCCCATGAACCCTTGTCCTCCTAGCCCCAGGCCCTTCTTTACTGTCTGTTTCCAGTCCCTGCCTGGCCATTTGAGTCTTCCTGGGGATGGGGTAAGTGTGTGTACTGGGGGCCCTAAAACCTCCTGTCTGCCCACCACTCCCCCACTGCCGCCACGGCCTAGGTGATCAAAGCCGTGGAGGATGGCTTCCGGCTGCCGCCGCCCAGGAACTGCCCCTCCCCACTGCACCGACTGATGCTTGCCTGCTGGCAGAAGGACCCGGGTGAGCGGCCCAGGTTCTCCCAGATCCACGGCCTCCTGAGCAAGATGATGCAGGACCCAGAGCCCCCGAAGTGTGCTGACACCACCTGTGCCAGGTACAGCATCACCTCACCTGTCCCAGGTGCCTTCCCAACTGTGCCGACACAGCCGAACTCTCGCCTGTCCACGCGTGCCCCCCCACCCCATGTAGGTGCCCCAGGTAGATGCCTTAGGCACATACAGCCTTTCATCTCAGTCATTTCTGCTTGTCCTGGGTTTTGACCCGGGTATCCCGGGTACAGTGACCACGTAAGTAAATGTGATAGTCCTAACGAGTCTGTAGTTCGGATAATATGAGTCACCTCCCCAGCTCGCCTGCGTATACCCTACCCCAGACTGTTCCAGACCCTCCCGGTGCCTTTAGCTGGCTCCTGTACAGCCTCTCCACCTGCCCTAGCGTCGTGAACCCCCGCCTGGCTCTGAGAACACCTGGAACCCTGTGTGAGCCAGGCCTGCCCTGGGACTCGGTCATCTTCTCAGATAGCCTGTCCTCAGATGACCCATCCGTTATCTTCTCAGATGACATCACCTGTCCTTTCTCAGATGGTCGCTCCTCAGGAGAGTGACTGGGTCTGAGCCCCAGATCCCTACTGTCGACTGACCACAGCTCCTTCACCCCCTGCCCCAGGCCTCCCACGCCCCTGGCGGACCGTGCCTTCTCCACCTTCCCCTCCTTTGGCTCCGTGGGCGCATGGCTGGAGGCCCTGGACCTGGGCCGCTACAAAGACAGCTTCGCTGCTGCGGGCTATGGGAGCCTGGAGGCCGTGGCCGCCATGACTGCCCAGTGAGTCTGAGGAGCCGGGGAGCCCTGCCCCTGCCTGCATGGGAGGCCCAGCTTGTCCTCATTCTGGGTTGTTCCCTGGGGAGTGGACTGGAAGGGAGAGAAGACGGTGGGGATGAGCCAGCTAGATCTGACCAGCCTTCTTTCCAGGGACCTGGTGAGCCTGGGCATCTCATCGGCGGAACACCGGGAGGACCTCCTCAGCGGGATCGGCGCCCTTCGGGCCCGGGTGCTCCAGCTGCAGGGCCGGGGGGTGCAGGTGTGAGCAGCCCCACTCTTCTAGCCCGGACCCCAGGGGGGCTGCCAGCCCCCAGCCCCACCCAGGACCCCTGCTGGCTGTGTTCCACCTGTGCAGAGGGGAGAGCCCAGAGCTTGTGTGGAGCCGCAGTCTTTCCCACTTCCCTGCCTGTTCCCCTCACTGCCCCCGGTCTGAGCACCTTGGCTGACTCAGTCCCCACCTAGAAAAAAGGTTCAAATCCTGGGGAGGACCCCTGAGGTAACAGTGGGAGGAAATACAGGGTCACAGAGACCAAGGTGGGCAGGGGCAGGGAGGAAGACATAGCTTTAAATGGCCTGGGTCATGCCCTTCTGTCTTCCGCACCCACTGGAGTCTGGGGCCCACCCCAAAGGGTGCCGCATTTCTCCTCAGACCAGCGGGCAGCATGGGTCCCTGAGGAACGGGCTGCTCTGGGATCTAGCAAGGACCACCCGTCCTGTGGGCCATGGCTCTTCAGCTCCCTGTGGTCCAGCTGGGCCATGTCTGGACCCTGGTCGTGAGACCCAGGCGGGCAGAGGTGGTGCTGAGCTCAGGGGCTGGACCCTGAGGACCCCAGACTCAGGAGCTGATTTCTGCTTCCCCCACCCTTGGGCAGACCATTCTGGGTGAGGGTCCCAGTGCTCTCCTGAGGTCCCACTAGGTGTCCCCTACTACTTTGCATTCCTTTTATAAACTCACTGGCCAGGACATCTGGGAGGAACATGAGGATAGAGGTTTTCTGTCCAGGACTCCAAGAGCTTTGCTCCCAGCCCTGGGGATAGTGACTCTCAGAGAAGGAGCTTCTCTAATGGGCCAGTTCAGTCCTTACCATACAGGCGGGAAAACCAAGGCTCAGTGAGGAGTCTGGACCAGAGCTGGGCTTGAGCCCATGGGCCCAATTCCTGATCCAGAGTGTGGCTCTGGAGAGTCCTTGGTCCTCTGTGTGTCACCAACACTCTTCCCTGAGGCAGCCCAGGGGTACTCTGAGGTGACTCTTCTCTTTTGGAAGCTTCATCCCCTGTACCACCCAGCCCTCATGAAATGCCTCTTCCCTCTGGGTCCTCTTCTGCGGGGCTTTGGCAGGAGTGGTTGCGCTGAGCTGACTCCAGAGCTCCTCATCCAGGAGGGCTTCCTGGAGGTGGGAGTGATCATGAGGCCAGGGCTTTCATAGGACAGCAGGAAGGCAACTGGCCCTGGATAGGGTCACCCCTGACATACACCTGCTCTGGGGTGTGGCTATGTGTGGGTGGGATGGGATGGGGTGGGAATGGTTCAAGGGCTACAGGATGGGGTGAAGGAGACACAGCCAGCCCTTGGAGGGGCCAGACGAGGCAGGGAGATAAGCTCAGGCTCCAGGAAGTAGTGCACGCCCCCTGCTGGCAGACCTTGGGGCCTGAGGGCTGGTGGGCCGGAGGGGCAGATGGGCACTCTTGATGTGTGTATATGGAGGGGTGTCTGGGAAAGTTCCCTGGCTGAGTCTGATGCATCCACTGAATGAGACCTTGGAGGAGCCGGGGGAGGGCTCTTAGGGTTGATGGAGGGCCTAGGACAAAAGGAGTCCAAGCAGAGGGGCCTGCAGAGCATCCTGGAGGAAGGAGGAGGCAGTGCATCCCTGGGAGTGCTCCGTGGTGGGGGTGGGGCCTCCCAACAGTGCCTTTAGCCTCATCCTGCCAGCATGGCAGGAGTCCCCCAGTCCCGCTCTCCATCTCCTGAGCACCTGTCTCAGCTCAGTGTCCTGGGGGTGCCAGGAGAGGCTGAGACACTGCTTCTCCCTTGGACAGAGCTGGAGGGTCCCTTGCCAGTGCCCTCTAGACTCTGCCCCCACTGCCCCCAGGAGAGCCTGGAAAGGACACGCCAGCACCCCGTCTTGGTGGAGGGAGCCTCACCCCATCTGCAGCTGCATCAGTCATGCTCTGGGGGCCAGGGTATCCCCCACCAGCAGCTGTTCTGCAGAGTCCCCTGGCTGTGTTGGCAGGACTTCGGTGTCCAGGGTAGACCTCCCTTCCCTTGAGGAGTGAGGTCCCAGCATCCTGACGGGTCCCAAGCCTCAGCCCCGCACAGGTTGCCGGTGTGATGTGGGCTGATGGCTCCTTGGGAGCCCTCTACAGATCTATTTTTATATGGAACATAATTATTCAATGGATATAGAGAGGTGGCCTGCAACCTGCTCCCAGCACCCATATCTGAGCCCATCCAGGGAGGGAAGGAGCTGGTTGGGGGTGGGGAGAGTGGTTCCTTTGACTAATTCTGGAGATGTTTTTATATTTCTTGGGATCTACATGCAGGACAAAGTAATAAAAACTTGTCTGTGCCTAAAAACTTGTCTGTGCCTGTCAGTATGGTGCCTGTCAGTGACAACTGCTTAAACATTAAACTTGTATGGGAGGGTTTTAGACCACTATGCCCCCACAAAGCATCTGTCTGTGATCTCTCAGCGAGAGACCCATTTAGGAGATATAGCAGTGTGACTGCGGCTACTGTAGGGGTGAGGGATGGCTTCCCTGAGAAGGCAGCACTCTGAGGTGCCATTCCCTGAGATGGACCACTTAAAGGGAGGGGAGCCAGGTGGATAAGGGATGAGGAGGGAGCTCGGTTTTGGACAAGGTAAAACGTACATCCGATACTGTGAATAAAGGATGCCGGGGTGATATCCTGCCACACCCTCCCCAAGAACTAGCCCTTCACATGAATGACTTAATCTAACCCTTCATAGGGCCTTCCCAGGTGGCGCTAGTGGGAAAGAATCCACAAACCAGTGCAGGAGATGTAAGACACACGGGTTCGATCCCTGGGTCAGAAAGATCCCCTAGAGGAGGAAATGGCAACCCACTCCAGTATTCTTGCCTGGAGAATCCCATGGATACAGGAGCCTGGTGGGCTACAGTCCATGGGGTCGCAAAAAGAACTGGACACAACTGAAGTGACTTAGCACGCATACACGCAACCCTTCGTAAGGCAATACGTTTGCACTTCTTCCAAGAGGAAGTCCCAAGTAGAGCTTCTGGAAAGATCAGGGGGTCTGCTATGGTAAAGCATGACACTTACTGTTTACTGGAACCCTAGGATTCTTTGAAACTCCCCTGGTGATGGGGAGGCCGCCAGGCTGCCACCTCCTCCTCCTCCCTCAGCCCAGAGCAGCTCAGCTTTTTTCATACACACAGCAGAGGCTACAAAGTAAACTGCCCACAGGGATGAGATAAGAATTCCCCTGAATGGGAAGAAGACTCTGAGGGTCAAGGAAAGCTGCTATACAGCTCCTGTTGACTGTGGCCCCTGTTGCTGAATCTTATTTTTGGTGGCTAGTGAACATTTTTGTGAAATCTCACAATTTAAATTGTTAGCAATCAATTTGGAAAAAAAAAATCTAAACTGTGAAAATGTTTGCTGGAACTCTTTGATCTGGGGTCTGGCAGTAAGAGTGACTTTTCTTTGCAGCATCCCAGCCTGGTGACAGTTCAGCCCTTGCTTTAAATCCTGGGAAGGGAAGCTCGTTCTCATCTCTGGCCCTCACATGGGATGGACTGGTCCATCTTTGTCTATGACTGGTATCTACTCGGCACCTGTTACATGCTACACATTCCCTGCAATTGGGTCTAGGCAGTGGTGCAAATGGAGTGAACTAGGGTGAGGTGGCCGTGAGTGAAGGCTGTTGGATCCTGTTTCCTTGATGTCAGGCTGTACTTAACCCTGCGCCAGATGATGCAGGAAAAGGTACAAGCCTCAGCGTTGGTGACTTGCTCTCTTGAAATGAGTAACCGCTACTCTGAATGCCGTCACTGACTGAAGGGCCTTCCCCGGAAACTGTCAACACCATGGACCTCCTAAACTGTGACCCGAGTCTGTCTTCTCTTCCACTGTGAGCCCCACCTCGATCATTTCAGTGAAAATGCCAGGAAGGCAGATCTGCCAGAGCCTGAGGCTTAGGAAGTGAGACGCCCCATCAGTGAATCACTTGGGGTCCTGCTTTGTCCCTGGCTGACGAGACTTGCTACACAGGTAAACTATAGATACCCTAGTTGTTGTGCCCCCAAGATGTAAATTTCTAGCTTGTGGAAAGAAGGCGTTGGGAGAAAACTTGGGCTAGATTACCATGCCCTGCCTGGGGAGAGGGCCCCCTCTTTAGGTATCAGGCTTTCACGTCTGCGGGAAGTAGCTGTTTGTGGACCCTCCGCTCTAGTAGCTTCAGCCCCCAAACTGTCTTTAGTCCAGGTAGCACATTTTGGAGATGATAGGCAGGTGGAGTATCAGTTAAAAACAAATCCAAATCCACACTTTATTGAAAACCGATACCTTTTGGTAGCTCCGATCAGAATAAATCAGCTTACAGATACCACGACTCAGGAAAACAATATGTACAAAAGTCTCAGGAAAGGGAGAATAAAACAACTTGAAAAGAACATATCTTGGACAGGACTGGATTACCAGGATGGTCGTGTAGAAAATAGTAAAAAGTACAACAAAGAACCACACACACAACACTGTGCCCCCAAGCTGGGGGCAGGGACTCTCGGACCACATCCCATGATTCTTCGGGGCAGAAGGGCTGGATGGGGCGCAGGGGTCTCCGTGCCCACCAGACAGCCCACACCAGGGCAGAGGCGAAACGCACAGAATGAGGCCCCCAGACCAGCTACACTCACTCTCCCATTAACCTAAGAAAAGAGAAGCACTCTCGGCAAAGTCTACGGAACTGGCAGAGACTAGAGAGCTTTGAGTTCACCTGCAGCCAGTCATGTAAAAAACCCCACACCAATCTAAACCCTACAGTTCCCTTATCCAGATTCCCACTAACAACTAACTGGAGAGGTAGAGGAGCGAGACACGGAAACTGCCCTCAAACCAAGTTTTGGTCTTTGGTAAACAGGGATAATACACAGTACTGGTCCACAAATCAGCCTGACACAGAACTACTGAGCACGGCAGGCATAAGACCGCAGAGCCCCGGCAGCAGCCACCGCAGGAGGCGGGGGATGGGCACGGGGGAGAAGATGTGTCCTGCTGGGATCACAAGTGTGGCTGGTCCTGGCCCCATCTGCACAGTCCCTTCCAGCTTCGGAGCCGCCTCATGGAGCTCCCTCCCTCTAGGCTGGGAGGCTGGGAGCCCAGCTGCATAGGGCTCTCTGGTGAGAGAGATTGGCAGTCCTCCTGGAACACAAGGTTCCTCTGAGTCGGGGCAGGGCAAAGAGGACACGGAGCTGCAGGAGGCAGAGGCGGCCACTCCAGGAGCAGGAAGGAGCATTCGGTTCAGAGAAGGGAGGAAGTTTGGACTGTATGGACGCAGAGGCAGTGTCTTTGTCACCTGGCTTGGGAGGTGCCCAAAGCAAAGCTTCCTGAGTTCTCCAAGAGGAATACCACGCTGTGCTCTGGGACTTCACACTCAAACAAACAGTAAGCCAAAAGGAAGAAGTTTCTTCAGGGTCCCACAAGTGCCCACTGAAGGCCCATCCTGTCCCGACTTGGAATAGCAGCTTCATTTTTGAGTTCGTATGGTGCCACAGATTTGAGCAAGACGGCTCTGAAAGGAGAAGGAGAGGTCGTTCGGTGGGTGGTGCTGGGCAGACATGCCCACCCGTCCCTTAGTCTACTCAGGGAGCACTGACTCTGGGACTGGGCCAGTCTGACTGAATCTCAGCTCTCCATCCTCTATTCATACATGAACGAACTAACCTTTCTGGAAGGCAGCTATGCTCACCGCTAGACCACCAATGCACACTGAACTAAACTTTCTGCATCTCTGTTTCTCATCTGAACAAAGCTGCAAAATGCCATCTCAGATGAGACAGTGAAGGTATCATTTGGGAACAGCAGTGCTGGAGGTCCAGCTGGATGAAGGATGTCCCCAGGTTCGGGGGGCTGGTATGTGCCCAGTCTCAGCACCAGCCTGTGTTCTGAATGACACGTTTGAGAAAGCAGCTCCGCCCTCATCCGCTTCCTGGACATGCCCTTCACAGACCCTACCCCAACAGCAGCCACGTTTGTGCTACGTGTTCCCATCCCCCGCACTAAGCCAGCTGACAGGACCAGGGTGGCCCGTCGGACCAAAGCTGAGAACGGAATTGCGGATTCTTCCTCTTGAGAATTTAACTGAGGACTAACACTGGACAGTTCACACTGGGCAATGGAGTAGGGAGTGCGACTCCCCAGAACCGCATCCAGACCCGAGGTGGGGGGAGGAGAGCCAACAGCCTCATGGAGAAGGCGATGTTCTGCTTAGGGAGGAAGGACAGGTGCAGGAGAAATGAGTGCTTGGGGCCCAAAGACAGAGGCGCTAAAGGAGCTGACGCAGCAGAGAAGAGCCCCACCAACCCCTGGCACCGTGGTCCCACCACCCAGAGGGCCTGGCTGGCCAGCACTCTCTCTGATTCTGTGGGATTCCTTGTAACAGGTTCCTCACCCTCTTCCTGAACTGCTGTGAGGAAGTTTCAGTTCCCAGAGGTCAACTGCTGTGCGATAACATACAGAAACCAACTGCCTAAATGAAGCAGAATTTTGATTTTCTTGTGGAACTTCTGTGGTAGGCACTCTGGGTTGGATCAAAATTCAACATCAGTTTAGGGACAGAATTGCTGCTAGGTAAGCAGGAGAACCTAGCATCAAAATTCCTTGGGGGAAACAGTTGTAAGTGTAAAGCAGCAGCCCAGACCCAAAAGGCAATCCTAAGAATGGCTAAACCCAGAAGGCTCCACCCTGTGTGTGGAGAGGAGCATGAATGACTTACGGAGAGCTTCTTAATGTTTCCCAGGGCCTCCGGATCCAGCTGTGCAATATCAATCCTCTGCAAGTCACTGGCCAATAACCGCATGCTCTGTGGGGAGGGGAGAGAGTTAAAGTGGCTGGTCCCTCAGAGCAGGAACCTCTGCCAGCAGCCCAGCGTGCCCTGGGGGTCCCCTTGATGTCCTGCACTTGTGGGGGGTGGTGGCAAGGCAGGCAGGAGGGGTGTGAGTCCCAAGGAGACAGTGATGTTGGTGTTTAACACTGGGTCAGTGGCTGGATCAGCTGAAGACAAGGGGTGCACTTTAGCTTAGAAATGCCCTGCAGACCTCATGTAAGATAAACCATCCCCTCCGTCCCTGAGCGGAGGTCAGCAACTTGCTCTGCTCTGCCTGCTTCAGACTCCTCAAAGTTACACCAAGTGGAAGACCCTCACGCTCCCCTTTCTAGACTAAGCATGCACCCTGACAGTGCCCTCCTTTGCACACCCTTTAAAATTTCCCTTACTGCACATATCACATGCTATGTTATTAATTGGGAGCCTAGCTTGACTACTGACCGCTACTCGAGGGCAGGAATGTCTTCCACATCTGCTATTAATACAAGATACGTGGGCCTATGTTAGCTGATGAGCAAATGGAACCCAAAGCTGGGCAAGAATCTTTCCAGTCTGGAGCTCAACCCTGGGAGAGGAAATGGTTCTGAGTCCTACAGAAGTGTGGAGATGACGAGCCAGGCAACCAAAGGACTTTGGGTTCCGGGAGAGAAGTGGGTGATGGACAAGAGAAAGAAATGGTGAGTAAGCAGCACACGGTGGCCTGACCCACCCCTCCCTGGAACACTTACCTCTCCACCTCCCACTGGCACAGTGAGGAATATCTCTTTGCTGTCGGCAAGAGGGCTGCCATTCACAGAGACATTGTAAATCCGCTCTCTGGCTGCTGGGGTACGCAGGCCCGGAGTCTTGAAGATCCTATAAAGTGGGGAAATCTCTGTAAAGATGGCTTGGCAGATTGAATGACACCAGGCGCTATGAGCCTTTCCAAACTCCATCTGGCCTCAAGCTGCAGTTTTCAAATCACATTTCTAAGAAGACGCGTGCTAAATTTAGGGTTAAAAAGCAGTAATGACTCAACACAGCTGGAGAAAGGAGGCTGTAATTATCAAACATACATCTAGCAAAAGTAAATTCTTATCCATGTAAATTTTAGGTCCAAAGCTCCATATGGAGAGTAGTCACCCACCCATCCATCCATCCATCCACAAAGCCAGAAATAAACGATGGCTAATATATTTCCAAGAGTGGCTATGTGCTTCCATCAGGAGAAATTTTCCAGGGTCAAAGGAGGAGGGTTCAGTGATGACATCATTATATTAATTCCCAAACTGACTTTCTTGAGATCTTTAAAGTGCTTCCATCTCTTTTTCCCTAAATGTCCTTTGCTATATACTCATGCAAAAAAAAAAAGTTAAGGAGGAGTGAGAATTAGAAGTAGAAGGTAGGTCTTCCTCCAGAGACAAGCATGCTCAGTTCCTTATGCATCCCTCCAGGAACTATCAAATGGGATCATCTGGGGCATGGTGCTCTGCCACCTGTGTGGAGAGGCTCCCGACCATGAAGCTCTTCCCATCAGCACATGCAGAGCCACTTATTTTTTAATGGCTACACAGCATCTGCTATCTAGTTGACCAGCACTGGAGAAGGGATTAATTTATGCTGTAAGAACATCCTTATTTATACTGGTCTCCCAAAAGGTGGCGTTAATTTTCACTCCTACCAAGGGTATGGGGAAGAGTACCTACCAACTTAAAATAAACTTAATCAGAATCAGAAAGGACCGAAATAGTCACTAGAGGCCTCCACGTCATCAGGGACAGACTGGTCTCCTCCCTCTCATCAGATAAACAATCATTTTGCCACTGAAAACAGGTGAACCTGCTCTCAGGGGAACGGCAAACATTAGGAAACGCTCCTGAGTGAGGCTTTCCAGTGTTTTCTTAAATACCCTTCTTTTCTGACAAATGTCAAGAATTGGGCTCCCACCAAAATCCAAGCGCTGCTGCCAGTACTCACCTTGAGTCAAACCTGGGTGTCAGGCCCGGAGTTGGTTTCACCAGAGACAACTCCAGTCGGCCCACAGCTGGGGTAACGGTGGCATAATGGCTTGACCTACGGCAAAGACACAGCCATTAGGTGCACCTACTCTCAGGTCCAGTGACTACAGCGTAGAAGCAGGTAACACTGAGCATGTCAGAGCCTGTCCTGGGCGCCTTCCACACATTAGCTCGTGTAGCCTCTTCACCACCCTGTGAGACGCACCATTATCCTCATTTCCAGATGCAGAAACTTGGGGACATTAGGGCAGAGCCAGAACCCTGAACCCAGGCAGTCTGCCTCCAGAATCTGACTTCTCAGTCAAGCTAAGGGAGCGAGAGGAAGGAGACAGCCCCTCTGCACCCTGCAGGCCCCCTCGCTGGAGCTCCTGTCCTCTTGCCAGACAGCTCCCACTGCCCAGGGAGAAGAGAGAGGAGCTCACTCTTCACAGACACGCTCTAGTGACTCCTTTCCTGAGCTCATTAAGAGGCAGCCCCCTCCCCCACCCTCCCAGCATAAGAAATTCAAGTCCATGGTGATTCATTGCTTAGCAGGACCAGGAGGAATTTTTCAAGAAACTAGCCACAGGTAGGTGATAGCCACTTTGTGACTAACCATGTGGGTAGCTCTACACACGGACTGTCTGGTAACTGAACAAAATATGCAGTGCTTACTGTATGTTTCTGTGTCTTATTAATCTCCCTGTTTGCATTTTAAAAAGAGGGGGAGACAGAGAACATGGGCAGAAGAACCAGAGAAGGTGTTGGGTCAGACGGTTTCTAGAGGCCCCCCAAGCTCAGATACTGGTGGGTTCAATGATGTGAAGCTCTACTTGAAAACAAGTTACAAAAGCCCCTTTATCGCCCATTCCTGCCACGATGAATGTGGCTCTCCCATAAAACCAAAAGCACATCTGAATTTGGAAAACCTGTTACCTTTTATTTTTGCCTTTCCCTTGTATGGACTGGGTTCTCTTCTTGGATGGAGGACACCTTTTAGCCTGAAGTCACAAACAAATGAAACTGAGGTTACAAAAAGCCCCACAAAGGGGAAAGGTTAGGGAGAAGGATACCAGCTCTGAAAAAGAACTGAATATCTGAACATCAGAAGGTATACCTTACAGAACTACAGTGACTTAAATAATCCAGAGCAGAATTGGTCAACTAAGAATTATACTGTCTGAGTCTTCCAATTAGAGAACTTTGACCAAGATTAAAGGTAAATGCCTTTTGAACTGAGTGCAGCTTGCTTCGTTGCCCTACCCTGCTCCCACCCCCTCATACAGCATTGCTGTGACAGTCACTAAGGGCACCCAGGTGCCCAACACAAGGAACCCTCAGCAGCCCTCACCCTTGCGAGTCCTTGGAGGTACCTGACAAGAATCAGGTACCTTCTGATGATCCTCCCTTCTTCCGAAGATCGACCCACCACCCTTGCTTTCCTGGCTGGCCTTCTGCTCTGCAGGCTGAGCTCCACTTTCTACCTTCCCTCCAGGGTCCACCCTCAGGCTCCCCTCCACATTCTCCCCATACAACCTCATTGACCCCCCTGTTGGGACAACCACCTAAAGATCTGGGAGTCGGTGTCTCTCAATCTCTTACTTCTGCCTGAGCTTCAGGCTGAGATTTCTGTCAGGGCGAGACATGCTGGAGAAGTATTACACACTCAGCAGGTCAAACAGCTGACAGACTAACTGCTTCCCTTTGCCCTGGCCCAGCACCCCTCCTCCTCCCATGCCCCAGTTCCACCAGAGGGCAGTTCCCTAAGCCAGAAACCACCTGGTCGTCTCAGGTCGCTGCTTCTCTCCACCAATCTTGCCCATTCTCCTTTGTAAACCTTATCCCTTCTCTTTTCACAGGGTCAGGGCCTCAGTTCAAGAATTACAGCAGCCCCTGCATAGAAATCAATAAAGCTAGAACACACCCTCACACTGTGCAAAAAAATAAATGCAAAACGGCTTAAAGACAAACATAAGACATGACACCATAAAACTCTTAGAAGAGAGCATAGGCAAAACATTCTCTGACAGAAATTGTACCAATGTTTTCTTAGGTCAGTCTCCCAAGACAATAGAAATAAAATAAACAAATGGGACTGAATTTTGGGACTTACAAATTTCGCACAGCAAAGGAAACATTGAAAAAAAAAAAAAACCTACAGAATGGAAGAAAATATTTGCAAATGATGTCACAGACAAGGGCTTAATCTCCAAAATATACAAACAGCTCATACAACTCAACCACAAAAAAACAACCCAATCGAAAAATGGGCAGAGGACCTTAAGACCTTAACAGACATTTCTCCAAAGATGGCCCGTAGGCGCACGAAAAGATGCTCATCACTGATTATTAGAGAGATGCGTATTAAAACTACGAGGTACCGCCCCACACTAGTCAGAAAGACCACTGTTAAAAACTACAAATGATAAATGCTGGGGAGAGTGTGGAGAAAAGGGAGCCCTTCTACACTGCTGGTGGGAATGTAAGTTGGTGCAGCCATTATGGAAAGCAGCGTTGAGGTTCCTCAGAAAACTAAAAGCACAATCACACTCTGACCCAGCAATCCCGCTCCTGGGCACACGCCAGGACAAAACTATAATTCAAAAGGGTGCACGCACCCCTGTGTTCACAGCAGCACTGTTCACAATCGCCAACATGTGGGAGCAACCTAAGTGTCCATCGACAAATGAATGGATGAAGCAGAGGTGGTATATACACAATGGAATACTACTTGGCCACAAAAAAGAACAAAACAATGCCATTTGTAGCAACATGGAAGCAACCAGAGATCATCATACTAAGTGAATAAGCCAGAGAAAGGCCACATATATATCACACGTGGATACCATATATCACATGTGGTATCCAAAACATGGCACAAATGAACGTATCTACAAAACAGAAGCAGACTCACAGACGCAGAGAACTGAACTGTGGTTGCCAAGGCAGGTGGGGGTGGAGCAGAGAAGGACTGGGAGACTGGGATTCGCATATGTAAACTATTATATATAAGATGGATAAACAAGGTCCTACTGTATAGCACAGGGAACTATATTCAATACCCTGTGACAAATCATAATGGAAAACAATATTTAAAAAAGAATGCCTATAGTATATAACTGAGTCACTCAGCTATACAGCAGAGATTTACACAACATTGTAAATCAACTACACGTCAATTAAACAAAATAATAAAGCTTCCCAACTGGCTCCCTTGTCTCTAATTTTCTCTCTCTCTCGTTTATCCTGAATGCTGTTCTGAAATATCTATCCATCATGTTACTTACCATGACCTACCTCATGAAATCACAACCTCTAAGCTTGGCTCACAAGACCATTGCTTTCCCCAGATTACCCTCACAGCTTATGTCCTTGCCACAACACCAAACCACTTCCTGTTCCTCAAACAGCACTTTCATACCTCTTCCTGGAATTCCCTTCCTTTTCTTCTCCAGCTAGTGAAATTTCACCCATTTTAAAGGCTGTGTCCTAAGAGGAATGGTAAAACTTCCAGGGGCAGTGGGGTAAGGTAGAAAGGAGGTATACTATATTTTAAGTATTTCCTTGTCTGCTAACAGGCTCCCGCCCCAAATCTGAGTGCCTACTTACTCTTGCAGTTTGAGGATTCTTATTGATATTTTCTTCCTCTTCTTCTTCCATTATCATCTCATCCACTTGCATTACCTTCCGTGCTATAAGAGTTTTAACAGAGTGATATTTCTCATAGGAATAAACTTTTATGCATTCACATTTCTTATAGGAAATAAAACTTGAGCAATCTTTAGGTTGTAAATCAAGAAATAGATGCAACAGAAGATGATTTAAAAAAAAAAAGGATTTAGCCACACACACAGACAAAAAAGGTCTCAGAGTGGTTAAAAAAACCCTCTATCATGCTTTATATGGGCAGCCCAGCATTCTGATTAAGAATGCAGACCCCAGAGCCAGAGAGCCTTGAGCCTGAGGCCTGATCCTGCCTCTAACTATGCCATATGGTTTCCACCACTACCCTCAATTTCTTCTTCTATAAAATGGAGGAGACACTTCATGGGGATATGATGAGACATGGAACGTGTGCTCCACAAAAACGGCGTCTTTGTTAATCATCCCAAACTCTAGAATTGTTTCTATAAGTGCTTATTAAATATTTGTGGGAAGAATGAATGTAAAGTCCCTTGAATGATACTGAACACATTATAAGTATTAATGTTGTTCAGTCGCTAAGTTGTGTCCAACTCTTTTCGACCCCATGGACTGCTGTATACCAGGTCCTTCATTATCTTTCAAGATTGCTCAAATTCATGTCCATTGAGTCAGTGTTGCTATCTAACCATCTCATCCTCTGTAGCCCTCTTTTTCAATCTTTCCCAGCATCAGGGTCTTTTCTAATGAGTTAGCTCTTCGCATCAGGTGGCCAAAATATTGGAACTTCAGCTTCAGCTCAGGCCTTCCAGTAGATATTCAGGGTTGATTTCCTTTAGGATTGACTGGTTTGATTTCCTTTGCTGTCCACAGAATTCTAGAGTCCTCTCTAACAACACAATTCTAAAGCATCAATTCTTCCGTGTTCAGCTTTCTTTATGATCCAGCTCTCACGTCTGTACATGACTACTGGAAAAACCATAGCTTTGACTATATGGACCTTTGTTGGCAAAGTGATATCTTTACTTTTTAACATACTGTCTAGATTAGTCATAGCTTTCCTTCCAAGGAGCAAGTGTCTTTTAATTTCATGGCTGCAGTCAGCATCCACAGTCTCTGGAGCCCAAGAAAATAAAATCTGTCACTGTTTCTACTTTTTCCCCTTCTAATTACCATGAAGTAATGGGACTGGATGCCATGATCCTAGTTTTTTGACTGTTATTACTATTTATTGTAATAAAATACTATTTATAAATAATAAGTTATTACAATTGTCATTTTAGAAGGGAAAGGAATATGAGGGATATTTAAGATGGATGATTCAAGAGGAAGTAATACCAGTTTTTAATATTTAAGGGGTTGTCATATGGAAGACAGCTCTGTGGGACCTCAAAGAACAGAAGCAGTATCAGTATGTAGATACCACAAGGAAACTTCGGTTCAAAATTAGAAAAAATATTCTAATCATTCCAGCTGTCTATCATTGAAAGGGAGTGTCTCATTGCTAAATACATACAACCACAGGCTAGAAAATCCTAAGCAGGGATTCCATAGAGAAATTTAACCGAGGGGAAAGAGTTCAGATTCAATGAATTTTAAGCTTTTTTTTTCTGACACAAATAAGAATACAAATATATTTATCTTCAAAAAAAAAGAGGTAAGCTGGAATAAGCATTGGGTGGTATTTTAGGCCTGGCCCAGTAGAGAAGGTGCTGCCTGATGGGCAGCCTGAAGTCCAGAGCTTAAGACAGCATGTCCATTGGAGAGCCCATCCTGGCCTGAATCTATGCTCACTAATTACAATCAGCATCCCCAAACTTTCCCTCTGAGATACTGTTTCCCCGAGTGTGGGGCGTGTATGGGAGAGAACTTTACATGGATGGGTCAGCGAACTGAGTAGCATGGAATGACACGCTGAGAAAGTCGGTCCTTTCACAATTTTCTTTCGATCCTTCTGCTCACGTCAGGGAGTCTTGGCTAGCACTACCAGGTCTTGTCACACCTCTCCAAACCTTGCTCGCCTCTCTCTCAGGGAAGGAACCAGGCAACAATGTTTGGTTTCCAGCACAACTTTTGTTTTTCTTCTTTCATTTTAGCTCACAAATTGGTCTGAAGAGTTTGGTTAGTTATCAGTCCTTCATATAATTAACTGAATGCAGAGGACAAAAATCAAATTTTTGGATTTTCAAGACTGAGGACCAGGCATTAGAGGGAAGAGACTCCTCCTAGGAGGCCTCCCCGAGTGGCCAGCCAACTACACTGGGCCTTCGCTCTCTCACTTTAACAAGGGGTTTTGAAAAGTACTCACTTTTGGCAAGTTTCAGGGGTGTCCGAGTAGCTTCTGCTGTTAATTTGTTTATTTCTGTGATATCCAAGTCAGCCTGTGCCAAACACAGTCAGAAAACAAGAGGTATATTCCATCAAACAGGAGGAACAATATTTTAAGATTAAAAACAACTTAAAAAAACCATACTTTTTGATACATACAAAAGATCATGTTACTTATGACACAAAATACTGAACTCCCATAAATCCACCATACAACCAAAGACCCAAAACATTGCCAATTACTTGCTTCTAGCTATGTACTTTTCCCTGTACTATTTCTTTGCCTCTCCTCAGAAGGTGACTGGTGTCCTAATTCTGTCATTCCTCAGAGATAACCACTATCATTCCATTTGCCTGAAAGAAAGCGTGGGTGTATGTATCAGTTCAGTCGCTCAGTCGTGTCTGACTCTTTGCGACCCCATGAATCGAGCACACCAGTGTATGTATATTTCTCCACAAATGTCTATGTGCTTAAACAATATTTTGCTTGGTTCTGCTTTTGACCACTATTTGTGATCGAAATTAATTTGTTTTCACTGCTTTGTAATACCTATCACAATGGATTTGTCCAGTCTCCTGTCAACAGTATTCTGCTATTACAAACACTGCTGCTTTGAACTGTCTTATAGCTGTGTCTGATGCACACATGCCCAGGCTTACTCTTGGCTGTGTACTTAGGGACAGGGCATCAGAGTTGCAGGGTACACAGGTGTTCAGGCTTAATATTATGCAAAACTGTTTTCCAAAGTGATTGTACTTGTTTACAGGCCAGGAGCAAACAGTACAAGTTTCAAATGACCCATATTCTCTACAACACTTGATGCTATGTCAGTCTTCTCATTCCACCCCCAGCTTTATTGAGGTATAATTGACAAATATGATTCTAACACATTTAAAGTGTTACGAGGGTGAGATGTATGGAGAGAGTAACATGGGAACTTACATTACCATATATAAAACAGATAGCAAATGGGAATTAGTTGTATGTTTCAGGGAACTCAAACTCTGTACCAAACTAAAGGTGTGGGATGGGGCGGGGGGAATGGGAGGGAGGTTCAAGAGGAAGGGGATATATGTATACCTATGGCTGATTCATGTTAAGGTTTGACAGAAAACAAAATTCTGAAAGCAATTATCCTTCAATTAAAAAACAAATTAAAAAAAATTCCTATGTATATAAAGAAAGTGTTACACATACACATCGTGAAATGATTATCACAATCAAGTTAATTAATGCACCTATCACACAGTTACCTTAAAAGAATTTTTTTAAGTGTAGAGAGCCAAATGTTTTTCTGCTATGCTCCTGCACCCTTCATAAAGGCTTCCAGTCACCATTCTAATTAAGTTTATTCCCAGTGGTAACTATCTATATGTATGGGAATAGCCAAAAGCAGGCATGCTTCACAAGCCTTTTCTTGTAGGGCACATTAAGTATCAGAATAGCCATTACAGACAAGGAATGACACAGTTTCATCTCTGAATTGGTAGAGACTACATGGAGTACTCAAACAAGAATTCTGAGGCTGTCGGGGCTGAGCAAGCAGCTGTGCCGTGCTAGAGAGATGAGCGGTGTCTGAAATGGAGGATGATTCAGTAGTCATCGTGGCTAAGGAACATATGACTCATGGCTAATGTGTCTGAGGAACTGAATATTTTATTCATTTTAATTAAAGTTACACGTGTCTGGTGGCTATTGTAACAGACAGTACTGATCTAAAGTCTATTCTGCTTCATACTGCCTTGAGTCCTAGTAATGATGCCGAGGGGAAGGAGGTGAGAGGGAGCGGGGAATCCTAAGAGTCTCAACCAAAAGCACAGCTTCTAGAGTATGATGTGAAAAGGGAATAGTCTCTTTGTCCCCTAGCAAGCCAGGGGTTTAAAGGAACTTGGCTTTCTACTTCTCCCCTAGCCTAGGACTTTTCGTTCAACTAGTGTGAGAAATGCTACGGCTAGAAGAATGGGGACAATTAATATTAAAATATTAACTATGAACATTTTGTTAAGGTGCAAAGGTCAGGGCAAAGAGCTGCAAGGAACCTGCCCCAAATAGGACTATTTCTCTATAAACCTTGGAACTACTTGGCTTTCACGTACTCAGGATTCAACAACTATAATCTTTTAGCTGACATCAGTAATGTCCCCTCTGGAACTTGTTCCACAGTCAGCACCCACCACTGAATTTTGTGGACGGACTAAACTTAAAACTAACCAAGAGTTCAAAAATAGAAGTCACTTACTGTTGCTGCTTCTTCCAGGGCCTGCTTGTTTCCTCCAAGGGCTTTGAAAAGAACAATTTGCTGGTTACTAGATTATAATCATTTAATTAACAAACTGTCTTCCCTAATATGACCACTTACCTTACACTGGACCAGATTAAGTCCTTAGTCCAACATTCAGGAGCCTCTACAACCTAGTCTAATCTTTCTCTAAGCTTGACTGTTCCCTTCATGACTTACTACAAGTCCCACTACGCCGAAGTGACTGTTATTTCCCAAATGTGCCACTGTCTCATGACTCAGTGCTCTGATAGTTATTTCTCCTGCCTGAAATAATACCCTGCACTCTACAGACTTGGAATTCATCTTTCAAAACCCAGCTCAAACCCAAAACTCTGCTTATTTTTCTCTCACAGCAGATTGTTGCAATATGTTGAGTTAGTTGCTCACTATCACCATATCCAGCAACTACTCAAAGCTGTAGAAGTGCCCAACCCTGCCTTGAACTGAACTCGAGGACAAAAATAATATCCACAGCTTCTGGTAAAAACTATGTCATCAGTATATATGATGTAAATGTGTATTGAATGAAGAGATCTTCGCAAGATTTAGATGTAGAATAAAAACTTAGGTTAGAGTCCTCCTGCTGGAAGTGCTGGTAGTATACTGTATAACAGTTAAAAACTCAGACTTTGGAACCAGAATGCCTACATTCAAATATGTCTTACGAGACTTTGAGCAAACAATCTCTGTGCTTTAATCTTGTCATCTACAAAGCAGGAATAAAATCAACAACTAATATGTTTGTTATGAGGATGAAATCAGTTAATATATGGAAAACACTTGGTTTTTCAGTTAACATTGGAAAACACAATGCCTGTCTGGCATAGAAAGCACTATATAAATGTGCTTATTGACCACTACTTTACTCTCTTTTGTAGTACTTATAATTTTAAATATATAATCACGTCCAAAGTTTTAGAACAAGTCTTCTCTACTAACTTGTAAATTCCTGGAGGCAAGGATAATGTCCGTTTTATTTCCCAATGCATCTTCAGCACCCAATATTGTGACTAACACATGCTCAATGAATATTTACAGAAATGCACAAATAGATTAATAAATAAAAGAGAAAAGTCCAAAAGGATCATTAAATGACATCTATGTGAGCAGAACGTGCATTTCTATCCAGGTAGCAGGCTACCTAGTGGGTAATCATAAGAAAATAGTAAAAGGGTAACCCAGCAAAAGGACAGCCTCTTGCATTTCTTTGGACGTTTAACCAGGGGGTAGGGTAGGGAATAGGGTGGGGTTTTCCTCTGGCCAGGAAAACTCTCCGAGTCCTTGCACTTTGCAATTTGCTTGCTCGTGTATAAATTGGTGATTTCCATAAGCTAAAGAAAGAGCTGGTTGGAGTTATCCTTCCATCTGTGCTCTGGTAACAATCTATTCATTCATTCACTTTTAAATGGTTAGATAAAATACCACCACCCTCAAAAAAAGAGTATTTCATGACACATGAAATCTGAAATCTGTCAAATTCACATTTCAGTGTTTCCATAAATAGATTTCTGTTGGAAAACAGCTATGCCCATTCATTACAGCTGTTTTTGAACTATAACAGCAAAGTTGAGTAGTTTGGACAGAGAACCTTCTGGCCTACAAAGCCTAAAATAGTTATTATCTCCTCCTTTAGAGAAAACATTTACCTGCCTGCAGAGGAAGATGAGGGAAAGTGCTAAGAAGAAAAGCCGGGAGGTGAGACAGGGATTGGGGAGGAGCAGGCCTGCAATTTCCTTCTAAGACCTCATTGAGAAGATAAAAGCTGCCATGGTAACCACAGAGGGGCTCCAGGCCGAGGCCTGGGGAAAGACCAGGAGCTCTTACCGAAGTATTCGAGCCAGTTCATTTCGCGCAGCGCCTTGGGGAGTCGCAGGATCTCAATGTTGTACAGGTTATCCAACTCTTTGAGGAGGTTCTGCCTGTCTGACTGAATTTGCTTGGATCGCATTTGCACTGCGAGAGGGCAGAGAGGACACGGCACGGGTCACCCCGCGGGGAAAAGGTTCCCGGAATCCCTGCTGCCCGCGTCCCAGTCCTCCAGCACCCCGCGATTGCCCCAGGTGACCGCGACCACCCGGGCTCCGCCCCTCACCTTCACGGTCGAAGTCCTTAAGAAAGGAGGCGAGCTTTCGGTTCCGCAGCGCATTGGTCTTAGCCACCCGACTGCCGCCCTTCCTAGACGGAGCCATGGCGCTTCGATGGAGGCTGCGGGGAGCGAGGGGCGGAGGCACAAGGCGTCAGCGGCGGAGATGGTGAAGGAGAGGGGGCCGCAAGGGGGCGAGGGAGGGTGGAGGGCCCCCCTGGGGGTTTGAATGGGGACCCCTGCCCTTCCGGGCCCGAGGAATAAAGGATTCGCGAGGTACCCACCTGCAGGTTCTGAAACCCGGGCTGAGGAAAAACCCGGCTGCTTCAGCTGAGACGCAGCGGCTCCGGGACGAAAGCGACGTGAGACCGCCGCCACCAAATTCAAACTGCCAAAGGCTGGCCAATAAAAAGCCGCCGTCTTAGGAGGGTTTCACAACAGCCAATCACAGAGAAGCTTCGCAATCGGGCAACCAGTCCACACGTAAACTACAGCACCCAGAAGGCATTGCGGTCCGACCACTTCTTTTTCGCGACTCTGTAACCACGTCTGGGCATGCGCAGAGAAACAGCGGAGGCGTGCAGGGTTCTTGGAATTTCCTTAAACTTTTATTGCTTTAGTTTTGTTTTCCCGCTGGTTTAGAAGAGCGGCCGGAAACCTCAAGTAGAGGAGATAAGATTCTGGCTCCGGAAGCACGGGTCGGCCCAGTGAACCTTCAGTCTGAAACTGCCCGAAGCCAAGGGGTAGTCCGGAACCTTTCTCGCGGTGGGAAACGAAGGTTCTGCCTTCCGAGAGCCTCTCTGAAGGTAAGACTCGCGCTAGAAACACCTGTCGGGCGGGATAGACGGCCCTACATGAGGAAACTTTGTTTAGCTGGACCTCCCTGAGAACGGAAATAACTCCCACCCTTGACTCGGCCCTTTGCCTGTCGACTTGGGACCTTAATGATATTTGTTTTTTCCTGGTTTTTGTTTTTTGTTTTCACCCCTACAATAGAAGATGACTGAAGATCAGGCTTTGCTTGCCGTGCAGGAGGCCCTGAGGAAGTGCTTTCCCGTGGTGGACGAGCAGCAGGGCCTGTGGCAGAGTGCTCTGAGAGACTGCCCGCCCCTCCTGGCCTCCCTCAGCAACCTCGCAGAGCAGCTGCAAGCCGCACAGAACCTGCGATTTGAGGATGTGCCCTCACTTCGGGCCTTCCCAGACTTAAAGGAACGGCTGAGGCGCAAGCAGCTGGCGGCTGGTGACACTATCCTGGACAAGCTAGGAGAGAGGCTGTAAGAGGCACAGTGGCGCTCTTTCTTGGCCTAGAGATGTTAAAACTGGGTATTTAATAATCTAGGATCAGTGAGAAAGGGTTTTTTTTTCCTTACTTAAGAGAATGGTATTTGGGGATGTGTCAACCTTACCCCCTTTCCATCTGTTGCAATGGGACCTCTGTCTGTCAAAAAACATTTTCTGGCATTTCCCTTATCAGCTAGGCATGACAGTGGTGGACTTGGTAAAAGTTATCAAAGCAGAACAGAAAAACAATGGAGAAAGCTCATTGGCCCTCCACTGTAGTTTTCCTTAGGTAGAAAGCAGCAGGAGTTACACTGTAAACTTAGTAGGTGCCAGCAGCAAGGATTTTCCATACATTATCTCATAAAATCTTTTCAACAACTGTGACTTAACCTCACTTAATCCCATTTTTCAAGTGAGGAAACTGAGGCTCAAGCAAATTGCCTGTGCTCAGGCAGTTAGTAAATAGTAAAGCTGGGATGCTCATCCAAGTGCCTCTGGCACTGGGGCCAGAAGCTCCTAACCACTGCTTTGTTCTGCTGTACATTGGTGTCTGAGCCAGGAGAAGCACCAATGTTAGGCCTTCGATCTTAGAATTACAGGTCATTGGGGATAGAGAAGAGAGAAGGCACATATAGCCTTCCCTTAACCAGGATGAAAGAAGGTTCTAGTGTGTAGGGTTTGCCATAGACTGATAGGAAACTCAAAGATGGGGGCCTTCTTTGTATTTATCTGTACTAAAAACATTAAGAACCCATGGGATGCAAAACACAGGTGCTAGGAATACAATAGTAAGGCCGACTTAGTTCCTAAGTTGAGTAAAAGAGTCAGTTAAGTTAGGTCATTATACATTCTAAGGTAGCGAACTTTTATTTCAGTTGATTACATGTTTTTATGTGGGTATTAGGCTGTTATTTTTAGCCTAGTTTTTAATTGTGAGTCACAGTCAAACTTGAAAGCTGCAGTTCTTGGCTAGGGAGTTCCTTGCCCTTTGGGAAGTTGTAGCCTTCGTCTTGGTGGCTAGACCTCTTGGAGTCACTAATGGAATAATAACTTTTAAAATAATTATATAATAATTTTTAAAATAATCATGTAAAAATAATAAAATTTGCCATAAGCTAGGTACTTCCCTAATGGCTTAATATGCATTATTGTATTTACTCTTCACAACAGTCCTTTTCATTCATTGGACAAATGTTTGTTGCTTTGTCTGCCAGTCTCAGTGTTTTAGGTACTTAGGATGCACAGTGAACAAAAGAGACTTGTTTTTGTTTGTGATTGAGAATAAGTAACTTTCCTGAGATTGACAATAATCTGTGTGCATCAAGAGCTCAAATTTTACCCATTCAAGAATTCACTAGGGTGGGGCACGATATGGCATGAGCACAATACTGCTCTATTGCTGTAGTTCCCTCTTGCTAATTCCTTTCACATATGTGGCATTAGACTATGTGTGAACATTTCCCCTCCTTTATGGGAGTCCCAGAAAGCCTGCTTGGTCTTTACTATCTTTGGCAGGTGGGCCCATCACACAGCTTTTGAGAGTGATGTAACTTCAGCCTCATCTTCTTTAAGTCAATTCTTAATTGTTAAGCCACCCCTCCATCCAAGGCACCTGGGACCAGTAGATCTCCTTCAGAGGCAGTTTTTCCCATTGGGATGTGTGGCAGTATCTGGAGACAGTATTGATTGCCACAGCTTGAGATGGGTGGGGACATAGTTTGCTTTTGTCATCTAGTAGGTAGAGGCCCAGGTTGCTGCTGAACAACCTACAACCTACAGTGCCGCCCTCCACCACAAAGAATCATCAGGTCCAAGATGTTCTTGGTACCGAGGTTAAGGAACCTGGCCATAGGCCTTTCTCATCATATTGCCTAATATCAGACTTTTTCCCTCCAGAGCCACCCTCCTCAAGGTGCGTGATGTGGTCAGCAGCCACGTGGAGCACGTGCTTCAGATCTATGAGCAGCACGCAGACATGATCGGCCTCGATGCTGTCCTGCGGGCTTCAGCTGCGAGCCCCTCTGTGGCTGAAATGTTGGAGTGGTTGCAGGACATTGAGAGACATTATCGGAATTCATATCCTTTACACAGGTTTCACAGAGCTGTTCCAGGAAGTCTTGTTAAATTCAGTTTTCACCAGATTACACAAAAATACATAGTTTAAGTCAGTTCTCTTTGGTTCCTGGACTTGCATTCCTCCTGCATTCCTTTGTACAGTGATTCCTCAAATCATTTATTGAGCAGATGCTACCTTCCAGGCTTTATTCTAGGTGGTGGGAGCTAGACATTAAAAAAGGGAAAATATATAAAATGTCAGATGATATTAAGTGTCTTGAAGAAAAATAAAGCAGGGATTGGGGAAAGCAAGGGTTAAGGGTGGGCTTGTAGTTTTAAATAGGGTGGTCAGGGCAGGCCTCACTGCCCTGAAAGTGGTTTCTAAGAAAAGATGTGAAGAGGGTGAGGGGAAGAATTGTGTGGATATTTGGGGGAAGAGTGTAGCGGGTAGAAGGAGCAGCAAGTGCAAAGGGCCTGAGGTGACAGCGAACTTGGTCCGTTCAGGAAATAGCAAGGCAGCCAGTAGGGCTTGAGCCAAGTGAAAGGGGCCTGGTCTAACAGGTGATGCTGTCAGGAGACAGGGCTGGGGCTGGTAGGGCCTACGAGGTCTTTGGAAGGAGTTGGGCTTTTATTCTGAGAGAGACACAAGCTGTAGAAAGTTTTGAGTAGAGGAGTAATCTGATCAGACCTATGTTATCACCCATCTGTGTTCTGAGGGAAGACTTGGGTGGAAGCCAAAAGACCGTTTCGTTGAAGTCTGCTCCCTTTTTCTCTCTAGTCTTGCCTGATAGTCACGTCTACTCTCTGGCTGGAGTTTCTGCCTTCATTTATTCTTGCCTCTAGTTTTGATCTTCAGTTTCCTGCAGCTGCCTCCCAGCTGGAATCTCATGGTACTGCAGGCTCACGTAGATGGAGATCAGCCCCCACCCCATCAGCTCCCTTCTTCTTTAGTTGTAGCGTCGCCTAGTCTGTAAGCTGGAGGGTTGCCCCTGAGCCTACTGTTTGCTGATTGCATCGGTAGCGGAGCTGGCTGCGCTGGCGGCAGCAGCTGGGGCAGCCCTCAGGAGCTCTTACTGTGTGCCGGGTGCTGTTGGAAGGGTGTTTGGCTCCACTGTCCGGTCCTTCCGTTCTGTTTCCTTGGTGTTTCTCGGAGATCCCTTCTGTATCCCCACTGCCTGTGCCACGGTCTCACTTGGACCCTTTGTCGCATGCCATCTCTAGTCAGGTTTCTCTGACCCTGGCTTCTTTCCTTAGAAGGAAGAAGCTACCTCCAGGTCGTGGCCATGCTCTACAGATTTATCTTCAGGAGACCCTGTTCTGATCCTACTGGGTAGGGCTTCTCCGTAGCTTCTTGTGTCCTGGGGGTGAGACCCCGCACACTGGTCTGTGTCTTCTCCCTCCACCTGCCTGCTCAGCTGCCTTGCATGCTCCCTACACACGATTCCATCCTGCACCTCGTTGGAAGATGTACTGTCCTGAATCCATTCCGTGCTTCCCCTCTTCTCTGTCTTGGTTTAAGCTCTTCCTACCAGCTGGAATCTTCATGCTGGAGACTGGTTTCGTGAAAGTCAGCTTTTCCACAGTCAGGGGTGGGAGGGATGGTTCAGGTGGTAATGCGAGCAGTGGGGAGTGGCAGATGAATCTTCACTTTCTGGACCACCGCTCACCTCCTGCTGTGAGGCTCAGTTCCTAACAGGCCACAGACAGGTACCAGAGATTGGGGAGCCCTGCTCTAAGAGGGATGAATTTATCCTGTGAACTTCCACTGAGTTTTATCTCTTCCCATTTGGAGTCTTTTCAGTTTCTGTTGTGTGTTTTTCTCACCATAGTGAGATCCCAGTTTGCAGGGGCAGTGTTTCATCCCTTCCCTGTAGCCCAGAACCTTGTGTATGGAGGGGCTTGGTAAAGATATGTAGCAGAGGTGAGCCTGCTGCTGCTGCTGCTGCTAAGTCGCTTCAGTCGTGTCCGACTCTGTGTGACCCCATAGATGGCAGCCCACCAGGCTCCTCTGCCCATGGGATTCTCCAGGGAAGAGCACTGGAGTGGGATGGAGGTGAGCCTACCCACCTGGTAAATGTAATGATAGCTGTGCTTTTGCTTTTCCAGCTCCTGGGAATGCTCTCCAGGGTATTTTCTTCCTTCAGCACATTTCATTTTCTTTTTGAGCACCTTCCTCAACTCCCAGGAAAGTACCTGAAGAGGAAGTACCTCCTATCGTCAATCCAATGGGAAAACTTGGGAAATATCCAAGCTTTGCCCAGAGCCTGGGACCGAATCTCAGAAGATGAACACCCGGACCTTGTACGAGGTGCTGGTTTTCATGCAGTCCTTCGTGTCTGCTCCCCTCCTTTGTGTGTCTAGCCTCTTTGGAATCACGAAGAGGTTCCCCCTCCTGGTGCCTCTAGCTTTTACAGATCTGGTGTTTTGTGTTTTCTGGAGAGCTGGTATGCCACATGTTCTCTCTCTTCCTGTTCTAGATGTCATGTTGAATGTTTCCTTCTTCCTGGAAGAGTGAAGAAGCCATGTGTTTATCGGGAGACTTGGGGGACACAGGTGAAGACCGACATTGCTGCCCTCTTGTATGTCTAAAAAAATGTCAGTGCTGCGTCCTGACTTACTGGAAATGTCAGTGCCCAGCGCCTGAGGACTGGCTCTTCAGCGGATTCTGCTGGACATTCCTGATGTTGGGGCTGCTTCACGCTGGGTCATGGGTGAGGGTACATGGTCACCCCTTGCCCTTCCCTAAGCCTCAGGAAAGTGGACAGAGGCAGAGAGGATACAGGAAAGGTGGTGCAGAAGAACACCAGGGACAGAAGCAACAGCCACAGGAGTGGTAAGAGAGGGAAGGGCCAGGGAGAGAGTTGGCACCAGCCCCAGCATCATCCAAGGCTCTGAGCCTCATTGACACCAGGTCCTGATTTCCTCTCTTTTTGTCAGTACCTGACTCCTTGATGGAAAAAAATGTCGCTTTGATGATTTAAAGAAGTGAAGGTGATGTTGATGGAAAACTCATTGTTTTCCAGTTGCAATGGCTCCTTGTCATCAGGACACTTTCTAGAGCATTCCACCAGGGGGAGGTGGTGTAGCATGAATTCTGAGAGTTTTGCATTTGAATCTGTTCCCTTGTTGCTCTTACTGACAGTAAGTAACTGGGGATAGTGGGGCTCTTAAAATAACATGGTTTTCTTTTTACCAAAGCCGGCAGCCAATTTGCTACAGGCCCCTGATCTTGGAGTAGCTGCATGGATGGGAGGTCCCCAGTCCAGAGTCAGGCAATCAGGATTGTGTTTCTGAGTCCCAGTGCCTTAATCTGTGAAATGGTTGTGATCCTTGCAGACCTGTCAGCTTCCTGGGCTGGTTAAAAATCTTGGTTATTGGATGTAAAGGGACTTAAGAAAGAATGTAGATATTTTTCAAAATGAAAATGACTTTTTAAGTTATAAAAGTGATATGGTTTTTAAAAAATCATAGAAAAATTATGGAAAACATTTAAAATGTAGAAAAGCATAAAACGGAACTCCATCAGAGAGATTTTATATGTATCTTTTCAGTGTCCATAGTCACAGTTTTTTTAACAAAACAATTTGGGTATCATTGATACATACTGTTATTTAAATTGTCTTTAAAGAAACACCTTTAAATAGTTGGGCTAGTTTTTCATATCTCTCTCTATATATAGCTCAATGCAATTATATACCATTCTATGCATTATTATAGTATTATGTTTTACATGTATGTTTTAAGTCTTCATGTTTTTCTACCTGTGTGGGCATGCTAAGTCATGTCCGACTCTTTGTGACCCTGTGGACCATAGCCTGCCAGGCTCCTCTGTCCATTGGATTCTCTAAGCAAGAATACTGGAGCAGGTTGCCACGCCCTCCTCCAGGGGATCTTCCTGACCCAGGGATTGAACCCATGTCTCTTGTGGCTCCTGCATTGCAGGTGGATCCTTTACACTGAGCCACGAAGGAAGCCCATGATATATACAATAATTGTAAATAACCTTAAGACCTTTAGGTATTAGGTCTTACAATGTACTCTGGGGACAGAGGTAAAGGAGAACCCGGAAAGATTTATAGTTCAACCAAGGAAAGATTTAAACCAGTATTTCTCAAGCTTGTGTTCAGTTTGGTTCAGTTGCTCAGTCGTGTCCAACTCTTTGTGACCCCATGGACTGCAGCACACCAGGCTTCCCTGTCCATCACCAACTCCCAGAGCTTACTCAAACTCATCCGTCGAGTTGGTGATGCCATCCAACCATCTCATCCTCTGTCGTCCTCTTGTCTTCCCGCCTTCAATCTTTCTCAGCATCAGGGTCTTTTCCAGTAAGTCAGCTCTTGGCATCAGGTGGCCAAAGTATTGAAGTTTCAGCTTCAGCATCAGTCCTTCCAATGAACACCCAGGACTGATTTCCTTTAGGATTGACTGGTTGGATCTCCTTGCAGTCCAAGGGACTCTCAAGAGTCTTCTCCAACACCACAATTCAAAAGCATCAGTTCTTCGGTGCTCAGCTTTCTTTATGGTCCAACTCTCACATCCATACATGACCACTGGAAAAACCATATCTTTGACTAGATGGACCTTTGTCAGCAAAGTAATATCTGCTTTGTAGTATGCTCTCTAGGTTGGTCATAGCTTTTGTTCCAAGGAGCAAGCATCTTTCATGGCTGCAATCGCCATCTGCACTGATTTTGGAGCCCAAGAAAATGAAGTCTGTTACTGTTTCCATTGTTTCCCCATCCATTTGCCAAAGTGATGGGACCGGATGCCATAATCTTCGTCTTCCAGACCCTGATGCTAGGAAAGACTGAAGGCAGCAGGAGAAGGGGACATCAGAGGATAAGATGGTTGGATGGCATATAAATCACCAGTATCTCGTTAAAATTTAGATTCCTACTCTGTAGGTCCAGGGTGGGGCCCTGGACTCTGCATTTCTAACAAGGTCCCAAGTGATGCTGATGATCCAGGGACCAGACTTTAAGTTGAAGAGATTTACATTGTAACACAAAAGTGAAAGTGTAACACAATAGTGAAAGTGAATAGTCAAAACAGAGTTCTGTGGGAGAGTAGAGGCGACAACCAACTGCTTGGGGGACTACTTCACAGTAACCGTGACATCTCAGTCGGGCCTGGAGGCTTGGAGAGGAGTGCGGGCTGCTCCACGCCCAGGGGCAGTGTAAGCAAAGGCAGTGTCTGAGAAAGACTGCAAGCTGACACCTCCTGGGAGTTGGCTGTGTGCGGGCATCGTGCTTGTGGCTTCTACGCCATAGAAGTGGAAACATTAACAGCTGAGTATAGCAAGTCCCTGGGGTTCACAGGGGTATATAAGACTGGCAGGTAATGGGTCTGTAAGGGTGGACTGGAATGAATTTGTGAAGAGCCCTGAATACCTTGCTCAAGAGTATGTATTTTGCAAATGGGAGTTGCTTGTCTGTCTGTGTGTGTGTGTCTGAGTATAGTAAAGAGCTTGTTAAAACCTCCCTCATTTAAACAAGTAATTATGACTGAATAGCTACAAGTTTGTTTATGGTAGTAAGTAATAACTGTGTATTATTTAAGTATAATTGTTCCTTCTTAGCCATTCTTATGGTATTAAATTGCTATCCTAATTGTTCTTTTTAAATTTATAATTAATTTGGTTAAATTTTAAAGTGAGTGATACATTCACATTGTACAAAATTCAAAGGGCATAGGTGCATATTCAGTGAAAAGTTCCCCTCCCATTACTCAGGCCACCTCACTGGAGGCAACTAATGTTAAATGTTTTGTGTGTCCTTCCAAAAATATTCTTCATCTCTATGAACACAGGGGTGAATATCCCCCAAGATAGCCCCAGTGATCCCAAGGACCCATGCCCTTGCATAGTCCCTTCTCCTTCAGTGTGGGCTGCCCTTACAGATTTGCTTCTAATGAACAAAAAACGGTGGAAGTGGTGGGATGTCATTTCTGGAAGTAGGTTGTGAGGAGAGGCTGTGGCTTCCATCGAGGGCGCTGCCCCTCACTCTCTTGGGGGAAGTCCACTGTGAGGCTGGGAGGCAGCCCCATGGTGACCTCATGTGAGAGCTTGACGCCTGCCAGAACCCCGCCTGAGCTCGGAAGTGGACCTTCTCCCCAAGCTGAGCTTTTAGATGAGCCCACAGCCCCAGCTAACAACTGACTGTAACCTCGTGAGGACCTAAGCCAAAGGCAACCCAGCTCAGCTGGGCCCAGATTCTTGACCCATGGAAACAAGATAATAAATGTTTAAGTCATTTAAGTTTGGGGGTAATTCGTTCCACAGTGATAGATGACTTATACAAGCAAATATTGTTGTATTTTCTCCATAACTTCTACAAATAGTAGCATGCTGTGTATCCAAGTTTTATACCTTGTTTTCTCCACCTACTTACTGTATCTTAGAGATCATTCTTTATGAATATGTAAAGGGCTTCCTCAATTTTTTTCTGTAAGAGTTCCATAGTTTTCTGTTGTGTGAATATGACATAATTTATTTAGCCCCTTTGTTGTTATTTAGTCAACTTGAGTTGTGTCCAACTCTTTTGTGACCCCATGGACTATAGCCTGCCAGACTCCTCTGTCTACGGGATTTCCTAGGCAAGAATACTGGAATGGGTTGTCATTTCCTTCTCCAGGGGATCTTCCTGACCCAGGGATTGAACCTGCGTCTCATACATTGGCAAGTGGTTGGGGCGGGGGGGGGGGGTGGGTTTTTTTTTTAGCCACTGAGACACTAGGGAAGCCCCATTTGGCCCCATACTGATGGCCATTTAGGTTGTTTCCAAAGCCTTAATACCTGTTAGATTTTGGCAGCCTTCTCTCTCATTCCTACCACTGCTCATGGTTTTTTCCCCTGGAATTTTCAATTAGCTAACACCACCCTATCCACTCTCCCACAGTAAAAAAAAAAAAGAATTGTTGATATTTTTACTGGAATCGTATTAAATTTATAAACTAATTTAGGGAGAATCATCATAGGGGGAATCCTAGCTCTCCTCCTCCATCCATGCCACTGGCTCGTTGGTTGAGATATCAAATGTGAGTTCTTTTCTCTGTTTCCCTCAGGTGGGGAAATAGGCTCTTAGTGTTCAGAACCCTCTTCCCCGTTGATTAGATAGTCTATTGGGACGGAATGAAGAATTTGTGTTTTTTTCGTGCCCCTAGCCCATCCACATTTAGCATGGACTTCAAGATTCTTTCTCAGGCAGAGTAGGGCATCCTGACTTCTCTTAGGCAGATTAAAGCGTCCTGACTTTAATCAGGGTGATGGGGGCTGGGTACCATCTCCAGCTTGTTCAGGCACTGGGGTGTTTGAAATTCCTTCTCCCTGTGAGAAGGCAGGCAGAGCGCACATTTGGAGGGGCAGATTCAGGGATGTGGGGGAAGGAGCTAGGACGCTGATAACCGGCTCAGGGGAAACCTTGCTGAATTCAAGTGGCTGGACCAAGTCTCAGGTCAGCCTCTGACTAGCCAGGTGATCTTGGGCAAGTTGTTTCCCTTCGTCTGAGTTTCAGCTTCATCTGTGCAATAAAATAATGGTGTATGTCCTTACAGAGTTGTGAGGCTCAAGCCCACAAGTGAGGGCTTGTGGTAAATTTATGAACATTGGAGGGGATGAAATTCACTTGAAACTGATTAGTTACCTACTAAGTGCATAGGGTTATTGGAAAAGATCCTGACGCTGGAGAAGATTGAGGAGGGCAGGAGGAGAAGGGAGCGACAGAGAATGAGATGATTAGATAGCATCACTGACTCAACAGACATGTGTTTGAGCAAACTCTGGGACATAGTGAAGGAGAGGGAAGCCTGCTGTGCTGCAGCCCGTGGGATGACAAAGAGTGGATACGACTTAGCGACTGAACAACAAACAACACAAAGTGCATAGCTTTGGGCTTTGCCCTTTTAGCATCTTCCTCAAGGCGTAACAAGCCGTGATGAGTATGCTTGATGAGATGGTGAATTCCCCAAGTGGCCACAGCTTACCAGTGCCATTGCCAATACTCGTACCAGGGTTTTCTTGGTTCTGCTGAAAGGGGTCTCTCCCTGACACACGGCTGTTTCTTCTCTGCCACAGAAGGCAGAAGCACCCGCTGACACTTCCTCAGCTGCGACAAGAGTTGGTTTCCCAAATGCCCAGCCATGCCTGGGACGCGAGTCCTCCAGACGCAGCCATGAGTGCGGCACTTCGCCCATCTGGCTTGGCAGGGCACACGAGGCGGCCAAGGCTCAGGGCGCTGCAACCTTGCCAGTTACCCTCCCTTCTGATCCCAGAGCCAGGAGGGCTGGAGTGTGTCCTGGGGCTGCCTGCCAGAGCCTTACACTTGTGCCCCATATGCCAGGGGCTGGGAGGAGAAGCCAGTCCTTCCAGGCAGTCTTTCTCCTCCCCATCGTTCCTGGAAGGCTCCTTCTTGGTTTCTGCCGGGTGCAAAGGAAAGTCACTTTTTCTGAGACTGGTACCTGGTACAGCATAGGAGGGTGCCCCAGAGATTCTGATCCAGTATGTGTGGGCAGGGCCAAGGTATGTATCTTCATCAAGAACCCCCTCATTTTTTTGCGGGGTCATTTTTGAAGAAATAGCCTTAAGCCTAAGAAAAAAGTAGCAGCCTAGAGAGAGCTGGGTAGGGTGGCCACAAAGATTGCACTGCTCTAGGAAAGAAACAAGCCTTAATAACTTCCTCATTGCGCCTCTTCTTCCCTTTTTATACCTGGTCCTCAATTCCAACAGGCACCTCGGCTCTGTTTCCCCAACTCCTCTGTGCTGTTCGGAACAAGGTGGCAGTCACATATGTACATAGCACCTTATCTGCCACATCCATATTCTTTAATTCAGAAGTGTCCCTGCATGCCCAGCACAGAACAAACTGGCGTGACACAAAGATAAACGAGAGATGTACACAGTAGGTCTGCAGATACTTAAAGCCGCTGTGATACCGTGCTATCACAAAGGTGCGCTGGCGATGCAGTGAATGGAGAGAGATGGACCCTTTCTCTGGGCTCTTGTGGGAGGCAAGAAAAGTGAGCCTAAGAATAGGTGATGTTCTCCAGCAACTTCAATTCAGCTTCCCCGTGGTCTGTAACGGAGTGAGTGATGGGGGAGGGAGGGGGCTGACCTGGCCCGTTCGCCATCATATGAAGCAGGGAGCAACATCTTCCCGGTTCAGATGTGTGCAGTACTTCTTAGTTTGCACAGAGAGCCCAGACTAATAAATCCACCACTCAATTGCAATCCCACAGTGTGTTTATAGGCAGCAGCTGACTTTTATCAGCTCGTTTGTTCTTTCATATAAGCAGAGTTTTATGAGGGTCTCCTGAGCTGGCTCGTAATGCGATGAAACGGCTGCAAAACTCAACCATAAACCCTCGGCACCTGCCAAGCAGAGGATGCTGTTTTCCAGGCACATTTTGTCCAGCTGGCGGCTCTGTCCCCTTGCCCAGTTTGCATTTTTGCACTTGTCTCTTTAAACTTGGGTTTGTTTTTCAGCTCTCTGTGGCCTCTTTAAAGGCAACTGAAAAATGAGGAGTAGGAAAAAGAAACTAGAAAGTTACGTCTGTGCTAAAAATTATGTCTGGCTTATGTTGTCCTGAAAGCTGGTTTTGATCCCACTGCTGAAACAGAGACCAGGCTTCCCAGCCACACAAACGCCAGGGCCAGGGACTGGTGGACAGTGCCAGCCAAGCCCATTAATACTTTGATTCTCTTTTGGGCCATTACTGTTTGTGCTTGCCAAAGGCCCCAATCCTCCATTGTTAGTTCTGTAAATGCAAGGAACAGCTCCAGAGGCCTTTTCCCCAGATGGTCTTCAAGCATGACATCTTTTTCCAGCAGTTGTAGAGCTCCCCCAAGAAAGGATATTTGAATGCCCTCTCTCCTCCAAATAAGGCGAGACCTGGCCTTTTTGAGGATGCTGGTTGACTGAGGTGGACTGGGTCCTTGGGAAAGCTTACAACTGCCTCCACAGAGCAGGCTGTCTAGAAAATGCCTCATGGCCCCAGATTGCATCCTCAGAATTACTCACCTTTCTGTTTACAGGGTTTTGGTCAGGAGACCAGTAGGCCCAAAGAAGACCCCCAGGGTTGCCCTTCATGTGGCCCCATCTCTTACTTTCCCTAGGACCCCTGTGAAGGCGGCTACCTGGGTGTGTGACCTATGCTTCCAAGGGTCCTCCAACTCAGCCTAAAGCTCTGCCATCACCCTCTTTAAATTCCTAGTAGTTTTTGAATAATAGACGTGACTTTGATTTCACCTGGAGCCCTGCAAATGACATTGCCAGCCCTGCTTCGCTTCTCTCTGGTCCTACTGCAAGGAGCTGCCCCAGAGCTATGGACAGACCCCCCTTTCTCCTCCCAAGTCCCAGTCCAAGCAGGTTCTGTGCCTGTCCATGAGGAATCTGGCCATACCCCACTCCCCAAGGCTCTCATTACCCAGTCTTCTGGTTTCAGCCACTCCCCTCTCTTGTGACAGCATCTCTAAAATCCTGGAAGAGGCCTCTTCCAAGCCTAACTCATTAAGTGTCGTCACCTACGCCTGGCCCTTCATCATCTTCCAGAAAAGATTTTGGGTTCATGCACACTGCTAGGAGGAAGCTGCCTGCTCTGGTGGAGGGACTGAGGCCTCTGATAGAAAAGATGGCTGCTCACCCCCATCCCCTTCCCAAAGACAAGATACAGTTCCCTGCCACGAGAAAGGGAAGCCACCTTCTTTCTCCAAGCCCAGCTGGGATACCATCTGCTCCATGGTGTCCTGTTACTCTCCTACTCAGAACAGCCCTTCCTCAACCAGCATGTTCCTCACGTCTAGCACTTCATTATGTCCATCCTTACGTCTGTACCAGCCTGGTGAGAGGATCAGCACCTCTGGGGATTGAACCGGGTGGCAGAAATGCTGGGGAGACCTTTGCATCTTCCTGACCTGGAAAAGGTGGACCTGCCACGCCTGGGGGCTGGGGGTGGAGGTGCGGGGAGTGGGGGTGCTGGTCCTTGGCCGGCCCCTGGTGGCCATGGCCTCCGGTAAAGACACGGTGTCCTGGAAAGATCACGAGCTTTGGCAGAATACTGGCTCTACCATCTAGGACCGTGGGGCCTTGGCTTCACCTCTCTTTCTGTGAAATAAGGATAACACCTCACCGGACTGTTAGGAAAGGCACATGCGTGCTAAATTACTTCAGTCGTGTCTGACTCTTTGCAACCTTGTGGACCGTAACCCGCCAGGCTCTTCTGTCCATGGGATTCTCCAGGGAAGAATACTGGAGTGGATTGCCATACCTTCCTCCAGGGGATCTATTGAGCTTATTTCTTCAAAGCACAGAGAAATTAGGCCCAGCACACAGTCGGTTCTTAGTAACTGTCAGTTTTATTCTGCCCCCCTCCACCCTCTGAAGGACTTGAGGCCAAGGCCTTTTCCCCTGTTGCGTGCCAGCTGGGCTGAGGGTATGGTCCCTGGCTGGACTGCTGATGGAAATGAAACAGCGCAGGAGTGGACCCCCACCCCAATGACACGGAGCCACAGGCCAGGCGACGCAAAACATCCTGCCTTCCCAACCCTGCCTGGCTTGGGTTCCCAGACCCACCCGGCATTACCACACCAACGGAAACGGTGGTTGCCGTATGGTGGTTGCTATTCCAGCCAAACCCCAGGACTGTGGCGACAGCCCTAACTGGGCCTGGCCGCCACATCAAGGACACAGCTCCACCCTCTTTTCTGCACCCCCTCCCACCTCAGGCTTCCCCGCCCTTCTCCTTCCCAGAGAAGCCAGGGTGGAGCCTCCCCCTGGGGCCAGGGTCAGCCTCTGGCCCCTGTGGCTGCTGCTACTGGTGCTGTGTAGTGGAGAAGGTTCTGGACAAGGAGTCGGGACATCTGCCACTTGCCCCAGTGGGACCTGAGCAGGTGACACAACGTCTCAGGCCCCTAGTGTCTCCATCAAAAAAGCAAAAACACAGCAGGGTGGTAGACAAAAGTTTCAACTTCACAAGGATTCTGCTGCTGCAAGAATTAAATGGGCTGGACTTCCTGGGTGGTCCAGTGATTAAGAATCCACCTGCTGGGCTTTCCTAGTGGCTCAGTGATAAAGAATCTGCCTGCCATGCAGGAGACACAGCCCGATCCCTAATCTGGGAAGATCCCACGTGCTTTGGAGCAACTAAGCTAGAGCGCCGCAACTACTGAGCACTGCAGCTGCCGAAGCCCATATGCCCTAGAGCCGGTGCTCCACAGCAAGGGAAGCCACTGCAATGAGAAGCTCATGCACCGCATCAAAGTGCAGCCCCTGCTTGCCGCAGCCAAGAGAAAGCCAGCAGGCATCAACAAAGACCCAGCACAGCCAAAAGTGATACTCATTTTAAAAAAGAATGAGACGGGCGAATGTGAAAGAAGCTCAAGCCACATACAGATAGGAGTGATGTTCCTCTGAGGAGCAGCAGGGTGTGATGGGAAGAAGAGGGATTTGGGAACCCACCAAGGTTATTACTATAATCACTATTTATTGAGCAGTTTCTCCGCTTCAGACTTATGTCTTGTGCTTTCAGATCCGTTACAACCATCTGTGAGGTAGATATATGTTCCTGGTTTTACAGTTAAGGAGACTGATTTAGACAGTTCAGGTGATTTGACTCCCCAAGGTCACATAGCTGATCTGGGGTTTAATCCTTGAGGAACTCCTGCGTTCCAATTTGCTACGTAGCCATCTGAGACAGCCCTGGCCAGTGTCATTAGAGCGGTCAGTGAGACCTCTCTGTGCCTGTTTCCTGCTCTGTGCAATGAAGACCCTTCTATTCCTCTGACGGGCGCTGAGAGGAAGTGAGCCCCCAGGAGTGGAGTGGAGCTGGTACAAAGCAGGGCGGGAGAGATGCTGACTGCTCCCCGCGCCCCCCACCCTACCCCAGCAGTGGTTCCCAGCAAGGCTTGTGACTCCCCATTGCAGGCAGGGGTTCCGGGGACTGCTCAGTGAGGGAAGTCTGGCTCAGGTGGGAGGTTTGTCATTTCCTGGCTACACTTGGCAACTCTTGAGAGGCAAGGCCAGTGGATGTGAGCCACTGAGCTGCCCACGGTGGTCTGGGATCTGCCTCACTTCTTTCTCTAGTCACTGAAATCTCCATCACACTCCATGAGTCACGCAAGCACCAGAATTCCACTCCACTGCTTGGAAGAAAGTGTACCCAGTGACAAGCCCCATAGACCTGTTTGTGAGAAAAACCAGCACCTCCCTTGTGAGTTGTAGACCCCAGTGCACTAATCCAAGGCTCAGGGTCTGAGGAGGGAGGGCACTTCTTTACAGCCAAAGACCCCAGTCTAGCACAGTAGGTCCCCTACATAAATTCCCCCCTTCAAGTTGCAAACTTTCAAATATGTGAACATGTGTCTAGTCACGTTAGTTCACATGTCTGTAAGACTGCTATACTGTAAGATTAAAAATGTTTATTTTGTGTGTCTGTTTTTTATCTATTTATTTGTGTGAAAAGTATTATAAACCTGTTACAGTACAGTTCTATATAGCCAACTGTGTTGGTTGTATGTGTAGACTTTGTTGGACTTACGAACAAATTGGACTTACAAACATGCTCTCAGAATGGAACTTGTTTGTATGTAGAAGACTTAATGCAGCTTCCTCCACCTTTTTCCCCTTGGCCTAGCTGCTGACCCGGAAGGAGACAGGCAAGAGGTGGAGTGGCCATCCTTTAGATCCCGTGTAACTCCAACCAAGCGAGGAAGAAGCTGTCTCTTCCTCGGGATTGAGACCAGTGGGTCACTTGGGGAGCTTTATAAAGCACTGATGCCTGTGTCCACGCCCAGATTCTTGTTTAATTGGCTGGGAGGTAGGCATTGTAAAAGCACCCTCTCCCCATGAGTTTAGTATGCAGTGAAGGCAGAAAACAGCTGCTTTGATCCAATTCATTCATTGAAGAATCTTGTTTTTGAGTGTCACCCTCTATTGTGCATTGTGCTAAGCTCTGAGTGAACCAAGAGTCTGGGTCTGTACCCTCACGGGTCCTATATTCTAGTGGGGAGGCAAAATAAGCGAGCAAGTGGATAATGGCAGGTGGTAATAAATGCTGTAAGGGACATGGATCAGTAACGCAATGAAAGAAATGGGTATTGTCTGTGGCTTCAGTTCTCAAAGTGTTGTCTGGGGACACTGAGACCCTGTCAGGGATCTGCAAGGCGGAAACATAACACTGTGGTTCCTTGGAACCCATGGGGGGGTTGATTCTAGGACCCATGAGGGCACCAAAATCCACAGGTACTCAAGTCCTTCATATAAAACAGCATATTATTTGAATATAACTTGCTCACATCCTCATGTACACTTTAAATCATCTCTAGACTACTTATAATACCTGATACAGCGTAAATGGTATATAAATGGTTGCCAGGGAGACAAATTCAAGTTTTACTTTTTGGAACTTTCTGGAGTTTTTTTCCCCAACTATCTTCAATCCTTGGTTGATTGATTTTGCAGATGCAGAACTGTGGGTACAGAGGGTTGATTATACTAAGATACTGTCTGCCTTTTCTACTCTCACACTCTTCCTAGTGTGCAATGGAGATTTCAGATACTCTGAGTGTGTAATGACCTTCTCACTCTGACAGCTACTGAGGCTGTGTGTTCCACTGTTTTAAAACATTCTTATATTTAATGTCTCTTTTGGCAAATGTTGATAGTTACAAGGCATGTGAACACAAACACAAGCTCTTTGGGGTCCTCAAATTTTAAGAATATAATGGAGTCATGAGCTATTTAAAATCCTAAAATATGATGCTGTTTAAGTGCCGCACTCATTATGCCAGCAAATTTGGAAAATTCAGCAATGGCCTCAGGACTGGAAAAGGTCAGTTTTCATTCCAATCCTAAAGAAAGGCAATGGCAAAGAATGCTCAAACTACCATACTATTGCACTCATCTCACATGCTAGCAAGGTAATGCTCAAAACCCTTCAAGCTAGGCTTCGACAGTACATGAACCAAGAACTTCCAGATATACAAGCTGGATTTAGAAAAGACAGAGGAACCAGTGATCAAATGCCAACATCCATTGGATAATTGAAAAAGCAAAGGAATTCCAAAAAAAAAAATCTGCTTCATTGACTACTCCGAAGCCATTAACTGTGTGGATCATAGCAAACTGTTACCCTGCTTATTTAACTTATGTGCAGACTATGTCATGCGAAGTGCCAGCCTGGATGAATCACAAGCTGTAATCTAGATTGCTATGAGAAATATCAACAACTTCAGATATGCAGATGATACCACAGATGGCAGAAAGTGAAGAGGAACTAAAAAGCCTCTTGATGAAAGTGAAAAAGGAGTGTGAAAAGGCTTGCTTAAAACTCAACACTCAAAAAACTAAGATCATGGCATCCAGTCCCATCACTTCATGGCTAATAGATGAGGAAAAAGTAGAAATAGTGGCAGATTTTATTTTCTTGAGCTCCAAAATCACTGCAGATGGTGACTGCAGCCATGAAATTAAAAGACACTCGTTCCTTGGAAGGAAAGCTATGACAAACCTAGGCAGCATATTAAAAAGCAGAGACATCAATTTGCTGACAAAGATCTGTCTAGTCAGAGCTATGGTTTTTCCAGTAGTCATGTACAGATGTGAGAGTTGGACCATTAAGAAGGCTGAGTGCAGAAGAATTGATGATTTCAAATTGTGGAGTTGGAGAAGACTCTTGAGAGTCCCTTGGACAGCAAGGAGATCAAACCAGTCAATCTTAAAGGAAATCAGTCCTGAATATTCATTGGAAGGACTGATGATGAAGCTGAAGCTCCAGTACTTTGGCCACATGATGTGAAGAGCTGACTCATTGGAAAAGACCGTGATGCTGAGAAAGACTGAGGGCAGAAGGAGAAGGGGGCAACAGAGAATGAGATGGTTGGATGGCATCACCAATTTGATGGGCATGAGTTTGAGCAAACTCCGGGAGATGGTGAAGGACAGAGAAGCCTGATGTGCTGCAGTCCATGGGGTTGCAAAAGAGTGGGACATAACTTTAGTGACTGAACAACAACAACGATGGAGCCATGAGACCAAAAAGTCTGAAAAGTGCTGATCCAGTGGACAAAGCTTCCAGAGGGTGCTGAGGTGGGGAAACCAGCTTGACATGTCCAAGGAAGAGCAGAAAGGCAAGGGAACCAGGGTGAAGAAAGAAAGGGGTTGTTGGGAGATGAGGCTAGAGGGAGAGATAGAGACCAGGCATGCAGGGATCTGGAGGGAGGAATACTTCAGGCAGAGGAGGACTGGGAGGCTGTCCAGGTGTGAGATAAAAGATCAAACTAGGATAACAGCTATGGAGATTGAGGGAAGTTAATCCAGAGAGGGAAGGTGGAGTTAATCGGGGTTGTGTTAGTCGTTCAGTAGTGTCTGACTCTTAGAGACTCTGTGGACTGAGGTCCACCAGCCTCCTCTGTCCATGGGATTCTCCAGGCAAGAGCACTGGAGAGGGTTGCCGTGCCATCCTCCAGGGGATCTTCTCGATCCAGGGATGGAGCCCATATCGCCTGCATCTCCTGCACTGGCTGGGGGATTCTTTACCATTAGCACCAACTGGGAAGCCCAGAGTCAACAGGATCTGGTGATAAATCAGATGTAGAGCATAGAGAAGGACGGCTCTGGCTCGATGGCCATTCATGAAGGCAGGGGCCACAGGAACTGGATGAATTTTAGGGTGGGTGGTGGAGGACAGGGTTGGGGATGTCCCTCTGGCTATAGAGTTTTGCCAAGAAAATGCACTGGTCATAGCAAACACCCTCTTCCAACAACACAAGAGAAGACTCTACACATGGACATCACCAAATGGTCAACACCGAAATCAGATTGATTATATTCTTTGTAGCCAAAGATGGAGAAGCTCTATACAGTCAACAAAAACAAGACCGGGAGCTGACTGTGGCTCAGATCATGAACTCCTTATTACCAAATTCATACTCAAATTGAAGAAAGTAGGGAAAACCGCTAGACCATTCAGGTATGACCTAAATCAAATCCCTTATGATTATACAGTGGAAGTGAGAAATAGATTTAAGGGCCTAGATCTGATAGAGTGCCTGATGAACTATGAATGAGGTTTGTGACATTGTACAGGAGACAGGGATCAAGACCATCCCCATGGAAAAGAAATGGAAAAAAGCAAAATGGCTGTCTGGGGAGGCCTTACAAATAGCTGTGAAAAGAAGAGAAGTGAAAAGCAAAGGAGAAAAGGAAAGCTATAAGCATCTGAATGCAGAGTTCCAAAGAATAGCAAGAAGAGATAAAAAAAGCCTTCTTCAGTGATCAATGCAAAGAAATAGAGGAAAACAACAGAATGGGAAAGACTAGAGATCTCTTCAAGAAAATTAGAGATACTAAGGGAATATTTCATGCAAAGATGGGCTCGATAAAGGACAGAAATGGTATGGACCTAACAGAAGCAGAAGATATTAAGAAGAGGTGGCAAGAATACTTGGAAGAACTGTACAAAAAAGATCTTCACGACCCAGATAATCATGATGATGTGATCACTCATCTAGAGCCAGACATCCTGGAATGTGAAGTCAAGTGGGCCTTAGAAAGCATCACTAGGAACAAAGCTAGTGGAGGTGATGGAATTCCAGTTGAGCTGTTTCAAATCCTGAAAGTTGATGCTGTGAAAGTGCTGCACTCAATATGCCAGCAAATTTGGAAAACTCAGCAGTGGCCACAGGGCTAGAAAAGGTCAGTTTTCATTCCAGTTCCAAAGAAAGGCAATGCAAAAGAATGCTCAAACTACTGCACAACTGCACTCATCTCACATGCTAGTAGAGTAATACTCAAAATTCTCCAAGCCAGGCTTCAGCAATATGTGAACCGTGAACTCCCTGATGTTCAAGCTGGTCTTAGAAAAGGCAGAGGAACCAGAGATCAAATTGCCAACATCCGCTGGATCGTGGAAAAAGCAAGAGAGTTCCAGAAAAACATCTATTTCTGCTTTATTGACTATGCCAAAGCCTTTGACTGTGTGGATCACAAT
>NW_024070212.1:106048663-106346054 GCF_014754425.2 Oryx dammah
GGCCCGCAGAATCTTTAGTTGCTGCATGTGGGGTCTAGTTCCCTGATCAGGAATCAAACTGGCCCCCCTGCACTGAAAGCTCGGAGTCTTAGCCACTGGACCATTAGGGAAGTCCCAGATCCTTTTTTCAAAGGGAGCTTATAATCCCTGGCTTGCAAGATTGGAGGACCAAAATAACCTGAGAGAACAAAGTGAAGTGAAAGTCACTCAGTTGTGTCTGACTCTTTGCGACCCCATGGACTACACAGTCCATGGAATTCTCCAGGCCAGAATACTGGAGTGGGTGGCCTTTCCCTTCTCCAGGGGATCTTCCCAACCCAGGGATTGAAGTCAGGTCTCCCACACCGCAGACGGATTCTTTACCAGCTGACCACCAGGGAAGCCCCCTGAGAGAACAAGGGACGGTCTTAAAAGTCACAGAGTGCTTTACCAGTTGGTAGGGTGTTTGGGAAATATTTTACTTTTCTGACCTTCGCTCCTACAGGTTTAAAAAAGGAACCGGCCAGGCCTTCCCTATAGCTCAAGACAGGCCTTTGGTAGCTCAGACTGTCTAGCTTTGGCTCATCTACCTATGTGCTCACCTCCGTCTACTTCCTATGGCCAGAGCTCTCTGAGAAGATTCTAGGATCCCGGATCATCAGCTCCTCAAGGTGGGGCAGGGAGCTGCCCGGAGGCCTCATCGAACACCCCCACAATGCCCAGGAGAGGCCCTGGTCCAGAGCAGAGTCAGGCTGGAGCTGGGGGTGTGTTTGTCTCTTCCTTCTATCTCTTGGCCTCTTTCTCTCCTCCTCTGCTTATGGCCTCAGGGGAGGGGGCCCGGAGAGGTAAGGCCTGCACTTCAACCAAGGTGTGCAAGAATGTGGGCTGTTTCTGGCTGCCCACTGGGCACCAGACTGCCCTATTTTCCTGGGTAGAGCCTGACAGCAGCTGGCATCTGTCTACAACGCCTGTGAGGTCACTGCTCTGCCTTCCTGTTTCTAATAAACTAGGACTAAGTCTGGCCCAAGTCATCTCTGAAACCCTCCATCCCTTGGCTCCCACTCTAGTGCCCCTCCCAACCCCTCCCAGTACCCCAGCCCTGCTTCATGCCTCTCTTTTTCTTTTTTTAATATTTATTTATTTACTTAGCTGTGCTGGGTCTTAGCTGTGGCACATGGGCTCTGTTTTTTCTTTTTCTTTTTGTTGTTGCAGAATGTGGGATCTGTTTCCCTGACCAGGGATCGATCCCAGGCTGCCTGCATTGGGAGCACGGAGTCAACCTCTGGACCACCAGGACAGTGTCCTGCTTCGCTTCTCTTGACTGTGCGCTTCGTGAGGCAGGGAGGATGTCTCGTGATCCCTGGGCGAGTAGTGTTGCCCAGGCCTTGGAGTCAGCCGTGCTCCATCCAGTCCCAAGTTTGCACTGTGGCTCTCTTCTTGATGAGCTGTTTAGCCTTAGACAAAGGCCCCGACTTCTCTGTACCTCTAATTTTCTCATCTTTAAAGTGCAGGCAGCACATTGGTTTGCTGCGAGGATCTAGCGAGATGATGCGTTAACAGAGTACCTGGCACTTTGCAAACCCTCCGAGGAATAAGCTGTTGGTTACTTTCTCCCATCTCTGCAACTCAGCCCAGGCCTGGTGGAGTGAGCAAACGTCCTGTTCCAGGCCCCATCTCCCCAATTCCCCAGCCCCTCCTTCCGAGATGCTGTCAGCTCTGCCAGAGTGTGGTTCCCTGGCCCAGGAAAGGTTTCCAGACACCTGGGAGCAGCAGGATGACTATGCCCAGGAAGCCTCTCAGCCACGGCCTCTCAGCTGACAGCACCCTGGGGCTCATTCCAGGACGGGGAGCTGGATATACCCACCTGCACCACTGAACTTGGCCTCAATGTCCCATCTGAGTTGGCACAACTTACCAGTGCCCTGCTCCTCACTGCAGGTCCATGCCACCTGCATGGCAGCATCCGGCCTTCCTTTCCCTGCCTATCCAAAGCAGGAGATCCCTTTTCACCCATCAACCAGCCACTCTTGCCCCCTTGGTTCCTCCAAAAGTTGCAGGACCAGGGCATTGAACCAGGGCATTCTGCCACCTCTGAGCTGCTAAGCCGCTCTCCACGTCACCCTTGGAGTGGGTGAAGTGAGGCTGGGGACTGGCTGAGGGCCACCTGTAACCCGCTGTCTCTTTTCTTGGCCAATGTTGGTCCGCACGGGAGCAGGTGAGGGCTGAATCTTATCACCCTGGGATCCTGGGCTCTGCAATCAGGGGCTGGGGCCTTTGGAGAGGGTCTTGGGGCCAGCTAAATACTTTGGCCTCAGGTTCCATGCAGGCCAGGATGGGGGTGGGCAGGCCCAGCCCTTTCTTGCCAGACACTGGTTGGGGGCTGGGCTTGGCCTTGTCGGGGAGCTGGCCAGAACAGAGCAGAAGCAGCGGCTGGGCCACCTGACCTCCTGTGAGCCCAGAGGCTACAATTCCTGAGCGCCTCTCCCCTCTGAGCAGCTCTCCTGGGAAAGCTGGCAGGTCTGGGTCAAGGGGAGGGAGTCTGGTATGGACCATATTCAGGGGCGGATTAGCTGAGGGAACTGCTCCCACCAGCAGGGAGGGGAGAGATAAAGCCTGGGAGCTGGAGAAGGGGGGCTCAGCACGGAGACATTCCCTCCCCTGACCCTAGGCCCGTGCAGAGCCGTGTCTGTGTTGGGGGAGGGGGCTGCCCCCTTTCCCAGGGTACTGGCCGGCCCTGGAGCCCAGCACTTTCTCAGGCCCTTTATTAAATTTCTCAGGAGCAAGAGGGGAGGTTATCCCTCCCCTTCTTCCCCAGGCTCCCCTCCTTTTGTCTCCCTCCCCAGGAGGGTCGGAAAGGAGCTTTTCTCATTATTGTGGTTATTAAAAAATAAATGAGCCAGGGACAGAGACACACACGCAGAGACAGAGAGACTGAGAGACAGGCAACCAAAGAGAGACAAAGAAAAGACAGACTGACCGAAGAGGGAGCTGGGAAGACAGAGACAGAAGGAGGCTGGCGCAGAGACCTTGAGAGCCCGAGAGAAATAGATGGAGAGATCAGGGCTGCTTGGTGTAGGAGGGAGAAAGGAGGCTTTAGAACTTTTAGCTGCATTTCATGTCACACCTGTACACAGCTGTGTGGCCTGGGGCAAGCTTCTTTACCTCTCTGGGCCTCACTTGTCTCATCTGCAAAATGGAAATAATAACTTAGTTTGTAGCATCACCTTGAAGCATAGAAATAACATCTGTCCAATGCTGAGTGCAAAGCCTAGAGCTTAATGGGTGCTCAAAACACGGCCTTATCATGTTACATGTTCTGTGCTTATATATGGGCTGCGGGACAATGGCAGAGAGAACTAGGTGGTACCCAGGGAAGCGCCCAGGTCCATGGGGCAGGGCTGGGAGTGTTAGAACGCCTCACCCAGGGAATGACTGTTCAGGGATCTGGTACCCACTCCTTGTTCCTCACCTCACTCCTCTGAGCCAATTCTTGATTCCTAAGCGGGAAGGAAACTGGAATCAGAGGCCGTCCATCTCAGGCTGTTTCCTTTCTCTCCTAAATGAAAAGCTTTGGAAGCAAACAGACAGACCTGGCATCGAATTCCAGAAATGTTAAGTTTTTTAAGGGCAAAGGGCTAAGAATGTTTGGGTTTTCTTTTTTTAATTGAGTTATAAAGTTCTCTTATAAAACCCACTCACTTTGAGTGTACAACTCAATGATCTTTGAGTAAATGAACAGGGTTGTGCTACCATCACCCCAGGCCAATTTTAGAACATTTCCTTCATCCCCAAATTATCCTTCATGCCTGTGTAAGTCTCTCTGAACTCCAGGCACCTACTCATCTGTTTTCTCTCTATGGATCTGCCTTTTCTGGATATTTCCTATGAACAGGATCATGTACTGGGTGGTCTTTGGTGTCTGACTTCTCTCACTTAGCATCGTGTTTTGAGATGCATCTGTGCCGAAGCAGGTGGCAGGCCTCCACCCTCTTCTAACTGCTCTGCAGTCTTCTGTTTATGAGTACACCCTGCGTTGCACATTCATCCACCAGCTGATGGACGCTTAGGCTGTTCATAGGGTATTTTAAGAGTTAAATAAGATGGTGTATGTAAAGTGACTAGATCAATGAATATCATTTTAAATAGATTAAGAGGAGAGCTAGAGAGAGACTTCCTTGTAGGCTTACCCAGCAGCAGTCAAGAGGTGGGAGCTTTTTGTAGTAACTTATTCTCACTTCACCACCCTGGAGTTATCCTCTCTGCTTTAGGGAGAAGAAAAGCACCCCCTTGGAGGACTGTCTGTGGTCACACCCACTAAGTGTAGAGCTGGGACTGTGTGAAGACGGGAGCAGCCACTCCACTGTCCAGGACCTGCCCTTGGGCCCCCCAGGGAGCACCAGGGTAGGGCTGGAATTCCAGCCAGCCCCAGCTCTCAGCACCCAGCACGCCCAGCCCAGCGCGTTTACTCCACCCACCGGGGCCTGCTGCTGCTTAACCTACAAATCCCTGCCCCCCACCCCCACCCCCATGTCTCCTCTCTCCTCTCCGTCCCTGCGGAGTCTCCAAGCATGGACCATTTGCTGTGTCAGGCACTGCCTCACCATCTACTTTCTTTAATCTTCCACAGTTCTTGAGCATAGGTGTGAAGGCTCAGAGAGGTTCGGAAACTTGCCCAAGATCACACAGTCTGTGTGCAAGTGGTGGAACCCAGATTCCAGTGTCTCCATCTGTTTGATTCCCAAGGCCATTCTCTCTCTCTCTCCCTCTGCTCCCCTCCCTTGCAGAGGATGGAGCTCCACATCTGGCTCCCAAATGACCCCCCCCCCAGGAGGGAAGGCAAAGGCCTGGGGACCCCGTTTGCAGGGAAGGGGGGAGGGGAGGGGTGGGCAGAGGGACAGAACTGGCCTTCTTCCCTCCAATTCAGCTCAGAGGCCCTGTCTAGGGTGCCCGGGCGCTGAGCTGCCCTCTTCTGTCCTCCTAGCTTCTTTTGGGAGACAATGTGCTTCTCATTAGGCTGATGTTGGGTTTTGCAAACCACGCGGTCTAATTGTGAAGCGTTGGGGGTGTGAGTAAGTGCGCATCTCGTGTGAGAAGAGCAGTCAGGCCTCTCCCACCTCTTGCAGAGGGGGGCCCCCAACACACTGGACACAGCTGTGCCCCAGCCCTCACGGAGCGCCAGCCCAGAGGGACACGGAAGGGGCTTCCTAAGAGAAAGAAAACCTTTCGAGCAGGGGTGAATGGGGGAGAGACCAGGCCCACAGTCTTCATCTGCATCTACCGGGGATAGAAGAGACAACCGGCTCCAGGCTCCTCTAGTTACCTCCCCTCTGATTAGGGCTCCCCAAGGGCAGGGCTGGGCCCCCTCAGGACAGTCTCCCAGCCCTGAGGCTCCCTCCTCAGCCTGTCCGCACACCCAGCAAGAGGGAAGCAAAGGGGCTGCACCTCCACCCTGTTCTGCAATGCTGGGTTCACAGTGGAGAAGCTGGGTAATGAGAACGTAACTGAGTTAGGCCCACGGGAGCCTCCAAAGGCTCCGGTTTCCTCCCCACCCAGAGGGTCTGTCTGGGTGATGGCAAAGGGGCCGTGGACGCTGCCTTCTCAAACGTATCGAAATCTTCTCTGTGAGTGTGAGCCAGGCCTCCCCCTTCCCTGCCACCCCCCCACCCCCCCCACCCACTGGCGGGGGACCGGGCAGAGTGTGACTGTTATGCTGCCGGGGCTCCTGTCCCTTCCCACAGCACACCCACGCCTGTCCCAGCCGCACGGAGACCCACGTGAGACCTTCAGTCCCAGTTCCTGACACGCACACACGCAGACGCGCACTCACAGACGCGATCACCCAGACACACAGATGTCTGCACTTCCATCACACACACTACCCAGACCCCCTGTGTAGGCGCTTAGAGTCACATACACACTCAAACACACTTCTGGGACATACATTCAGGCATGTACACGTCCATAGGCACACTTGCAGCTACACACACCGCCAATTGTTTGCAGACACATGCAGGAATGTCCTCTTTCTCAGGTTAGGATTTCATGCAAGGAACCCTAGAATTCTAGCCCTGGAAAGGCCCTTGAAAATACACTTGCCCAGCGCCCCCACCTCCACCCTGCAGGCCCTCCTCAGTGGCTACAATACCACCCATGAAGAGACCCAGCTCTTCCTCTAGGCTCCAAGGTCAAGGAGTTCTCATGACATCTGAGGTGTGGTCCTTTGGGAATCACTTGCGGCAACTCAAAACCTCAGGTGCTGAAGCCCAGGGGGCTAGCTCTTAAAAGGGTTCTGGTGGGACGTGGGTGGGGAGGAGGATTCACAGGGGGCTTTGCCAAAGAGAAAGATTGGTTTGGATTAGGGAGGACACCTTGTCCCATCCAAGCTGAGAACATTGGGCTTGTTTGTTTGCTTGGACCAAAGGAGGAGGAGGAGGAGAAAGGAGCCCAGGCCTCTGTCTCATGATGCTGTTAGCAGACACGGCAAGTGTGGGGTGGGGACCAGGCAGGGGCAGGTCAGCAAACCTGAGCTGGATGGCTGGTGTGGCCCACCCCTAGTCTGGGCAGGATGACTGGAAGGGAGAGGCAGGGTATGGGTTTTGAGGGAGTGGGAGGGAATGGACCAGGGGTGTGTAAAGGAAGAGAGGCCCCACCTGTCTGAGGCCAGAGGGACCGGAACGAGCACCTTGCGTGTGATCTAGAATAAGACTTGCCCTTACTGGGGCCCAAGACCCAAGCTCCAGGTCACCTGACTTTCTGAGACCCCATGGACTATAGCCCGCAAGGCTCCTCTGTCCATGAAATTTTCTAGGCAAGAATACTGGAGTGGGTTGTCACTTCCTCCTCCAGGGGATCTTCCCGACCCAGGGATTGACCTGGGCCTCTTGCATCTCCTTTACTGGCAGGCAGGTTCTTTGCCGCTAGTGCCGCCTGGACAGACGCCTCTGCTCCACTCATTAATCCCCTCCTTCTTTCCTGGGTTAGCGCCTTCCTCTGGGCTCATCCCATGGCTCCTAGGCTGCAACTTATCTCTCTGTGTTGTAACCAATTACCTGCCTCCTCACTAGATGGTGATCGTATTTTATGTCATTCATTCATTCATTTGTTATTAGCTGCATAACTTGGAGTCCTTCATTTTCTTCTCTAAAAGATGGATAATGAGAGCACCCTCCTCAGGACTGCTAAGGTCAAATGAGTTACTATATGTAAAGTTCACACAATATCATCTGGTACAGAGTAAGTGCCATGTAAATCCAGCTTAAAAAACTGTGGAGCTGCACACCAGCCACTGAGGCTTGGAGCACAACAGTGAGCAAGGTGGACACAGAGCTCAATCAAAACCTTGCCATCTTAATCAAACAGTCACAGTGATGCTGAAGGGGAAGGCAGGCTTGTAGGGGAGCACCAGTCATGGGGTCCTAACCTGGGCAGAGGGTTGGAGAGGGGCATCCTGAGACAGGGACAGTCAAGGAGAGACTCCAAGTGTGAGTAGGAGTAGTTAGGTAAAGAGCCAAAGAAGGGTGTTGCAAGCAGAGGGAAAAACTGGGCAAAGGCCTGGAGGCAGGATGTCTAGATCATTAGAAACTCCAGGGTTTCGCCCCGAGCCTGGCCCAGGGTAAACCCTTGGTTGTTATTTGTTGAATGGAGCACTGGTCTTTTTCTAGCTCCTGGAGTGGACACTCACACTTTATTCCATGGAATCTTTGTGGCAGCTTTGCAAGATGGGGGCTAAGGTACCCCATTCCACAGAGAGACACAGGCCCAGCAGCTTCAGTGATGTGATTGGGGGCCCAAGTCACACAGTGAGTGGTGACTCAGTGACAGACAGGATGCTTTATCTTTCAGAGGGCTTTGGTGGGTCAGGGGGATATTTTTCTGCTGCTGTTGCAGGGGATCCCTGAACAAAGACCCAGGCATGAACAGGCAGGCTGGGGACAGGCCTCCAAGGCCCTCACTGCTGAGATGTAGCCCCCGGGGCCTGAGACCAAAATGCCTGGAGCCCAAATTTCTGTCCACCTTTGTCCATCCTGAGCCCATAGTCTGACTCCCTCGCATACTCAGCCTCTCGGTATGACCTGGAGACCCCAGCTTGGGGGCCCACCCCTCCCAGCTCTCCTTCCCTGGAACTCCTGGGTGCTGCGTCTGGCTCCTGTCAGAGTGAGGCCTCTGGGCCCCCGCTCCCTGGGCAGTGCTCAGGAGCTTGTGTCTGCAGCTGCAGCAGATGTCAGCCTGGGGTGGAGCCATCGTGAGGGGTGAGGGTGAGGCCTGCCAGGACACCGCATTTCTGGTACCCTTCTCCAGGCCCCTGCCTGCCAGCACCAGGCCTGCTGTACTTTTCTTATCAGACCCTTAAACGGACACAGCTGGGCACAGGCAAGACAGTGTGTGTTACTTTGGAGAGCTGAAGTCCCAGAGGAGGCCTTGTATGTGTGGTGTGGAGCAGAGGCCAGGCCCAAGGACTGCAGGGCCAGGGGTCAGGGTACTGGCATGTCTGAGGGCTGCTCAAGCCTGGCTGATGGCCCTCAGCCCCATACCTGGCCAACTGTCAGCCTGTTTCCAGATTCAAAATGCTTATTCCTTAGGGTTCCAGGTTTTTGACCCCAGAAAAAATTCCAAGTTCCCTACACAGATAAGAAAACTGAGGCCCTGTGGATGCTTGGAGGGACCAGGGGTAGGTCTCTCTTCCCATCTTCCCGGGGCAGAAGAAGGGGGAGGTCTGTCTGTCTGTCCTTCCACGCATCCATCCTCAGGCCACTCTCAACCCCCGACCCCTCTAAATGCTCCCCGGAGCCTGTCCCCAGCCACCCTGTTCCAGGGAATGTGATGAAAGCCCTATTTATTATACTTCAGCTCGGACAGTTGTTTCAGATGGTTCCAATTCGTTAGCCTGCTCACACATCTGTTCCTGGTTGAAGTCAGAGAAGAGAAAGAAAAAAGGAAAACTCGACGCGTTTCACACACCCTCACTCAAATGCACATGGACTGGCATTACCCCCCGCCCCCTGCCACCACAACAGACCTTCACAATCCACCCCCGCTTCCCTGCCATACTTACATCCCACTCACTTTCACTCCCCTGCTCCACTTGCCCGGCTTCCACAGATGTGCTTGCACTCAACATACTCAGTTGACACACACACCCCAGTGTGCATGCTGGTGCCTACACAGCCCTGCACCTGTCCCTCCCCACTACCCCCACTCCCCACACTGCCGCAGGTCCTGCACTGTCTGCACACCTCCCAGGTCAAAGGTAAACCTCACCGCACTGGAGTGGGGGTCCCCGGATCAAGTCTTGGCTTCCAGTCTAGGTACTGACTCTCTGAGTCCAGGGTCTAAGCCCGTCCTCTGGGCCTCAGTTCCCTTGTTTATAGAAGGATGTTGTCTCCTTCCTAACCTCAAGGGCTATCATGCTGGTTCGGATTTTGCACATGAGCACCCAGCCTGATGCCAGGCAGTGAGCTGGGGCTCCCAGACCAGAACACAGGTCCTTATTACTGAGTCTGCTTCCGTCTTCCTTACACACACATGCTCCCACACACTGATCTGCTCCTATGCTGAGTACGCAGGTACAGGGTGGGATAGAAAGATTTCCAGGGTTCCTAGGAATCTTGAGGTCCTGCAATCCTTGACACTCGGCCTCCAAATGTATACAGCTGTATGTGCCTGTGTGCTCAGCAACCCAGGACAACACACACACACACACACAGGTGCAGGGGTAAACAAAAAAGCAAAACCTCCCCCATACACAACCCTTAACACACCCACACTTCCCTACACACTCACAGGCACCCCCCTCCCCCCTGCTCTGCAGGGCACAACTGATTCCCTTCTCAACTGATTCACACATTCACACCCAGCTCGGCACACTGGGGAAAGAGCCAGGATCCCCTGGGAAGGGGCAGGTCTGGGTTCCTAGGGATAAGGCTGGATAGCTGGGGTGGAGGCTGAGGGAGGAAGTCAATCTCTCCTGCTTCTGGGCAGGCTGGGGGGCCCTATTGCCGGGGGGGAAGGGAGGATAGCCCCACCCAACTCTAGGGACCTAGGGTGGACAGGGCGGAGAGATGATCAACACCTCTCTGATGCGTGGCAGTGCTGGACTGCGACTAAGACCCCCCAACACACACAAGTGCTGAGCTGGCTGCTCTGGGCTCATTGAGGTCTAACAAGGAAGACCCTTTTTCCCACCTGCTTTGGGGTCTGGGTTGAGTGAGCAAGGGGCTGTGGTTCACAGCTGGAGGGCCAGCTTGCGGAAAGTGGAAGGAGGCAGGGTGGGCCTTGGAGACCCCCTTCCTTCCTCTCTGGTCTCAGAGTTCCTCTGCCCACAGCAGTCCACCTCTATGCCCACCCTGTGCAGGGCCCAAGGGATCTGGTGGAGGGGTCAGCTAAGCCCACTGGACCGCTGGTCTGGTCTGGCTGAGCTGTGATGGAAGCCACATGTGGTTGGTGGGAAGTGGGGTAGGTGGGAAGACAGAAAGAGGGGTTCTTATTTCCAAGTTCATGGCCCAGATCTGGGGGTTGGGGTTGGTGAACAGGAGGTGCCAACCAGGGGAACATTTGGGCTGAGGAGTCATTATCCTGATCTTTCATCCCATCCCCTGCCACCTTCCTTTCACCTGGGGCTGCTTGAGAGATCCTTCAGAGGTTGGGGGACTCCGAGGGGCTCCTCCCTTGCTCCTCACCTAGAAATTACATCAGGTGGGAGGAGAGAGTAAGAAGTAAATATTTATTGAGTCCCTACTGTATGCCAGGCCTTGCCTGAGGGCAATGCATGCAGAAAGTAACTCCACAAGGGTAGATCTTTATCTTAGTTTCGTACAAGCCTAGTGACTAGCACAGCGCGTGCCATGGGGTAGACACTCGGTACATATTGAAAGAATGAATGTGAACCTGTGACTGTCTCATAACTCTCTGAGGGAGGTACAGTTAGTATCTCCATGTTACATATCTTCACCAGAGGCTCAGAGAGGGTAAGCAACTTGCTCAAGATCACACAGCCAACTAAATAGAAGAACAGGGCCTGTCTTGCTGTCAGTTCCCCGCTCCCCTTCGTTTGTGAGCAGGTGCAGGGGATCACAGTTACTCTGTGTGCACAGGTGCCCTGGCGTAGGGCACTTTGCCCCTATAGTCCCATGGACACACATAGACATCCTTGTGTGTTCTGGTGCCTCAGGGTACCTGTGAGGTACCTGCCTCTCCACCTGTCCCAGCATCCGTGTACCTGGACACCCACAGAAGGGGATATGGGATGCATGATAGAAGACACTGGACGTGGCAACCAGGCCTCCTTGGGGCACACTGGACCTGGCCGGCTCTTCCTGTCTCCCTTGGACCAGCGCCCAGAGGCTGTGAATGCCTGTGCAAATTTGCACTTGTACCTGGTGTGCATATGTGTGCGGACACTTCTGTGCATACGTGTATCAGGTGTGTGTCTGTATGCATGTGAACCTGAGTTGCTTCTGCCTCAGGGACCCTGGCCTGCCCCACCTCAGGGTTCAACTCTTCACAAACAACATGAGGTCCGGGGAAGGCTGAACCTAGAAGCTGGAAGAAGTCGGCTCTTGGCCTGGTGCCGCTGGGTGGGAGCGCATCATGGAGCGGGCAGTAGGGGTGGGCACGAGCCTGGGGAGTGGGGGGTGGGGAGCAGTGCTTGGGCTGGTGATTGGGAAGTTCCCACCCTCTTCCCCCCATCCCAGAAAAGGAGGACATCAGTGCTAGGGTTATGTGAGAACACGAGCACACACGCACACAGACATACGAACACACACACTGATACAAGCACACAACCATAACCACTGACCCCACACAGACAAACACAGACGGCTGCACAGATGGGACACTCAGATGTGCCCAGACGTACTCACTGGCACACAGACACTTGCACACACACACATACCTGATGAGCACACAGATCTGTAGACATACATGCTACAACGAGCAGATCCAGTCTCATCGTAAGAGCTCCTATCTGACCCCTCTACCTGGCCTGTTCACCCTCTCCCTCTACCCATCCCCTCCTTTTCCCTGAGCTCACTTGAGCTGGACCGAACTGAACTGAGGGTTCACTCGGCAGGCTGAATGAGGGCTGTCTCTCCGTTGCCTGTCTGCTCCCCAAAGAGTCCAGGGCCCGGAGGACCTGAATCTCATTGGCTGTCCAGCCTGCTCTGTGTAAGTCCCACCTGGGGCAGGCTGGCACAGAGAGGACAGCCCTCCATGGACTCAGACTTGGGCCCACCACCTGATGCTGCTTATGGGGCAGCATCTGTCATTACACCAACCTCACAGTGCACACTCAGCCACTTCCTGCTTCCTCTGGGCCTCTGATGATGACTTTCCCTGAAATGTAATTGCTGCCTGACTTGTTCCTCTCACCCTCTGGACTGCCTGCAAGGACAGGAGCCAAATCTTTCTTATCTTTCATTGTTTTCTAGTTTTGTTTTGTTTCAGTTTGCGTGCGTACTCAGTTGTGTCCGACTCTTTGGGACCCCATGGACTCTAGCCCACCAGGCTCCTCTGTCCATGGGAGTCTCCAGGCGAGAAAGCTGGAGTGGGTGTCATGCCCTCTTCCAGGGAATCTTCCCATCCTGGGGATCAAACCCGCATCACTTATGTCTCCTGCATTGGCAGGTAGATTCTTTACCCACTGAGCCCCCTGGGAGGCCCTTGTTTTAGTTTAGAACTTGACATATACTAAGTGCTTCATAAATACTAATTGAATACATGAAATGAGTGAATGAATGAGTGAGAGCTTCAGCCCAGTCTCCCAGACATTCTTGGTTTTGCTTGGAGGGGCTGGGTGATTAGAAGATGGGACCTTTAGCTGGGAGTCGGGACACCTGGCTTCTAATATCTAAGTGACAGAGTGACCGTGGGTAAGTCACTTCCCCTTGCTGGGCCTGGTCCCCTCCTCTGTGAGGTAGAGGAGAGCTGATGGCCAGGTGCTTCCTGACAGCTTTCCCTCTCTGCCACCAATCGTGGGCCATGCTGTCTGGGTGGCCTGGCTCTTGTTTTTTGGGAGGGGCAGGGACATGAAACAATAATATCTTCCCTGTGGGGATGCTTCTGATCCAAGGAAGCTAGTGTCTGTGAAGCATGCTGAATGTTGTGTGACCCTGAAGAAGGAATTATTAGAAATCTGCCTTGTACTCAGTCCCTTGACAAGGAGCTGAGAGATTTGGGAAAGTTGTTGCCAATTTTGGGGGACTCATGAGCTAACCAGGAGGATAGATGCATAGTCAGGAACTCCATGGGAAAAAATAATGTAATTGGAAGTAAAGGGCAAATGACAGGCTGAGGGAAATAGTTGCAATGGATATGACAAACAAATAATGAATATTCTTGCCATCTATCAATCTCGTACAACCTAAGGGGGAAACTCCCCACAAAGACCTCAATAGATTAATGGGATATGGATACAAAATTCACAGGACAGAATATAATACTGTATATCAACTATTACTCAATAAAAATTTTTTAAATTCACAGGATAGAAATTATAAATGTTTAGTGGTAGACATTTGTAAAATATATTCCATCCATCTCAGTCATCAAAGAAAGGCAAATTAAAGCAATGGTAACACTTCTGCCTAACAAATTAGCAAAGTTTTTTTTTTTTTTCCTTTAAGGAGAATACCCAGTGGAGGTAAAATCATAATGAGAAGGATAGCCTCAAACACAACCACCTTTTCTCTACTCATCATTCAATACTTCTCAGGCACATGTGACATGCCGGGCATGGTTCTGGGTGCTGGGAAGCAGGCTGACAGTGTAAATGAGGATCCTTCAAAGCAGGCACACCAGCTGTGCAGTTAGAACTCGTGTCCACAGCCCTGGCTGACACGGTTGAGCCGGGTGGTGATTCACAGAGAGGTGGGTGCAAACCTCGGTGTCTTCAGCGGCACCTGAGCAGGGCTGCCTGGGTGGCCAGGCCCCGTCCTTGTCTGAACAGTGAAGACAGGCTTCCCTGGCAGCTCAGTGATAAAGAATCCACTTGCCAAGGCAGGAGACGTGGGTTCGACCCCTGGGTCAGGAAAATGCCCTGAGAAGGAAATGACAGCCCACTCCAGTATTCTTGCCTGGGAAATCCTACGGACAGAGGAACCTCATGGACCATCGTCCACAGGGTCACAAAAGAGTTTGCCGTGACTAAACAACACTGCGGATGATCATGTCCAGCCCACAGCATTGTCGAGCGCTAAGAAAGCCAACAAATGTATGACATCAGACCTCAAGTGACTTCCCCACGGGCGGCAGAGCCTGTGGACATGTGATGTCCACTGTGCGTTATCTTGGGGGGAAATACCCACCCAAGTGTCTAAAACTGGAAGAGGGGAAAATGTATGTTGTTCCATTGACTACATCACCTATAGAAGCCATTCAAGATGGTACAGCAAAAGATTTTTAATGACACAGCGCAATACTTGCAAAATGTCAGCTGATGGTACATGACAAGTGACATAATTGCTGCAAAACAGCATCCCCAGAAGGTATTAGTTCTATCACAGTGAGATGATTAAGGATGAGTCTACTCCTGCTTTGTTTTCTAAATGATCGTAATTGCTCTCATAACCAGGAGCTAGTTATACATAATTAATGTTACATACTATAATTCACAGTTGGTATATTGCCAGCAGGACCTTGTCAGGCAGGGAGTCAAAAGGCTATCACAGTGAGTAACGCCGAGCCATGAAGAAACTTCAGGCTTCTTAAAACAGGGATCATTTCCTGCTTATCTGTGTTTTCCTAGCACACTGCTGATCCTAATCAATCAGTCACTGAGAAACTATGTATTTGCCTGATTTACAAGCATCCTGTCATTTCTCCCACCAACCCTGTAAGAGGGGGAGCTATAATTACTTCCATTCTACACATGAGGAAACAGAAGTTGTCAACCTCCAGAGACTTGCCAAGGTCACAAAATTAACCGGGCAGAGTTGGGATTTGAACCCAGTTCAGTCTGGCTCCAAAGCTCTGGGTTTAGCCACTTTGCTCTGCCATGCTGTGAGAGAACAAACGCTCATTAACTCTCTGGTGCTGGAGACCAGAGGTGCGGAGACAACGAACCACAGCAGGTAAAGTGCAGGAAGGCACACACTACTTCCGTAGGCCTGAGACACGGGACACGAGGCGCCGGGGCTCAGAGTCAGGCTTCCTGCAAGAGGGCAGCCGGTCAGAGACAGGAGCACTAGGGATGTGAGCTTGTTTCTAGGGGAGGAGTGATCTGACTCCTTGTAGGTTGGATTTGAAGAGATGGCGGGTAGCTGGACGTATTGACCGATGGTAGGATAGGAGAACCAAGCTGGAGAGAGATTGTGGAGGAGCCACAGGGCTCTGGGTTAGGAGGCCGGCAGGGCAGCTGGGGAAGGGAGAGTGTTTGCCGAGGATGTGCTATAGGCTCTGTTTTATGTCAGCTGTGTTTTGGGGTGCTGGGGTGCCTGTCCAGTCACACCCCTTAAGAATTGTCCTCTATCCACAATCCCCCCTGAAGCCACATGTGCCCCCTGACCTCATCATCCGGCCCACAGGTGTTTGTACCAGGGGTCAATAATAGAGTTAACTGAGGGCCAGTAAACACCTCTCCCTGGAATGGCTTGGGACCCTGGGAGACGGAAGTAGAAGCTGGGCAGCCATGCTATCAAGTCACAGAGTGGGAAATTATACATGTTTAGCAGTAGACATTTGCACAATAGATTCCATCTTATCAGTCATCAAAGAAAGACAAATTGGCAAAGTTTGGAGAAGCCCCTGGTGGTCCAGTGGTTAGGGCTCAGTGCTTTCTTTGCAGGAGTGTGGGTTCTGCCTCTGGTATCCTGCAAGCCAAATGGTTTGGCCAGAAGAAAATATTAAGAGTGGGTTGGGCCATGAGTGGCAAAGAGTCGGACATGACTGAGTGACTGAACTGAACTGAACTGAACTGAACGCTTACTCCTTGGAAGGAAAGTTATGACCAACCTAGACAGCATATTAAAAAGCAGAGACATTACTTTGTCAACAAAGGTCCATCTAGTCAAGGCTATGGTTTTTCCAGTAGTCATGTATGGATGTGAGAGTTGGACTATAAAGAGGGCTGAGTGCAGAAGAATTGATGCTTTTGAAGTATGGTGTTGGAGAAGACTCTTGAGAGTCCCTTGGACTGCAAGGAGATCCAACCTGTCCATCCTAAAGAAGATCAGTCCTGGGTGTTCATTGGAAGGACTGATGTTGAAGCTGAAACTCCTATACTTTGGCCACCTGATGAGAAGAGCTGACTCATTTGAAAAGACCCTGATGTTGGGAGGGATTGGGGGCAGGAGGAGAAGGGCACGACAGAGGATGAGATGGTAGGATGGCATCACCAACTCAATGGACATGGGTCTGGGTAGAGTCCGGCAGTTGGTGATGGACAGGGAGGCCTAGGTGCTGCGGTTCATGGGGTCGCAAAGAGTCGGACATGACTGAGTGACTGAACTGAACTGAACTGAATGCGTTCTACAAATACTAGTTGAGTTCCAGTGCTGGGGATACTGGAGAGACAAAAGCTTGGCTTTGAAGATGCCTATATTCCCATGGGAGAGACAAACAACAAACAAATAAATGATAGATAAGAAACCATCGGGAAGAAAGAAAATGCTATGCATCTGAGGTTCTAATTGTCTCAGAGCAATGTATGCATGGTAGATTGAGGCCATACCAGAAACTGGATGTCACAGATAGGTCACTGGGATTGTGAAGGGTTCGCTGGGCAGTGCTGAGGACCCAGGAGAGGTTAGAGACCAGGAATACCCAGTGGCACCTGTCTCCAGGCTGGGTGACTTCCCCTGGTAACGCTCATCAACCTGGGTTTGGAGCAAAGAAGGTTAACATCTGGACTGATGTGGGTTGTGATTTTGCTGAGCTGGTGCAGCAGAATATCCAAAGGAGTAAGGCTGCTGAGAGCATAGGCAAGAGGTTGGGTCAAGTGATGTATCTGGGGATTCTAGCTGGTGGGCGGGAAGGGAAGATAGATAAGGGTTCTCTGGGGTCTGGGAGGGACTGGGTGGGAGAAAACAAAGCCTTAAAGGTCCTGGAAGGAGATCAAACCAGCCAATCCTAAAGGAAATCAGCTCTGAATAATCACTGGAAGGACTGATGCTAAAGCTGAAGCTCCAATATCTTGGCCATCTGATGCAAAGAGCTGACTCATTGGAAGAGAAAAAAAAAAGAGAGAGAGAGAAAGAGAAAATAAAGCAATAAACTGCTATGAAGAAAATGACACAAAATGGCCTTTCAGAGCTCCTTTAGGCAGGAGAAAGCCTCTCCAAGGAGGTGACATTTGAGCCGAGACAAATGACGAGAAGGATAGGCCACGTGTGGATTTGCAAGAAGAACGTTCAAGAAGAGGGAAAAGGAAGAGAAAGACTATCCAGCAGGATCAGGTTTGGGGCTCTCAGAGGAAAGCAAAGAGGTCACCACGGGCAGAATCAGCAAGCAGGGGCAGCCACCAAGGATTTTGGTGGAAATGTTTGACCTTAATTCTAAGTGCAGTGGGAAGATTTAAGAGTGCCATGGTACATAGCCCCCCAGAGATGCCAACTTGCTAATCTGTTACCTGACCTGGAAAAAGGGATTTCACAGCTGTGATTAACACGCAGAGATAATCTCGAATCATCCAGGTGGGCCCTGTATAATCACAGGGATCCTTATAAAAGGAAAGCAGGAGGCTCAGAGAACAAAATGTGATGACAGCAACCAGAGGTCAAAGTGATGCAAGAAAGGGGCGATGAGCCAAGGAATGTGGGTGGCCTCTAGAAGATGAAAAGGCAAGGAAACAGAGCCTCCAGAAGGAAGGAAGCCCTAACCACTTATACTGGGCTTCTGATTCCTAGAAGCATAAGATAATGCATTCATGTTACTTTAAGCCACTGAAGTTGTGCTACTTTGTTACAGCAGCAAGAGGAAACTCATACAAGTGCTATGATTTGATTTTTAAAAGGAAACATTTTAACATATATTTGGCTGCACCAGGTCTTGGTTGCAGCACCCAGGATCTTCAGTCTTTGTTCTGACATGAGAACTCTTTGTGCAGCATGTGGGATCTAGGTTCCTGACCAGGGATTGAACTCAGGCCCCCTGCATTGAGGGCATGGAGTGTTAGCCAATGGACCACTAGGGAAGTCCCTGATTCGATTTTTTTTTTTTTAATCACCCTGGCTGCTGTGGATTGTGGGGACAAAAGGGAAGCAGGGAGACCAGTATCACCAGGCAGGAGATGACAGTGCCTGGACCAGGGTGATGGGAGGAGAGATGGAGCCCAGTGCCTGGATCCAGACACCCTCTGGAGGCAGAAGTGCAACAGCTTGTTGATGGATCAGATGGAGGGAGTAGGAGATGGCAGCCCAGGATGCTTTGGGTTTTACCTTTAGCGGTTGGGTGCTGGAGGTGCTGTTTATTGATACGGGAAAGGTCGTGGGAGAAGTAAGTTTAGAAGTGTCAAGGGACTCGGATAAGGTCACCCAGCCAGCGAATGGGAGACCCGGATCTAGAATCTGGGTGCCCTGACCCTCAGGCCCAACATGTTTGGACCTGTGAGGATGATCTCACTAAGGAAAAGAGTTTGGGAGATGTTTTAGTTAAGATTTTAGTTGGGTCAGTTCAGTCGCTCAGTCGTGTCCGACTCTTTGCAACCCCATGAATGGCAGCACGCCAGGCCTCCCTGTCCATCACCATCTCCCGGAGTTCACCCAAATTCATGCCATCCAGCCATCTCATCCTCTTGTGCCCTTCTCCTCCTGCCCCTAATCCCTCCCAGCATCAGGGTCTTTTCCAGTGAGTCAACTCTTCGCATGAGGTGTCCAAAGTACTGGAGTTTCAGCTTCAGCATCAGTCCTTCCAAAGAACACCCAGGACTGATCTCCTTTTGCATGAGGTGTCCAAAGTACTGGAGTTTCAGCTTTAGCATCATTCTTTCCAAAGAAATCCCAGGGCTGATCTCCTTCAGAATGGACTGGTTGGATCTCCTTGCAGTCCAAGGGACTCTCAAGAGTCTTCTCCAACACCACACTTCAAAAGCATCAATTCTTCGGCACTCAGCTTTCTTCACAGTCTAACTCTCACATCCATACATGACCACTGGAAAAACCATAGCCTTGATTAGACAGACCTTTGTTGGCAAAGTAATGTCCCTGCTTTTTAATATGCTCAGTCGTGTCCGACTCTTTGCAACCCCATGAATCGCAGCACGCCAGGCCTCCCTGTCCATCACCAACTCCCAGAGTTGGTCATAACTTTCCTTCCAAGGAGTAAGCGTCTTTTAATTTCATGGTTGCAGTCACCATCTGCAGTGATTTTGGAGCCCCCCAAAATAAAGCTGACACCATTTCCACTGTTTCCCCATCTATTTCCCATGAAGTGATGGGACCGGATGCCATGATCTTTGTTTTCTGAATGTTGAGCTTTAAGCCAACTTTTTCACTCTCCTCTTTCACTTTCATCAAGAGGCTTTTTAGTTCTTCTTCACTTTCTGCCATAAGGGTGGTGTCATCTGCATATCTGAGGTTATTGATATTTCTCCTGGCAATCTTGATTCCAGCTTGTGCTTCTTCCAGCCCAGCATTTCTCATGATGTACCTTTAGTTAACAGTATTAGTGGAGCTCTCCAGGGAAGCAGAACCAGTGTGTTCTCTCTGTGTGTGTATAGTATAAGGAACTGGCTCACATGATTGCAGAGATATGGCAAATCTAAAATCATCAGGGTAGGCTGGAGGCAGACCTAGGAAAGAGTTGCTGTTGTAGTTCAATTCCAAAGGCTAGCAGAATTCCTTCTTGCTCAGTTGAGGTCAGTTTTTATTTTATTAAGTCCTTCAACTGATTGAATGAGACCAACCCACATTACGGCAGTAATCTGCTTTCCTCAAAGTCTTAAATGTTTATCTCATCTTAAAAATAGCTTCATAAAAACAATTAGAATGTTTGCACCATGGCCTTCCCAAGTTGATGCACAAAATTAACCCTCACACTTACTTTTCTAACTATTACACTCTGTACTTTTTATCTATATGAATTCCTAGTCAAAGAGAAGAACATAGGGCCAGGAATTACCTTTAGGGCTGGGAAGAAAGGTTTGCAAAGGACAAAGAACAGGAACCAGGACCCTGGAGAGAAACCTTCTAAGAAAGAGGGGATAATGAGAGTATCAGAGAGGGAAGTCCAGTGGTTGGGACTTTGAGCTCCTACTGCTGGGGGCACAGGTTTGATCCCTGGTCAGGAAACTAAGAGCCCACAAGTCACATGGTGAGGCCAAAAATAAATAAATACATAAAGTTGCAGCAAGATAGAAAAGAAAAAGGACTTACAGAATTCGGCAGTTAGGTTGCTGGTGACCTTAGCAATGGGTCATGTGGGGAAAGCAAGGACTACAAAAGGAAGAAGGCTCTTCACATTCGAGCAATGGGAACTCGAGTCCCACAGGGGAGACAGCGAGTGAATGATTACAAAATAAAATGTCCACTAGAGATTGTCATACTGAGTGAAGTCAGTCAGAGAAAGACAACCACCATATGACACTGCTTACATGTGGAATCTAAAAAAGTGGCACAAATGAGCTTACTTACAAACAGAAACAGTCACAGATGTAGAGACTTAAGGTTACCGGGAGGGAAGGGTCAGTTCAGTTCAGTAGCTCAGTCATGTAAGACCCTTTGCGACCCCATGAACCGCAGCACTCCAGGCCTCCCTGTCCATCACCAACTCCTGGAGTCTACCCAGACCCATGTCCATTGAGTCGGGGATGCCATCCAGCCATCTCATCCTCTGTCGTCCCCTTCTCCTGCCCCCAATCCCTCCCAGCATCAGGGTCTTTTCCAATGAGTCAGCTCTTCGCATCAGGTGGCCAAAGTATTGGAGTTTCAGCTTCAACATCAGTCCTTCCAATGAACACCCAGGAGGGAAGGGTAGGGAGGGATAAATTGGGAGATTGGGATTGACATACACACACTACTGTATAAAATAGGTAACAGATAAGGACCTATTATATAGCACAGGGAAATCTTCTCAATACTCTGTAATGACCTAAAGGGAAATAGAATCTAAAAAAGACTGGATGTATAACTGACCCACTTTACTGTATAGCAGCAACTAACACAACATTGTAAATCAACTGTACTTCAATAAAAATGTTTTTAATTTATAATTAAATTTTTTAATAAATAAAAAAATACAGCATCCACTGAAACAGAAAGGAAACTGTGATAGGGAATACTATTAAGGGAACCATTTGGATGGAGAGGTCAGGAAAGGCCCTTTGAACAAAATGATGTTTAAACTGAGATTGGGAGGCAGAAAAGAAGCTGCCCACATGAAGGGCTGTGGGAAGTGTGAGCTGACAAGGGACCTGTGCAAAGGCCCTGCGACAAGAAAGAGTTTGGAGTGATCAGAGAGCTGAAAGAAGCTTGGTAAAACTGAAGCTAAGAGAGAGGCGATAGATGAAGCTGGAGGGATGTGGCCTTATAAGGGATGGTGTTTGGATTTGATTCTAAGTGCGATGGAAAATCACTGGAAGGTTTAAGCAGGGGAGTGAGTGATGGGATCTGCTCTACAAATTTTAAAGTTTTTTCTGGCTACTGTGTGAAGGCTGTGTTGGGGGGTGGGGACGGAGGGGAAGTTGTCAGAGATACATACGGGTGGGCCAGGTAAGCCGCAAAGATGGCATAAAAGGTAGAGAGAAGTGAGCAGTGGATGGGTTTGGGAAATGGTCTGGAGGTAGAACCAACATAGTTTGCCGACAGAGTGAATGTGGGAGGTGAGAGAAGAAGAATGGAAAACAACTCCCAGTTTCCTGTTTATCAGGTTCACCGCTATTTACCAAAGAGAAATCTGAAGAGAAAGAGGTTCTAGGTAGCGGGTCACGAGTTTAGTTTTTTATGTGCGTGCTTTTAAAAAATATTTATTTTATTTGGCTGTGCTGGGTCTTAGTTGCAGCATGCAGGATCTTTCAGCTGCAGCATGCAAACTCTTGGTTGCAGTATGTGGGAGCTAACTCTCTGAACAGGGATCAAACCTGGGCCCCCTGCGTTGGGAGCATGAAGTCTTAGCCACTGGACCACCAGGGAAGTCCCACGAGTTTAGTTTTAGGGACAGGAAATGAAAGGAGTCACTCTTGGCTGTCTCAGATGTCTTGATGAGGCTGGGGGGCTTGAGGGGTGGATACCCGTAGCTGTGAGCCCAGTGGAAGCTGGCAGGTTAGCTGGGAAGATTCTCCTCCAGAACTCAGTGGGAAGGGGTGGAGGGTCTGCAGGGCACGGAAGATGTTGAGGTAAGGACAGGGCAGAAATCATGATCGAGTAGTTGAAACGTCAAGAATCTGAATTAGGGGGAAGGGGGTCTCGTGGGGGTCTGATGGGGGCATCTAGGATCTCAGAGATGAAGCAGTTCGGGTGAGGCCAAGAGGAAGTGGTCCTGTGGACAGGAGGCTGAAGGGACCATTGACACTGGGAGGTCTGGGAGGTGCTGAAAGTGGCGCTGACATGGAGCATGAGGTCCCCGAGATGATGGTTGTGCCTGTGATGGAAAGAGCACCTTGAGATAGACATCAAAGTCCTGGGTAACCAAAGACATCACTGGAGGGCAGGAAACCCTGGTGAGGAGAGGAGGGAGGCAGAACAGCAAGAATGGAGAAGAACAGGAAGTTCCCAGGATGGTAGAGGGAGGACCACACAGGGCGGGCAAGGGGAAGAAAGGAAGGAGTGGGCTTTCCAGACCCCAAGGGGTGAGAGCTGCGGCATCCCAAGGGGTTTGTTAGGGGAGCCCAAGCTCCCTGCAAATCAGAGACTCTGGGAGGGTAGGCTTGTGGTGGGAGCGGGCTTCCAGAGGACACACTGGCCCTCAGGCAGGGAGGACTGTGCAAGGAAAGAGGAGGGGCAGAGCTGTGTTCTAGGGAATTTCCCTCCTTACCATCTCTCACTGGGACTGCTAACCCCCTCCAGGCTCTCTGCTTCAAATCCAGCCTTCACCAGAGCTGCCAGGGATTTCCCTGGTGGTCCAGTGGCTAAGACTCCGTGCTTCCAATGCAAGGGGCTCAGGTTCGATTCCCGGTCAGGAACTAGATCCCACATGCCTCAATGAGGAATTTGAATGTCACAACTATGGATCCTGTGTGCTGCAACTAAGACCCATGCAGCCAAAAAGTAAATAATTAAAAAAATAAATATTTTTTTACAAAAGAGCTGCCAGGGACTTCTTCTAAAGTACAATTCCATCCTGCCTCTTATCCGTGTCATAAGCCCCACTGCCCTTGAGGTGAAGTCCCTGCTCTTTAGCTTGGTACACAAGGCCCTTCTGGAAGGATCTCACCTGCTGCCCTACTTCTCACCTCTCTCATCCTAAATCCCTACAAAGGAGGATAACTTATGCCTCTAAGGGCACCATGATTCATCAGGCCTCTGGGCCTTTGCACACACCATTCCCTCTGCCTAGAACACCTTTTAAATCTCCCATTCTCACATGATTAGAAAATGCCAAGTCTTTCAAGGAATAATTTCCTCTTTGGGGAAGTTTCTCTGATGCCCTCAAGGAGTCACGATTGCCCCTTTCATTGTGCCATCAGTCTCCCTCATCTACCTGGTCTTATAAATGTATCCCCCACTAGACCAGAAGCACCTTAGAAAGATAGTATAATATCCATTTCCCTCTCTCTTTTTGGTTACACATGCAGCTTGTGAGATCCTAGTTTTCTGACCAGGGATTCAACCCGGGGCCACTGTAGTGAAAGTGCTGAGTCCTAATCTCTGGACCACCAGGGAATTCCTTGATATCCATTCATCTATCCTCCATTCCCAGCCCAATGCCTGGGATACAATAGCAGTTAATATTTATCAATGACAGGACAAAATTACAGCTAATTATAAAAGCTAGCATTACTAAGTAGTCAGTATGATTCCTAGCACTGCGTGAGTTTTGTATTTTATATATTTGACTGCAGTCATGAAATTAAAAGACGCTTACTCCTTGGAAAGAAAGTTATGACCAACCTAGACAACATATTAAAAAGCAGAGACATTACTTTGCCAACAAAGGTCCATCTGGTTAAGTCTATGGATTTTCCAGTAGTCATGTATGAATGTGAGAGTTGGACTATAAAGAAAGCTGAGTGCCGAAGAACTGATGCTTTTGAACTGTGGTGTTGGAGAAGACTCTTGAGAGTCCCTTGGACTGCAAGGAGATCCAATCTGTCCATCCTAAGGGAAATTAGTCCTGAGTGTTCATTGGAAGGGCTGATGTTGAAGCTGAAACTCCAATACTTTGGCCACCTGATGCGAAGAGCTGACTCATTTGAAAAGACCCTGATGCTGGGAAAGATTGAGGGCAGGAGGAAAAGGGGATGACAGAGGATGAGATGGTTGGATGGCATCCCCGACTCAATGGACATAGGTTTGAGTGGACTCCGGGAGTTGTGATGGACAGGGAGGCCTTGCATGTTGTGGTCCATGGGGTTGCAAAGAGTTGGACATGACTGAGCAACTGAACTGAACTGAACTGAACTGATTTATTTATTTGGCTGTGCCATGTCTTAGTTGGGAGTGCAGGTTCTTAGCCACTGGGCCACCTGGGAAGTCCTGCCGTGAGCTCTTTATTTAAATGCATCACCTTATGTTAGGCCCATAAGAGCTGTGGTGGGGCATAGTGTTTCTATACCCATTTTACAGATGAGGACATCGAGGCTCAGGGAGGTGAAGTGACTGGCCCAAGGACATCGGGCTAGTTGGTGGTAGAGATAGGCTTTGAACTCCAACAAGGCTAATTCCAGTGTCTGTGCACTTAAGCACTATCTTATATTGCCTCCATGAAAGAGAGAAGACACGATCTCAGAGGACAATGGGGTCACAGAGACTAAGGTTTGCAAGAAAGTCTACAATAAATTGACAATAACAAAGTCATCTTTTCTTTGAGTCGCAGTGTGATCACAAGCACTGTTGGTTGCCTACCCAAAAGCCCATCTCCCCTTCTTCAGAGCTGTCAGTTTTGCTTTTGTCTGTGAGCACTTTTTCCCTCATAGTTCAAGTAAATCCTGACTCGTCTATGCTAATTTTAGTAGCATCATCCCTCTTGTCTGTGGTTTGTTCAGTGGTGGGCATGTGATCCAGTTAGCTCCTTTAAAATGTTTTAAATTGGGATAAAACAACTCAAATATTATCCTTCAACCATTTTCAAACGCCACATAACTCTTTAAGCAATTGCTGGACTTGGTTGAAGATGCAGTGTCTGGAGCTGCTGCAGCCATCTTGGGATCATGAGGATAGTGGCCAAGATACTGAGGGTGGTGGAATGAGACTAGAAGACAGAATCTGATGTGTGTGGCTCCTCACCTCTTCCTGATACATGAGATAATACACCACCCTGCTGTCTAACATTGTGAGCTGGTCTTCTGTTTATTGCAGCTGGAAGTATATTGACAAGGACACTGCAGGTGGTAAAACAGTTCTTACCTGACAGAGGATGACATGAATTATAAAGAATTTCACTAATCTCTAGGAGCTACTGCCCTGACCGAGCCCACTGACCTTAGGTCTTCTAATAAGAATGATGATCTTGGCCTGGGACATCATCTGAATAAGCTTGTAGGAACTACAAAAGATGCAGTCGTGGCCATACCAAACATTAGTTAAGTATGCTTGTGGTGCTGGGATCATAAGGCTGAATCAGATGCAACATTTGTCCTTAAGGGGCTCACACTGCAGTGGGAGAGATAATTGCAGGCCAGTGATGAGTGACGAATAGCTTTGCATGAGGTCCAGAGGTGGACGTGCAAGGTGGCTGGGTGAAACTTCACGTAGGCGTTTTGAAGGCTGGTAAGAGAAAGGTCAGAGAAGGCCTTTCTAGGCAGAAAGACCAGCATGCACAAACTCAGGGCAATATGACACTTTCAGGGAAATTACAAGTCATTTAACATAATGAAAACTGGACTGGCCACTTACAGGCTGTTTGTCTCTGAGCAAATTATTTGATGTCTCTGAGGCTTTGAATTCACATTTGTGAGAAAAAGAAAAAAGAAAGAAAGTAAAATGGTTGCAAAATTAGGTAACAGAATTTAGATGGAAAGCAGAGTGCTTGGCATATATTAGGTGCACAAGAAATGGTCTTTATTACTCACCCATTTTTGTCACATGGTTCTAATTCATTATCTTCTCTGACCCAGGTGGCTTTCTTCCCTTGCTTGCTCATTCCTGAGCCTAGTAGCGGGCCCCCCCACCCCCAACTCCCACAGACTTTTCCTCAGGCAGGAAACCCGACCCACTGCCTGGCCTGGGACAGCTTCTAGGGCTGGGTGGTTTGTGTTATTCATTCTCTCTCTCTCTTTTTTCCCCCCTAAATGCAACAAAATAAAACCAAACAAAAAGCCCAACGCCTGGCGTGGCTTGTCAGGGAGTTATGCAAGTGTGTAAAAAAATAAAATAAAATAAACATTGAGTTTTCAGCATTTGGGGCTGTTTGATTAGGCACAGTGCAGAGCCAAGGGCCAGCGAGATGGAGGAGAGGCTGAGGGTAGAGGGGAGGGAATGGGGCTGGGGTGGTAGATGGGACCTAGGACCAAACTCAGAAATGGCTGTTTGCCCCCTGCAAACTTGGCAAAGATTTTATCGAATGAGCCCAGACCCTGGTATTTAGGACCCAACTGCTCTGCTTTCTCTGGCCATCCATCCACCATCTCTGCTGCCTGCCCATCATGATACACCAGAGGTCATTCCATCCATCCCCCTGTCACTGTAAATGACCATGTGCCTTTGTTTCCATAGTCAGTGCTCCCCCTTCCTCCCCGGAGAAGGAGAGTCCACAGCCTGTCTTGATTACTCACCACCCCTACCCCCCCACACACACACATCAGTATAGCTTTTCTGCTCTAACTTAACTCGTGCTAACTACAGTTTTAGCCCAGTTCCCTTTACCCAATCTGAAGTGATGCTGAAGAACGCTGTTTGCCACCCCAAGAAGTGAGTCTCCCTTCTTCTTTCTTTCAGGCTTGACTTCAACAGCATCTGGGTCACTACAGGTGTCAGCAGCTCTTCAAGACCGATTCCACAAACATTAGCATGGTTCCTACCATCTTACCTGGCCCTTGCGACCTTCATTTCACTGTCTCTCAAAACAGATGAGAGCTCTGAAGCTCAGAGAGGTTAAGTAATTTAGGAATGGCCACACAGCTGGTAGGTGCTGGAGCAGGGATTTGGTATCTAGGCTTTGCTTCAAGATCTACCTGGCTATCCTGCACCAGCTCCCAGTGGAGGGGCCTCACCTGGGTTCCCTGGAGGTCACATTTCCTCTGAACTGGGAAGATGCTCTGACGAGTTGACGGCGGAGAAGAGAGTGTGGGCGGGACCCCAGACTCCCTCGGGGCCTGATCCTTGTCACTTTCCAGGTTCCTGATGGGAAAACTGAGATTTTGGTAGGCTTACGGGCCTGTTCTGACCCCAGGATGCCTGCAGCTGCGCCGGTGCTCTGGCTGCTTGGAATCGCCGGGGATGCAGGGTAGGGGAAGGAGAGGAGGCAGAACAGAGGCTCTGCGCCAGAGTCCAGACCAAGGGTGCAGTTGCCAGCCCTGCGCTCCGAGCGCAGCACCCCAGCTGAGGGCAAGGGCGTGCGGGAGGGGGGCGACGAACTCCCAGGCCTGGCGCTCCAGTCCGTTTTTTGCTGCGGATCCCGGGAAGGGGGGCAGGCTCGGGGGTGGGACTGAAAAGGGGGGGATTCCCTCCCTCGTGTGCGCCGAAGACTAGCCCCTCTCCCGGCTGGGAGCTCCGGCGGAGCCGAAGCGCAACGGAGAGCCCCAGCGCGGGCGGAGAGCCCGGCGCGGATCGCCCGAGTGGGGACTGTGGAGAGGAGGGCCGAACCGGACTGCCCCGGAGGACCGATGCGCCGGGTGGGGCGCTGGACCCGGAGGGCGTGAGCCGCCCGCAGATTGAGCAACTTGGAAACCGGCGGGCGGAGCGCGGGCGCGCTGGGCGCCCAGGACAGTTCCGCGGCAGGCGGGTGAGCCGGCCGCGCCCTCACCCTTCCCGGGCCTGCGCCCGCCGCGGCTGGCAGCGCGGAGGTGAGTCCCCCCGGGAGCTGCCCCGTCCTCCTCCTTAGCGCCCCCTTCCCCTGGGAGCTGGGGCTCCGTGGGCCCTCTCATAGGGGCTTGGCCGAGATGAGTGCCGGGGTGGGGGGAGACCGTGAGAGGCAGGGGACTTCTGACTGCTCTCGAATCAGCGAGGGCGGAACAGGGCACTTTCTGGGGCTCCTTCTGCAAGTCCTGACGCCCCCAGCCTTAGCATCCCTCAAGCCTGTAGGCAGCCTCCTGGCGATGCCGCCCTCAACCTCGCCACCCCCTGCGATCGTCCTCGCTCTGAGTTCCGAACTCCCCAAATCCACCAGACCTATTCTCCACAGCCCCCCCACCCCAAGCCCCTGAAGCAGAAGCTCTTGATTCCTGGTGTCTTCGTCTTGGATTCCCCCGAATCCCACGGTTCCCGGCTACCATCCCCAGACCCCCAGTGCCGGAGCCCGGGCCCCGGGTCCGACGTGGCAGACGATGTGTGCTGCGCCCCTCGGGGCACTGCGAGGCGGCGCGGTTCACTGTCCCGAGGGTTCGGGCGCCGAGGGACCGTCTTGCTTGGTTGGGGAGAGGTGGCCGCTGTGTGTTAAGTCAGGGTTCCCAGGAGGGCCAGCTCGCGCGCTTGGGGCAAGGGTTTTCTTGTGAAGCCCGCCTCTCAGACTTGGAGAGTTCTCTTGGATTTGGGGCGGGGGTGGGGGTGTCAGTCGGGGGACTTCAGGTCCACCTCCCCTCCCCCTGCACCTGCTGGACCTCTCTAGATGATAGGGAGGAAGACTTTGAGCGCTCAGAGTCGTGATGGAGGGACGTGACGGAACCTTTCCCCGGTGCCTCTTGGTGTCGGGGAGAGGGGGGTTGGGTCAACCCTCACACCTGGCCTGGCTCTGGCGGACACACGAATCCCGACAGGTCGGGCGGGCACGTACTTGGTCCCGCCCCCAGCCCAGCAATTCTGCCCCCCGCCGGCCAGCCCTCTCCACCAGTAGCTGGTCCCGGGGAAAGCTAATGAGAAATTATCGGAATGGTTTACATATTTGGGTCTGTATTCAGCCCCGGACCGAGTACCAATTTATCCAAATAGTGTTGCAGGGAAGAAGGTGAAAGATTGCAAACTTCTGGGGGCATTGAGTCTCCGCCCTGCGCCCTACCCCTCGGCCGTGTCCCCCTCCCCAGTCCTGGACCACCTAGTAGGCGAGCCTCTCTCCCTGGCCCCAGCTCTGCCCCTGCCTCCCACTCCTTCCTCAAGCTGGGTCATGCCCTACACCTCTCAGCTCCCCGCCTCTTGCTCTGCCCTTGGTCCCTTCCTGAGCAGCAAACACTGAGCAGCTCACTGACTGTTTGTGCCCCGAGACCCTAACCTCTCCCTGCCCATAAAGTGAGAACAACTGTATTTTCCCCCTAGCGTTGTGGTGAGGAGTCAGTGAGAACCTCCTGTGACAGGTGGTGCAGGCATGCATGAATGTGGATCCCTCGCCGCAATCCTGGCAGAGACAAAGTGCCTTCCTCACCCCCACGGATGCCTGAGCCCGTGGTCACTGCCAGCAGTTCCCATTGCTGGCTCTGCCGATGCAGAGTGACGGGCCTCCCAAAAGAACCTGCCTGTGCCTTGTAGCCCAGGGGGCAAAGGAAATCAGCCAGAGGTACCAAAAGAAATGAGGCAGGCTGCTTAAAAGAAAGTCATTAGCGCCTATCCCCTCTCTCAGCTGTGGCCCCACTGTGGGTGTCTGTGTGTGTACCACTGCACGTGTGTGGGTGGGGGTGAAGAGGGTGGGAACTTCTTCTCTGGAGGGAAGTGGAGTCAGAGACCTGGGATCTTCTGAGGCTTGCTACTGCGATAGTTCTAGTCTGAGACCTGTCCTGCTTTTAAAATCAGATATCACATGCAATCCAGAGTTTTCAACTTAAAAAAAAAAAAAAGAAGATCTAGTAATGTGGAGCCAGTCTTTGGGCCCATCAACAATCAGCTGGAATGGAACAGCAGATTCTCCCTTTAGATGGGGCATTTGTCTTCCAGTTCACCCCCTCCACACTCTGCAACCTTCCCATCTGTTGCTTGTATCCCTGACAGAGTGAACACAACTCCTTTGGAGGGTTGATTCTGTATTGAAACGCATCCCATCCCATGATGGTCGAGGAAGGCCAGAGCCACTTTTCCAGTGGAATTCAGATCTGGAGCCTCCTCCCTGCTTCCCTGCTGAGATCGGTGGGGATACAGGTGGGAGTGGGTCTGAAGATCCTCCCTGGCAAGGGTTGGGTGAGCCTGGCAGGGACCAGACTGAAAGCTAAGACCGGGGAGGACTGAGGGGGAATTCAGAAGGAAGTAGAGGGTAGTGGAGGAAGGGTGCTAGCCTTTGCTGAGCCCTGAAGCCTGGCGTGCTGCAGTCCATGGGGTTGCAAAGAGTCAGACACGACTGAGCAGCAACTGAACTGATCTGAACTCGGAAGCGCTCTGCGCCTTGCCCCGCAGGCACATGGAGTTCAGAGATGCATGGATCTGTTCTGCCCCAGGCCCCCAGGCCCCCAGGCCCCCAGGCCCCCAGGCCCCCAGGCATGCAGTGAGACCAAAGCCTCACCGACTCAGGATTTAACACCAGCTATGTCCGGTGTGGCCTTCTTCAGTATTTGTCAGGTGGGAAGACTCAGGGCACCCTGAGAATGTATCTGCCAGGGTCCTCAGACCTTAGTGTGAGAGAGGCCAGCATTAGAGGTTAATCAGATCACTCTGAGCGATCCCTGGGGCCAAGGCAATCAACCATAAAGATAAATGCAAATATGGAAATTGCATCATTGTGCTCAGTGTTACGATTGGTATCCAGATGGTATGAAAACTGTCTTATTCCAATGGTCATCTAAAAAGCAATGTAGACACAAAATATAGTCTTGGTGGAAGAAATTGCAATATTTATTGAGTCCTAGTGTGCCAGGCACCATTCTAAGCAGTTTCATATATTAACTCATTTAAGCTATAAAAAGAACCACCACTCTCCTATAGATAAAGAAACTGAGGCTCAAACCAGCTAAGCAACTAGGATAAGGTAACAGCTAATAAGTAGCAGAGGCAACATTCAAAGCCAGGCAGCCTGACTCTGATGTTTATGCCCTTAACCATTGTGGTCAATGGCCAGCCTCTGGGACTGGGGGCTGAAGACCCCAGTTTGATACACTCAGCCAGACGTCTGTAATCTGTGGGTGATGGAAGAGAGTGGTGGGGGCTGGGGCAGATGGGAAGGTTCTGGCAGGTCACACAGGGAGTACTGGAGGGGCAGGTGGGGGCTGGCAGCTGACGGGGCACTTGGGGGTGGCTGGGGGCATCTCCACAGGCTCTGGCCACGGCTCCAGGTGGGATCCATCAGTCTCGTGTAAACACTTCTCACAGGCAGCTTAACCACTTGAGTGTGTCTGGCCTTCAAAGCCAGTGGGAGAGACCGAGGAGGGGTTGCTGAACTCCCTCGTGGGATAATGATTTATCTCCCATGCAGGTGGGCTCCCCTGGGGCCTCCCTGGAGGCGAAGCGGGAAAGACTGGGACAGGGTTGGGAAGGGCACTTTCACTCAAGTGTTTCAACTTTCTCATTAGTTAGGCTGAAATGCAGAGCAAACCTGTGAAGCAGGCGTATTTATCCCCATTTCATAGATGGGGAAACAGAGAGGCTAAGGGATTCTTTCAAGGCATCTTAACCAGCCAGTGGGAGAGTGATGCTTCCCTGGCGTCTCCAAAGCTTCCTGAAGACTCGCTGTTTCCTCCCGTCCCTGCCTGAGTATGGGTGCGTGTGCAGCAAAGCGTGTGGGCCAGCGCATGTACAGGCCTCGTTGTGAAAGTGTGAAGCAAGCTGGGAGTGGGAAGGGGGCTTTCATCCCTTGACTCCCAGGATGGGCTCCAACTTCCCTGACACATTTCACTGGGGAGGGACCGGTTCCCCCTGCCCCCATCACCCGGGCCAGCGGGTCCAGAGACCTGGCTCTCGCTGGGCTGGGGGATTATCCCCATTCTCTGTGTCTCTGGCCAGGGCGGGCATCGCTGCCTCTTTTATCCTCTCACAAAGGCCAGGCCCGCCGGGCCTGCTGTGTCAGAGTTTCTGTGGCTGGGGGAAGCCTTACTTCCTTTTCTCCCGCCAAGCCCGGAGGGCCACGCCGGGTCTGCCAGCTTGTCGGGGGCCACTGCTCTAGCTCCAGACAGGTGAAAAGCATAGGGGTGACTCAGCACCAGGGAGAGAAGGCTGAGGGGTCACTTGCTGAAGGACAGAGAGAGTTGCTTGTTAAGAGTCATGATTTTACTGCAGCATGAAGTCTGTAGGCTAGACCTAATGAAGGACTTCCAGCTAGAGCTGGCTCACTTTGGGCAGGGTAAAAGCCAGGCAGCTGGTTTCCAGTGATCCACAAGTTTGATTTGAGTGTCCACCATATTCCAACTACTTGGGGAGCCAACTCTCATCCCATGTCAGGGACTCTGGCAAGATAGGAAAAGGAGCCAATCTCTACTACAGGGGTGCCAGGTGGGTAACTTGTAACGTTCAGACATTCTGAGTTGTCTCCTGGGTAATGCACCACATGGGAGGGCAAGAGGCCCGGGTTGGGGGGGGGCAGTGGTACCCTAGAATTAACCCTTTTCTCTCCTCCCCCAACAGGTTGGTGTTTGGAGGTGTCCTGACTGAAGTGACAAAGAGTTCTCCCCATGTAACACCCCGAGGTGCCTTTGAGGAAAGCTCTCTGAGTCTCTTTATGGGCTGATGGAGAAGTAGGCTCCCCACACCCTCTCTGTCCCCAGCTGAGATTATGGTGGATTTGGAATACAGGGCAGATTTGGGATACAGTCCAGGCCTGGACATCCTGCTGCTGACCCAGCCCCAGAGGCGTTAGCAAGAGCCCTGCGCCGTCCACCCCTGCAGAGACCACCCCTCCTACCAGGGGCCTGGAGCCGGCGAGTGACTATGCGGCTTGGACTGTGTGTGGTGGCCTTGGTTCTGAGCTGGATGCATTTGGCCGCTGGCAGCCGGGGGATCAAGGGGAAGAGACAGAGGCGGAGTGAGTAACGGATGGGGCTGGACCACAGTGGCCCTTGGGAGTGGTGGTGGGGAGGGCACTGTCTGGGGACTGCGACCTTCGGCTGTTTCATTCTGTGATGTCCATTGCAGATTTCTGCTTTGTCCATTACAGCTATGTACGTCACTCAGTAGATTATCCAGTTTGTGGATTAATTTATTGAGATTACCCATCCTGTAGATAACTCACTTTGTCTGTTTTCCCTTTTGTAGATGCTGTTTTCTAGATTAACCCCTCTCCTGTGAGGATCCAGTTTGTGGATTATGCCCTTTGATATCATACCGGCTTTGTGTGGTATCCATGGAGATGCTTTCCAGCCAGGTCCCCCTGGGGTGCTCAGTGTCCCCCAGGAGTTCAGGGTTCCTTTCATTTAGTGGTCTGAATACAGCCCTCAACTCCCTGGGGGCCAGGAAACCCACATGGACAGGCAGTGGGCAACAGGCTTCCCTGCCCAGGTTGTGGGGAAGGGACAGTGGGGCAGAGTATTCATGGGCCTGTCCACCATTGTGGTTTTTAACCCTGCCCAGTGGGATTCAGGAAGCTGCACTGAGGGGTGATGGGGAGGCAGTGGGCAGAAGGCTGGCCCCACCACCCTTCAAACCAGAGCAGCTTCACTCTTTCTTGCTCTCAGGAAGCTTCCACATAAGGTGTCATTGGAAGAAAAGGGCTCTCACAGCCTAAAAAAAAAAAAAAAAATCCCATCATTGTACAAACAGGAAAACTGAAGCTAAGGAAAGGGAAGAGACGACAGTCTAAAAGATACACAGTCAGTGTTGGAACCCAGGTCTCCTGGTTTCTGTGAGCCCAGCCTTCTTGAAAACAGAGCCTGATGGAGTATTTACCTGTTCTCACTGTCTCTCCCAGGATCCTATCCTAGGCCGTCCTGAGAGCAGGTCCCCTATCCTTCCCTCGATGCCTTCAAGGATGGCAGTTCAGGACATGCATGCCGTCATGTCATGGGAGTGGCCCCTGGGTATGTGGTGGAGGCCCGACTCAAGTCTGTCTGTTTCTCAGAATCCCCTGGAAGAGATGTCACGCCCCAAGACGGGCAGCTCCTCTCAAGTCTAGCCCCACCACCTCTTGCTTCACTTCTGAGGCCTTCAGACCAAGGCCCACCAGGAAGGGTTGCAAAGCAATGGAGTTCTGTCGGGTCTCCACGGGAGTGGCCAAGGCCAGAATCCAACCCAGAGAGAGAAGCTCAGAGAACTGGTGAAGCTGAAAATCCCTGGCTTAACAAACAATTAGAGACGGTTAGGTTTAATCAGCAGCGAGGCCTTGATTTTCCTCCCTTCTCATCTGTTGCGGCCAGTGTGTTGGTCTCCACCGGCCAGATGCGGTTTAGCGATTTATAATCAGTCTCCTCTATTTCCGAGAGGAGGGAGAAAACGAGAGAGGCCACTCACCATCATGTGACGTTCATTAATGACCACACTTCCGCTGCTGAGCCACACACTCACCTACACCAGAGGATCAGGAGACCTGGGTTCATCATCTTTTGTACTTAGGAAAAAAAAAGTACTGGCCTGGCCATCAGAATGGGCCGGTCCCAGCAGCAGCCAATCAAATGCAGCCCTTGTGATGTTTCCACTTTTGATACAGCCACATCCCACAGCCTGGGTAGCACGTAGCCCCGCGTTTATTACCAAGCGGTGTGAGTGACAGACATCCTTAATGGTGAGATGCAAGGACAGGGAGAGAGGTGGGTAAGACTCAGGGTGCAGTGGGGGTCCAAAATGGACAGAGGCTCAGAGAAAGGTGACTCTTCTCCCTTTTCTTTAAATTAACTTTTATTGGGGCATAGTCGATCTATGACACTGTAAGCTTCCGCTGCACAGCGAAGGGCACCAACCACGTGTATACACAGATCCACTCTCTTCCAGATTCTCTTCCCATACAGGTCACCGCAGAGCACTGAGTGGGGTTCCCTGTGCTATAGAGCAGGTCAGCATTAGTTATCTGTGCTATATATAGTAGTGTGTATATGTCAGCCCCAATCTCCCAATTTACCCCCTCCCCACTGTCCCTCTTGGCAACCATACGTTTGTTTTCTACATCTGTGACTCTGTTTTGTAAATAAGTTCATTTGTACCATGGTTTTAGCTTCCACATATAAGTGATATCATATGATATTTGCCTTTCTCTGGACTTGCCTTTTTCGGCTCCTTCTCACTGCCCTGTCCTTCATCTGAAGCCTTCACCTCCTCCCCCAGAAAAGGGTCTGTAGAGTCTCTCTTCCTTGGCCGAAGCCTCATTCACTCCTCTCTTCATTAATTTCTGTTGGAGTATAGTTGCTTTACAACGTTGTGTTAGTCTCTGCCACACAGCAAAGTGAATCGGTTATGTGAATACACATATCCCCTCCTTTTTAGACGTCTTTCCCATCTGGGTCACCATGAGCACTGAGTAGAGTTTCCTGTGGTGTAAAGTAGGTTCTCACTAGCTATGCGTTTTGTATGTAGTCATGTATACGTCTTGGGCCCTTCCTCTTGCGTCCGTTTCAAACCCACAGACCCTGGTCCTGGGTGCAGAGATGGATCCTGAAGCACCCATGGGTGATGGGGAGGAGACAGTTTCAACCTAGCATAGGGAATGCCGAGGGGAACCAGGAGGGCTTTGGGGGCCCCAAGAGTGACTCTTGAGATGTAATTTTAAAGATGAGATAGTAAGGAATCTGCCTGCAATGTGGGAGACCTGGGTTTGTTCCCTGGGTTGGGAAGATCCCCTGAAGGAGGGCATGGCAACCCACTCCAGTATTCTTGCCTGGAGAATCCCCATGGACAGAGGAGCTCAGTGAGCTACAGTCCACAGGGTCGCAAAGAGTCGGACATGACTGAGGGACTCAGCACAGCACAGGTGATCTGCAGGCCAGGGAGTGGGGGTGGGGAAGGAGAAGGGGAACCCAGGCAGGGGACCAGCATGTCCAAAGGTGAGGAGCTAGGATGAGGCGCAGACTGTGCAGGAAATGGGGTGCAGCTGGGGGAGAACTGGAGAAGTGGTTTCTGGGTGCAGTTCTCGGGAGCCCTGGGGTTTTCACTGGAACTGCTCTGCTCGTTTTGCTTTATACACAGAGGCTCTTTCCTACTGAAAAGAAGGGTTGTGCTCTTAAAAAGCCGAACACCCATAAGGGTAGAGCCATGAAAGCTGCCAGGAGGTGAGGGAGTGCTGGGGGCAATGCTGCAGAAATGGGCAGAGGTCAGAGGTTGGAGCCCTTGGTAGCTGCCAGGCTGGGAGTTGGCCCTTGACCCTGACTTGAGCTTCGGGTAATGAGGACATCCCCTTAGAGGTTTGAATCAGAGGAGTAGCGCTTGATCCAGCTGTAGTGGGGCGTGAGGAGAGGGAGCTTGAGGTGGGAGACCAACAGACCAGTTAAAGGCTATTTGGACCCAGGTGAGAAAAAAGTGCAGGGAAACTTAGCTCACAGTTAAGTTGAAAAATGCCAGTCTTCCCAGGGGTGTGTGCCCAGGGTACCAGGGCACCAGGAATGGAGAGCATGTGGCCTCTGCCTGCTCAGTGAGGCCCTGGGTCCTGTCATCCCTGACTTCATTTCTACTCCACCCACATAACTTAAGGGTCTCTAAGGAAACTAATTCCTCCAAGACTAGATACCACCCCTAAACCAAGGTCAGCCCTCCTCTGTGTTATAGAGCCTTCCCCTCCCGCGCCGTTGATCCTCACCTAACCCCACAACCACTCATTTCCTGTCCCACTCCCCATACTTTATTGAACAGTAAGCTCTGTTCATATAGCCCCTTCCCTGAGCCTCTGTCTCACTCGCCATATCCTCAGCCCTACATTTGGGAGAGTCTTATCCTTTTATGGAGCCTCACTCCTTACTGGGCTCCCATTTAGAAACAAGGCAGGCTCCACTCTCCAAAAGCTCTTTCCAATGGGAGAAAAAGACATATTAGCTGATAATAATGATACAAGGCAGTGTCTACTGTGATGGATTCAAGTACTGGAGGCAGGGAACACAGAGAAATATTCTATATCCAGATTTTACGAGGAGGCAAGATCAAGGGAGACTTCCTGGAGGAGGTGACTTTAGTTCTGAGGCTTGAAAGAGTTAGGCTTAGGAGGAGGCAGAGGGTGTTCCCGACAGAAGCACCAACTTGAGCAAGACACAGAGATGTGAAGTAGTGGGATGTATTCAGAGAAATAAAAATAGTTCCCGATTGCTTAGAGGTAGTTTTAAGAGATGAAGTGGGTGGGATCAGCTCATGGAAGTTTTTAGGCCAGGTGGAAGTTCAGTTCAGTCGCTCAGTCGTGTCTGACTCTTTGCAACCCCATGAATCACACCACGCCAGGCCTCCCTGTCCATCACCAACTCCCAGAGTTCACTCAGACTCACGTCCATCGAGTCCATGATGCCATCCAGCCATCTCATCCTCTGTCATCCCCTTTTCCTCTTGCCCCCAATCCCTCCCAGCATCAGAGTCTTTTCCAATGAGTCAACTCTTCGCATGAGGTGGCCAAAGTACTGAAGTTTCACCTTTAGCATCATTCCTTCCAAAGAATACCCAGGGCTTTAGAATGGACTGGTTGGATCTCCTTGCAGTCCAAGGGACTCTCAAGTGTCTTCTCCAACACCACAGTTCAAAAGCATCAATTCTTCGATGAAAGAGCTGGGTCTTAATTCTGCAGCAGATAGGGAGCTATTGATGGGTTGTGGGCTTCTCTCGTAGCTCAGTTGGTAAAGAATCTGCCTGCAATTCAGGAGACCTGGGTCAGGAAGATCCCTTGGAGAAGGAAATGGCAACCCACTCCAGTATTCTTGCCTGGAGAATCCCATGGCGAGAGGAGCCTGGCAGGCTACAGTCCATGGGCTTGCCAAGAGCTGGACACGACTTAGCGACTAAATCACCAACTACCAAGAGGCAGGGGCACGACACCATGAATCTGAGTTTTGGAAAGATCCTAAGATGAGGAATCTGGGGACTTGGAACAAGTGAAGTCTCTAGAGAAAAGGCGCTGTGGCCAGAAGCCGCTCTTCAGGGGTGGGGCTGAGTCACCCTGGGGCGATGCCTGATTACAGAAAGATCAGCTTCAGAGGGCTTTGCGCAGGGATGAAGGAGGCAAAAAGCAGCAGGGAATGGAAGAGACACAGCCCTGACTTCCTGGCTCAGTGCAGTGGGCTCCACGGAGTGCTTAGGAGGCAGGAGGCAGGGTGGGGTAGTGAGGAGTGGAGAGTACGGTGGGGGTAGGAAGAGCAGAACCTTAATGAGTTAGTTTTGTGAAGAAGTTGGAAGAAGGCCCCATGAGCTCTTTGAGCACCTTCCCCATCACTGAGCCCACCCATCCTCAACCAGGCTCCGGCCCTGCAAGGCAAGCCCCTTCCCATCATAGGCACAGAAGCCAGACGGAGTGTGTCAAATTGTGAACCACACCCTTCTGAGGTCCTTTCCTTGCCAGTTAGAATAAAGCTCTATTTTCCATTTCACGGATGCACTAGGATGGTTGGGGCCTCAGAGCCTTTGCCCAGGCTATTTCTCTGGTCTGTGCACCCTCTTCACCTAGCCTGCTTGGCAAGGGCATGTCCTCCAGTGTTCTCCCATTCCCCCAAATGTGCAGCCAGCCCTAGGTGGGCATCTGTTGCTGTTCCTCCACGTCCCCAGCTCCTAGCAGTTCTGGACACGTTAGGTGTGCAGTGAATGACTGTGGAATAAATGAGCCTCGGTTTCTCCAGTTGAATCACCGTTGAATCATTATGTAACCTCTGCCACACCCAGCATCTCCTTGGACACCCCCTCTCTCCCAGCACACACAGCCCCCTGCACTCTGGCTCTCCATCTCCTCATTGTTCATCTTTTTGCCTTGCTAAGCTGAGAACACTCTTTGATTCTCATCCCCCTGGATAAGTGAACCTTTCCTCATTGAATTGCCCCTGCCCATCCTGGAGCCTCTCTCCTCCTTGCTCAGCACCCCCTCTCCTTCCTGAACCCCCAAACCTCACGGAGCTCAGCTTCTAGACCTCTGTCCCTGGCCCCAGTCTCAAACCTCAAGGCTGGTCTTACTGGCAGAGTTCTGTCTTGACCTTCTCGTATCCTTGGGTCTTCACTCGATCACTCCGTGCCTCTGTCTTGCTCACAGTCCCCGCTCCCTTCTCCTCACTTTATCCCTCACCTTCATCCCCTCCACTAACTGTTCAGCCCCCCGTGGTTGGGCCTGCATCCCACCACTCCACCAGAAATGCCCTTCTTGAGGTCACCCAATCACCTCTTGGCGCATGTGTTGTAGGGTTCCCCAGAGGTCCCAGCCCTGGTCCCTAAGATCTCACCCTTTCCACTTGGTTTCCATCTCCCACCCCAATGTCCTCCCATCTCCCCAACAATTCCTTCTCAGCTTCTTTCCAGGCCCTTCCTCTGCTTGTGTGTTGAATGTGAGTATCGCCCAGGCCTCAGCTCTTGGTCCTCTTCTCAAGCTGCACCCCTTCTTCCCCAGGATGCTTTCCCCTCCCACAGATTTAATCCCCAACAACATCTCCCAGCATGGGATCCATGCTCCCCCTTTCCACAGCCTGCCTCTTAAACGAGATGGTTCTCCATCTTCACCTTCCTTTACTCCTTAACCACTGACATCCACTCTCTACCTCAACCAGGGATGCCAACAGTCTGTTTGTGGCTGGGTCCTTACATGATATCTCAGTAGCACCTGGCATTGGGCTCCCCTCTCCTCCCTTGGGTGTCCTCTTCTCTCGACTTCCATGATGCAACATGATTCTGAGTGTCCCTACCTGTCTGAGTGCTCCTCCTCGATCTCTTAGCTGACCCTTCTTCTTCTGTCCTTTTATTCAGTGTCTAATTCCTCTCCTCACTGTCTGCTCCCACTTCCCTAGCCATCTCATAGACCTCCAGGCCTTTGATGACTGTTTTGTATTAAGGACTCCACATGTCAATCTCCAGCCAAAATGTTTCTCTTGAGTTCCAGACCTACAGGTTCTGCTGCCTACAAGACACCTTCCCAGGGGCGTGCCACAAGAACTGCAAACTCAACCCAACCCGTCATTTCTTCCACTTGAATCCACTGCTCCTCCTGTGGGCCCTCTCTTGGCGAAGGGCCAGCAGCTATCTCCTCACCCAAGCCCGACACCTGGGCATCATCCTCGACCTGTGCTTCCCCCACGGCCCTGACCCCCATGTCCAGTCCATTACCTAGCCTTCTTGATTCTACTGCCTGAATATCTATCTTACGTGCATCTGTACCTTTCCACCTTTCCATCCTCCTGGTTCAGCTCCATCTCTTGGAACCTGGAAGTCCCCCTCCCTCCAGGTTTGCCATCTGTGCAATGCATTCTCCACACTACAGAGGGACCTTTCTAAAATGGAGCCCTGGCCATGTCTCCTGTTTTAAGGCCCCCGGGACTCCTTGTGGCCTTTGGAATAATGTCTGTGCTCCTTTTTTATGGACTCAGGCCTTTCCTCCTCTACCCACTGCTTCCCTCTGCACTCACTCCACGCACCAGCCATGCTGAGTGAATTTCAGGTGCCCCATGGGCCGCACTTTGTCTTACGTGTCACTGAGGCCTCTGCAGGGAAATGCACACAGAGATTTGCTGCTGGTTGAGTAGGAGGCGGACAGCAGGATTCTAAGAAGGCCCTTTGCAAATGTGCCCTTCACTAAAGTAAGGGAGGAATATGTGAGTTATGGGAATATAACCACAGACACCCACAAATGGGACACCTGGGTGACTTTGGTTCTTGTTGTGGTTCAGTTTCTCATTTGTGTCTGACCCTGTGACCCTGTGGACTGCAGCTTGCCGGGCTTCCCTGTCCTTCACCATCTCCCGGAGCTTGCTCAAACTCATGTCCACTGAGTCGGAGATGCCATCCAACCATCTCATTCTCTGCCGTCCCCTTCTCCTCCTGCCTTCAATCTTTTTTCGGATCAGGGCAAGCCAAAAACCTGGAGGGAGCCTTCATTTCAGCCATGAATTGAATCAAATCCTTGAGTCATAGACAACTTAATATCGTTGGAGTGGAAGCAGTGCCTAAAATCTACAGTGACTTATTCACTTGGAATATAGCTGAATAATAGCCCAAAGTAGAAAACCAGTCCCAAGCAGGCTCCCTCATAACTCTGATACCACATTTGGAGTCCTTTCCTCTGACAATGACCCAACCAACAAGAGTGATATTAAGTTTTAAATTTGTTGATTGGCTAAATGGTAACATTGACTCTATATAAAGTAAGTTCTCTATTTGAAAAATCAGTCTGGCCAAACTGGTGACAGTTTCCCTGTCACCCCTGGTTTTCATGAACTTTTTCCTCACTGCCTAGAACACATACTGGCTGTGAAGCCTTGTTCAACTAATTCAACCTGTCTTATTTCTTCATCTGTGATAAAGAGGGGGAAAAAAAAGAGTAGTATCCGCCACTGCATGGGTTTTAAGGATCAACTGATGCTTGTAAAGCGCTGAGAGCAGTGCCTGTCACAGAATAAGTGTTCAACCTTTAGGAGTAAGCTATGGAGGTTATGATTAAGATTTTGTTGTTGTTTATCATTATTGTGTTTGCTATTCCCGCCTCTCCTCTGCTCACCTTTCTCTTACTCATTCTCCTGTTATGAAATCAAGGATCATCCCTGCAGCCAGAGCTCTTCCCCACAGCCCTCCAGAGCAAGCATCCTCATCTCTCCTTTTTAGGTGGTGGGAAGGGAGGCCCACAGGATGCAGAGTTTCGCCCAGGGTCACAGGCCAGGCATTTGACTTCAGGTCCAACCAGCGAAGTCTATGCCATGGGTCCTCCATTGCTGCACGATCTTCTGCGATCTCTGCTCTGATTCCCCTGGTTCTCTGCCTCCAGCCTGTACACAGCTCCTCACTGCCTTGTTCTTCTTTTAATGGCTGGTCCCACCCACCCCCTAAGCCAGAACCCTGGGAAGTACCCCAGCCTCTGATTGGTCACAATGGCCATACTGATTGCCTTTCCCGAGTATCTCTCAAATAATCTTCTCTCCATCTCCACTGAACAGAACTTTGTTTAAGACTCTTCCGTCTTTCTCACCTGGATGATCCAGTCAGCTTCCTCCCAAATGGTCCCCCACTCTCTGGTCTCTCCCCAGGCTGCAGAGGACACTTCCCAGCCTGTAAATCAGACCGGACCTGCTCCTGCTTAAAACTTGCTGATGACTTTTTTATTTCATCAGTTCTGAGAAAGGTCCCCCTAAAACATTGTGAAACAAGGGTTCTGTGGCCAAAATGTCTTGGAAGTGCAGCTGTCTCCCTCTTAGAAAGTTACTTAAAGTCACAGAAACATAATGAAATGAATTGAAACGTTAATCACTCCCAGTCGTGCTCGACTCTTTGTGATCCTAGGGACCATAGCCAGCCAGTGTCCTCTGTCCATGGGATTCTCCAGGCAAGAATACTGGAGTGAGTTGCCATTCCCTTCTCCAGGGGATCCACAAAGGCTGCAAAAAGCCCTGGAGTAGAAAATCCAGTTTAGACTTGTTGGACATGGTGGTTCTCAGATATATTCTCAGATATATCTAATGCAATGGCCTTTTTTCCACATCTTCCTATGAACATTTAAGGGAATCCTGTTCCAAGGAATATTCTTTGGAAAATGCTGCAAGATAAAATTCAAGTCCATCGTCATGACATAAAAGGTGCTTAAAGATAGGACTACTTATCTTCCACCACTCCCCTCCCCACCTCTCCTGTGCCCCCAATCTTCCTCAACTTCCTTCAGGTAGCTTTACACCTCTGCGGTCTTGCCCCTAGAGGGCCCTAGTCTCTACTTCCCGATGGACAAATCGTTATTCATTCTTGAAGAGTTGACCCAAGTGGCCCCTCGTCTGTGACTCCTTCCTTCGTTCTGGATTCTCTTGATGCTCGTGGCTGCCAGCATATGCCCATTTGCAGGCACTGTGTGTACCCTGGGAGACCAGTTCAGGATAGCCAGGGGTCTTTGCTTCCATGTCCCTAGCCCTTGCACTGCTTGTGGTACCTGGGCAGGGCCAGGTGAGTGTTGGTTGAACAAGTGAAGGAGGAAACGAGATGGTAGGTCTGAAACTCAACCCTGGGTTTGGGGACCTCACTGGCTCAAAGGATGGTTCCAACCTCAGCACCTTTGCCATCTGGACCAGATTGCTGTTGTGGGGGCTGCCCCACACATTGTAGGATGTTTAGCAGCATCCCTGGCCTCTGTCCCGCAGAGGCCACTGGAAACCCCCTCCCCAGTGTGATCATCAAAAGGCTTCCAGACTTTGCCAAAAGTCCCCTGAGGAGCAGACTCATCTTTGGTTGAGACCACTGTTCTAGACATAGCTTATTCCAGTTGTCTTCCTGTCCCTGGGTAGGTGGCCTTTTTCTCATTATCCCTCTTGTCCTTAAAATTTTCTCAGGGCTGTGTAAATTCCAGGCTTCAGCACCTTCTCTGAGGATGGTGGAGCAAGTCTCGGGGGTGAGCCTGCATTGTTCCTGGAGCTAAGGGGGCATTTAGGGTGGATGGCAGCTCTTGCTGTGCTAGTTCCCTTGAAAGCAGATGGCTGGGAAGGTTTATAAAGGAGCCTTGCAGAGAGCCGCCAGCCTGGCCTGCACTTTCTGAGAAGCACATTCGTTCTGTAGGCTGAAACTCCTATCTACTCACTTTCCATCCTTGTGGGAGCCTGAGAAAGACGGAGGCCTCTCCCACAGCTGCCTCTCACCCTTGCTCCATCCTTGCAGTCAGTGCTGACGGAAGCCAGGCCTGTGCCAAAGGCTGTGAGCTCTGCTCAGAGGTCAACGGCTGCCTCAAGTGCTCACCCAAGCTGTTCATCCTGCTGGAGAGGAACGACATCCGCCAAGTGGGCGTCTGCTTGCCATCCTGCCCACCTGGATACTTTGATGCCCGCAACCCTGACATGAACAAGTGCATCAGTGAGTGTGGGCAGGGCTGGGGAAGGGTGCTGAAAACTCTGGATATGGGGCGGGGGTGCTTTGAACTGTTGATGGGCTGCAAGAGGGGTGGAGGAGATATTGAGGAGGGGAGTTTCTGATTCCAATATCCAACTGCTGGCCAGACATCTCCCCAGACATCCCACCCACATTTCCAGCCCATAACATAGCCGCATCTCCTCCCTCCAAACCTGCACTGACTTGTGTTCCCACGGTTGACTCTCAGTGTCCCAACCCATCACCCAAGGCACAGACCTAAGAGCCAGCCTCTCATCTATGCCCCCACCTTAGCCATTCAATAACCAAATTGTGCCTCCTCCAGCTCCTTTCCATCCTCACTGCCACTGTCTCCTCCAGGTTCCCATCCCCTCTCTCCTGGACCACTGCAATAACCTCCATCTGTCCCCCAACCCTCATCTGGTTCCCTTCGACCCTCCCTCTGCCCTGCAGCCAGAAAGACGCTTCTGAGACATATAACCTAAAAAAAAATTGGGGCTGGCTCCACTGACTGCAGGGAAATTCAAGCCCTGGTCAGCCTTCTCTCCCCATCCTCCCCACCTCCCATCTCACTCTGCTCTGCTCTCTCACACCAGCTACAGTTTCACGTGCTCCAAAGCACGTGCTGTCACACTTCCCTCTCAGCAGGGGGCCACGCAGTGAACCCTCTCCGGTAAACAATGCCAGTGACCCTCTCATTTTGTTCAGAGCCTTGGAGTTTAGCATGCATTTCCAGACCTTCTATCGGTTCAGCCACACAGGCACCTTGGGAGGGAGACAGACCTAAGTGATGGTACCCTTTTCATAGCTGATAAGATCAAGGTCCCAGGGAAATGCCTGAGGGGAGTTCAGCCGACTTGGGTTCTAAATCCCCACTCTGCTGTTTATTCATTGTGTGACCTTGGGCAAGTCACAGCCTCTCCAAACCTCATCTTCAAAGTGTGGGTGTTCGTTTTTACCCCCAGGATTGTTGTGAGAGGCATATGTCAGCCCTCAGTGTCTGGCACAAAACAAAACGGAGTGGCTCTTCTTACTTTTGTTTGTGTTTTGCCCGTCATCAAACCCAGGACTCAGAGGCCAGGAGGCACAGAGGCGGGTGGGGTGGGGTGGGAAGCTTATAAGGATGGAGGTGGGACCCCAGGACTACCCTCTCGGTCCTCGGGGATCTGGGTAGGGCATTCCTCGCTCTGCCTGCTCCTGGGAAACTGGCAGCCCAGACTTCAGGGGCGGGGACTAGTAGGAAGTCAGCTCCTCCCACAGTCCCGGAGGGGCAAGATTGTGAAAGACCCCTCTGGCTTCCAGCCTAGCCCAGCCACCCTCTCCCTCCACCTCCTAGCAGGAGGGAGAGCTGGCAGGAGGGCATCAGGGAGGGACCAGGACTCTGACCAAGGTGGTTCCTGGAACTCAACCTTGCAGAAGCAAAGGAATTTGCCCTGGGATGGCTCCCCATCCTCCAGGCAGATTCTTTTTTCCCTGGGCAGGAGGAGAACCAGGCTTTGGGGTGCTGTGGATGCCCAGCAGTAGGGGAAGAGGAAACCACACAGCCACTCTCAGGGTGTCATTGTATCCCTCAGTTTGGCTCTGATTAGGTGGTCCTTGGGAGAAGGCAATGGCACCCCACTCCAGTACTCTTGCCTGGAAAATCCCATGGACGGAGGAGCCTGGTGGGCTGCAGTGCATGGCAACCCACTCCAGTGTTCTTGCCTGGAGAATCCCAGGGATGGGGGAGCCTGGTGGGCTGCCATCTATGGGGTCGCACAGAGTTGGACACGACTGAAGCAACTTAGCAGCAGCAGCAGCAGGTGGTCCTTGGGGTGCCCTGAGATACTGGGACCCTCCTCTCGCCCCACTAATCTCCTGTGCTCTGAATCTAGCTCTCTTGGGCCTCCCCTTGGGTTCCCAGGCCTGGAGCAGGTGCTGGGTTGGGCAGGTGGTGGGTGGGGAGAGTCCCAGCCGGCCCTCAGGAGGGGCTGTGTTGGCCTCCTCTCTCCCCGCCCCTTGCTTTCATTTCTCTTTTTCCCAAGACTCCACTGCGGCAGTGGCAGCTCCAGGCCACTGTCCTGCCCTGTGTGGGTGGGTGGGCACGGGATGAGGGGAGGGGTCTGTCTGGGGCTGAGACAGAGCCCCACCCCCGGTCTGGCCCTCCCCTCAGAATGCAAGATTGAGCACTGCGAGGCCTGCTTCAGCCACAACTTCTGCACCAAGTGTCAGGAGAGCCTGTACCTGCACAAAGGCCGCTGCTACCCGGCCTGTCCCGAGGGCTCTGCGCCTGCAGACGGCACCATGGAGTGCAGCAGCCCAGGTAAGCGGGCAGGGTCCAGGCTGGAGAAGGGGCGGGCGGGGTGGGTGGGTGCGGGCCCCCACGGAGAGCGTGGGCTGGGCTCCGTGCAGAGAAAGCTTATGACAACCACCCCCTGAGTTTCTCTGGGGATTTTTATGCTCTCTGGACTTTAAGGATGCCTCTGGCCCGGGGCTGAGGCCGAGACCAGATGGGAGAGGCTCCCTGGGGGGCACCTGGGGCCAGGTGAGGAGCCGTGACCCCTTCCTCCCCTTGCTTTCCTTCCCCCCGCCAGCACAATGTGAAATGAGTGAGTGGTCTCTGTGGGGCCCTTGCTCCAAGAAGAAGAAGCTCTGTGGCTTCCGGAGGGGCTTGGAGGAGCGGACGCGGAGGGTGCTCCACGCCCCGGGGGGAGACCACGCCGTCTGCTCAGACACCAAGGAGACGCGGAGGTGCACAGTGCAGAGGACGCCCTGCCCCGAGGGTGAGCTGCGGCCTGGGGGTCAGCGGTCAGCACAGCTGAGGGAGGTCTGATCACCTCTGTTTCCTACCTGTGCCCCAGAAGAGGACTCAGGCCAGGGCCAGATGGGGCACCATCAACTCAGGACCCCATGCTGTGCAAACCCGTGCCAGGCAGACAGTGATCCACGCAGCTGCGTGGGATGGCGGGAAGCTTCTGTGGTCCTATCCCTCCCCATTGCTTCTGATTCAGGGGATGCTGGCACTGGGGGGCCCTTAGAAAGGGAGCTTGGAAGGGGGGTGCGAAGGCCCAGAGAGGGGCAGTGACTTGGCCAAGGTCACCCAGCGCGCAGGTGGCCATGATGTGGCAGTGGTGTGGGATGGAGGAGTGGGGACCCGTCCTGCCTGTCCCCAGAGCTGCAGTGCCCGGCTGGGAGATGCCCTCGGGCCACTGGGATCCAAGGTCTGAGGAAACGAGGAAAGAGGAGGCGGTTTGGTTCAGGTGGAGAGTGAAAAGGCTCATGGGACCCCCTCTCAGTATCCATGTTGCAGAGCCCTGTCCGAGGAGGCCTGGAGGGCACCTGGACCACCTCTGGGCCTCCTCCCCACCAGCCCACCTACCCACCCCCGCCCAGCCTCCTGACCACATCCCTCCTCCCGCTCTTGGCCATGCCCAGGGCCTCCTGCTGTGTCAGGACGCCCTTTGTTGACTCTTCCTGCTGTTGGGGTTCCAGGGCAGAAGAGGAGGAAGGGCAGCCAGGGCAGGCGGGAGAACGCCAACAGGAACCCCAGCCGCAAGGAGAGCAAGGAGGCGGGCGCCGGCGCTCGGAGACGCAAGGGCCAGCAGCAGCAACAGCAAGGGACAGTGGGGCCAGTCACCTCTGCGGGGCCCACCTAGGGACCCTATTCAGCCTCCCGGTCCATGCAGAAGGAGCCCAGTGCTGCTCTGTGTGATGAGAGCTTTACTGAACTTGAGCACTGGGGGCAATGCGTACACACCCTCTCCATACATACGGGAACACACAGACACATGCACAAAGACCCCCATGTCCAAACAGGTAACTGACATACGTGCAAATGTGTGCATGCATGCGCGCCTGCACACACACACATCGAAGCTACTGGAAGACACTTCTGTCCCTCGGACATCACTGTGTGAGCAGGGTGGGGAGGCAGAGGGGTCGTCTCTGCCCCTCAGAGGGCCAAGAGGCACACACTTGGTTTGTGACGCAACCAGTGGACGCATCAGAGAGAATGTTGACCAGCGTCCAAGCCCAGACTCTGCAGAGTGGAACCTTCTGGAGGAGTTCATAGGACCAGCCTGCGTGGCAGACAGCAGCCAAAGCTTGAGGACTGTTCAGCATCTCCAGCTGTGTGACTTTATCCTTGGAGAGTACTGTTACACATTCATATCAGGGCTTTCCTGACTCTGAAAACTGCTTAAAGGTTTATTTCAAATTAAAAACGAAAACCAACTGACAACAGTAGCCACAGGTACTATGCTTCTTTTCAGGGTACAGGGTTTGGTGGAGTATGTAGGAGAGCAGGAAGAGACAGGGCTGAATTTTAACAGACCCCTGCTGGCCCCCACTATGGGGCGGGGGTGGGGGGGTAATATGCGGGGAGGGAACCAGATTTTCTACATCTTTATTATTCAGAGGGTGGCCTGTGGACCAGCATCAACGTTATAAGCAGGCAGCTTGTTAGAAATGAGAATTTACAGGTTCCATCCGAGACCTGATGAACCAGAGCCTACATTTTAACAAGGTTCCAGGTGACTGGCATGTACATTCAAGCCTGGGAAGCACTGCTCTCATTCCCTCGAAGGATGGAATAGAGGTCTTGGCCAGCTTACAGTAGGAAGGATCCTGGTCAGCTCTAAAGGAATACTTCCCATCTGGGAGAGGTAGAATCTATATACTGAAGGGTTATCATGGCACTTTAGGGGGAGAGAGTGTCCAGGACCCTGAGATGGCTGGGGACCACTGGACCCCAGTGATGGGGTAGATGGCAGAAGAGTGAGTGGAATCCTTTCTTGTCATTCTGAAGTGTCCCCTGGCAGCCATCTGGTCACCAAGCTCTGGAAGGAGGTTTGGTTTCCAGTGGGGAGCCAGACAGGGGCCTTGCTCTCGTGGAGCTTAGGGGTTGGTGGGGGGACAGGCATGAATCAAGTAATCCTTCCAATAAATGTGTAATTATAGATGGGTGTAGTTAAAGGCAGACAACCACTGAAACACACACATAGCTATGGAAGTAAATAAAAATAAAAAAAAATAAAAGCTATCTCAGGGAAGTTTTTCAGAGGAGGTGACATTTGAGCTAAGCTCTGAAGGATGAAGAGGAGTTAACACAAAGACAAGGAAGGGTGTTTAGACCAGTGCTGTCTGATAGAAATACAATGTGAGCCACTTATCTAATTTAATACTTTTCTAGTAGCCACATTTAAAGAGTAAAAAGAAACAGATGCAGTTCATTTTATCTTATATTTAACCAAATGTATGCAAGCTGTTGTCTTTTTAACATGTAATCAATATAAAAAAATTATTAGTGAGCTCTTTTACATTCTTTTTTTAAACTGTCTTCAACACTCTATGTATATATTTACCCTTTATAGCATATCAATTCAGACACTAAATTTTCTCCAGAAATACTTGATATGTATTTAGGTTTAATAAAAATTCAAATGAAAGAGTAGATTCAGGACTTCCCTGGTTGTCCAGTGGTTGCGAATCTGCCTGCCAAAGCAGGGGATATGGTTTCAATCCCTGCTCCGGGAAGATCCCACGTGCCGTGGGGCAACTGAGCCCACGCAACTCCTGAAGCCCTCACACCCTCCGCAACAAGAGAAGCCACTGCGATGAGAAGCCTGAGCACAGCAACGAAGATCCAACACAGCTGAAATAAAACATTTTCAAACAGATTCACCTACCACGTACCCAAGTTGTTTAAAGAGTAGATTAACATTTTCTGGTAGCTGATTTGAATACATGTAAATTTTTTAATTTAATTGAAATGAACGTACATTATCAATTCCATTCTTCAGTTGTGCTGGCCATGTTTCAAGTGTTCACTGGCCGTATGTTGCTAGTGGCTACTGTATTGGACAGAACACGCAAGTGTGCTGTGGCAGAAAGGAGCTTGGTGTGCAATGAAATGAAAGAAAACCAATGCAGCTGGGAGGCCTGGAGGGCAAGGGAAGTGAGTTGTTTCCAGAAAGGTCCACCTAGAGTTGGGACTTTATTTTCAGAGCCAAAGGAGGCTGCTGAAGAGTTAAGCAGCAAGCCAGCATGATTAGATGCGAAGCTTTGCAAATTTTGAAAGACTGAGCATGTTGGTTGTAGTATAGAAGACATTATCAGGAAGCTGTTTAGGAGTCTGTTGTTGTCATCCAGGGGACACATGTTGGTGGAAGTGACAGTGGTAATGGAGAGAGGAGGACAAAGTCACAGGTATTTGGAGAACAAAGTTGGCAGAGTTTGATGATAAACTGGACATGGACGAGGAGAGAAAGGAGAAGGAGGTGTCAAGGACAAAGTCCCCATTTCTGGCTCGAACATCCAGACAGAGGATGATGCTGTGTTCTGAGATGGGGAATCCACGAGGAAGACCAGTTTGGGAAGAGAAAAAAGAACAAAACTTTGGTTTCGATCAAGTTGCATTTGACAAACCAATGAGATGTCCTGGTGACGGTGGTGGGTAAACACTCAGTTCAGTTCAGCTCAGTCTCTCAGTCATGTCCGACTCTTTGCGACCCCGTGGACCGCAGCACACCAGGCCTCCCTGTCCATCACCAACTCCCAGAGTTTACTCAAACTCACGTCCATTGAGTCGGTGATGCCATCCAACCATCTCATCCTCTGTCGTCCCCTTCTCCTCCTGCCTTCAATCTTCCCTAGCAAGGAAATGTCAAGGTAGACATTGCCTTGACGTAAATGCAGGCCTAGAGCGCACGGGGCGTCTGAGCTCGAATGCCAGCTGGTATAGAAAAGATCCTCGGGGCTGTGGGTTGGGAAGCGCCCTGGGTAAAGAGAAGTCTCAGTACCCAGCTCTGCAGCCCTCTGAAGATAAAGCTCAGATAACAGAAGATCAGTAGGCCAAGGAGCAAGAGAAGGAGCAGGCAAAGGGAAACCCAGGGGAGTGGCATATCCCCAAAGCTAGCAAGCAGGAGGAGAGATCAAAAGGACCAAAAGCTGCTGGAGACAGACGAATGGGGCCTGGAAACTGACCCCTGGACTTGCAACACGTACACCAACTGTGGCCTCCTCCAGAGCTTTTTGCAGAGGGCGATGGAGGCAGAATTCAGCACAAATTCTTTCTGGAAGTTTAGCACAGAAACAGAGAGAAATAAGACAGAGGCTAGAAAGAGAAATGCTGTCAAGAAAGAGTGTTTTGAAAAAAAAAAAAAAAAGAAAGAGTGTTTTGTTTTAGATGGGGAAGACTTGACATTGTTTAAAACCTGCTGGGAAGGGTGCAGTTAAAAGGTAGAGGTTGAACACACAGGAGAGAGAAGGGGGAAAACAGTAGTGGAAGGCTCTGAGTGGGGGGTAGTTCTACAGGAGCAAGGAGATGGCAGTGCAGCGTGGGAAGGCTGGAAGGCTTGGAAGATGGGGGTCTCAGATCTGTGCACCTGACTCACTGTGGGGTTCGACCCACTCATTTCTCTGAGCCCCTTCACTGCTTGTCAGGAGCCTGGGTAGCCATGGCTGGCTCCAGCCTCTACCCAACGCCATTACTTTGCCTTTTCTCTCTGCCCCAGCTCTGTCAGTCTCTCTGGCCCTATGCCTCATCCACCTCTCATTGGGTTTCTCTGCTTTTGCCCCTCCCTGTTTCTCTGACTCTGTCCTTTCTCTGTCCTGCTTTCTGTCGCCATGTCTTTCTCTGTTCCCAGCCTCTAGCTCTATGTGTGTGTACCATTGTTTTTCTGTTTTTCTGTCTCTGGGCCTCAGGCTCATCTTGGCCATCTCTGGCACTGATCTGTCCTTATCTCCTAGAACCTAGGTCCTCGCTACTCAAAGGGTGGCCATGTATCAGCAACATCAGCCTCATCTGGGAGCTTGCTGAAAACGCAGACTCTCAAGCCCCTCCCAGACATAGAAATCAGAGTCTGGCTCGAAGATCCCCCAGGTAATTCACACACACGTTAAACACTTCAGAAGCATTGCCTTCAGCTTTCCTCTAAAACATCAAAACCAAAACCCAAATCAAAGACGGAGCTGGATCCTCCCATATCTCCTGCATCACCTGGGTGATGCTGAGGCATTGTGCTCCTCTTCATCTCTTCTCAAGCCACTCCTGGTGCTCTAGGCAGTTAAAGGAGGGGACTTAATAGGGGCTCCAGGTGGTTCTGAGCTGCCACATCTGTAGAATTACCCATAGGAGCAAATTCTGAGGCTGGTGTGTCCAGGTGCAATTCCAGTGCGTCCTTACCCTGGTCTGTCTCACTCTGTCCTTTCAAGACTAACAGTATGTTTTGAGCTGGAGATAAGGTATGGGTTTCAAGGTGGGGAGTGGTTACCCGCTCACAGCCTTGGAAGCAGCCCACCTGAGGCTGGAGACCGTTAGGATGGATGGGAAGTCACACTTTGTGATTTTCAGAGTGAGGGGTGCTGGAGAGAGGAGTCAGGTCAAGACTGCTGACCCTACTCCCAGGTTTAGGCAACAACAGCATGGGATGTGTATACAGGTGTTATCTGGCTATGGTATCATTTGGAAAATGTTAGCTCCTTCCTCTACAGGGTCCCAGACTCTCTCAGACTAACACATTTCTGTCCACCTTACCCAATGCCAGCTCTGGTATGTTTCAGACCAATTCTCCAGGGAAAGCATTTGTCTTCCATTTCAATATTTTGGGTGATGGGATTGTGCATGCTGAATTTTTTTTTTTTTTAATGTAGGTTTTCCCCCACCTGCTTCCCTGGTTTGTTTGGTTTGGTTCAGAAGGACAGAGAGAATTTAGGGAAGGGGTCAGCTTCCTGGGCCCCAATTCAAGTCCCTGACACAGGGCCAGGAATCCAGGTGCGGGCATTTTTTTTGCTCCTGACTCCTCCAGCTGTGGTCTAGATTAGACTGAAACAGACAACAGGTGGAAAGCCTGGTGAAGGGTGGTAAGAAAGGAGAAAAACCACCAGAGAGAACAGATTCCATTTTGAAGGATTAGATGGATTTATTGCAAAGGAGCTGGAGTGCTGCCTGGCTAGTAAAAGTGAGCCGGAACAAAAGCCTGGTTACAGGGGAGTAGGGAAGATCTGGAGATTAGGTGCCCCAGGGGTTGCTGAGACCAGCAGACCTGAGCTGGGCGCACCTGCTTTGGTGCACCTCCTGGCTCTCCTGAGGGAAAGAGCCAAAACAGGGTGAGGGATAAACAGGTTTTGTCTGCAGCCTCGCTTGGCTTCAGCAACAAATAGACCATGGATCAGCAGCCCTGATGGGGGAGGGTGGAATGGTTGCTCAACATGGATCCACACCTGTCTCTCCTACCTCTAGCCTATGACATTGGTGGTGAGCAGGAGGAGAGACCCGGCCAGTGGCTAGAGAAGGTGGCTTGGGTCCTACCCTAGAGCCTTCCAGAACTTAAGTAGGAAATTGCGAAACAGGGCTACATTTTGAAAGAGAAAGTATGTGAAATATGGTTCCTCCCTCGCCTGTTCGCTCTCCCGGAGCTTGGTGCAGGGTGGTGGGTGAGATGGATTCCTGGCTGGACTCAGTCCTGTGCAGGGAAGAGGGCACAGCCAAGCCCACAAGGACCCCTCAAGCCAGGCCACAGCAGCTGCCAGCCTTTGGTTATTGATTATTGTTATTGGGAGGCACTTTTTCCATCTGCGGAGCATCAGCCTGGCCCATGGAGAAGGCCGGCTCCTTCCTCTGGCTGAGTTTCATCTCCTGAAAGGGCTGGCTTCTGAGGGCTCCCTCTGCAACCCAATATGTACCATGGGCTGCTGATTAAATACTTGGAATGTCTTCAGGTCGATCCAGGCCCGTCCATAAAAATGGGAGGCATTTTGGCAGTTCCAAGGCCCCTGGCACCCCGTCTTGGCACTGGCCCTGCTGTCTTCTTCTAGGAGCTGGGGTGGGCCTCCAGCCAGCATGCTTCCCTGGGAAACATCGAAGTGAGTTAAAGTCAACAATGAGTTCATCTCCAAAAGGAATAAGCCGGCAGCCTTCAGGGCAGGGGAACGGGAGAAGGGGGAACAAGGATTCGGGGGCAGTGGAGGGGGTTAAGTGATGCTGGAACAGCCAGACCAGATCCAAGCCTGTCAAACAAGCTGGCAGCTCAAGGAACAAAGAAAAGTGTTTTCCCAGGCCAGCCCTGGATGGCTCCCTTGGCAATGGTGGTGACAATGAAGGTGTCACAATCTCAGGGATCATGAGAAGAGTCCTCTCAAGGGAGCTGGAGCAAGACACTGACTTCGAAAGAGGCTGGGGCAGTTGAGACGGTGGCCCCAAGAGCTCTGGCTCTGCTGGCCCCAGGACTGCCAGGAGGGCACGTGCAGATGGCCATATAGGTCATCGGACCCACTGTCTCATCTTGGAGGATTCCAAGGGGGAGGACTCAGGTGTCAAGGCCCAGTGAAGAGCAGGCTGATTGCGGAACTCGGCATTTTCACCTGAACATCTCTATTGTTAGAGCCATCTTTGAGGGCTTTGCATTTGGATAAAGGTTTCTGGTTTGGGCCAGTGTCCCTCTCCTGTGCTCTTCACCGCCTGGGACATGAGGAAACCACGTTCTGTAGGGCATGGACTGCACTCTACCCATTTGATCTGATGCGCCATGGGGCTGGGGAGTCGAAGGCAGAGTAAAGTCCAGAGTAAGCCTTACTCTGGGACAGGCCTGAAGCTGGAACCACCAAGTGGAATCCTGGCCTCTCGGGCCACCTTCCAAGGGCCGAGCTCCACATAGAAGGAGGGGAGCAGATAGAAAAGCCTCACGGTGGCCCATTAGCTGCTTATGCCAGTTGAGATTCACAGAAAACCCTTCTGGTTCAGACTTCGGATCTGCCCCAGGGGCTGGGAGACTGACAGCAACTGCCTTGAACGTATACTTGGCCTGTCTCCCTAGGGTAGAACCACTGCTGAAGACTGTGTTTGATTTCTCTCCGGCCTCACATCCATTCTCACAGGGTATTTTGTTGTATGAGGCATTTGCCGACCATGCATATTTACAATTCTTTTCCTGCCACCAAACCAACAAAATGTCCACAGACATTGCATCTCAGTTTCGCACAAACACATTCTCTTTGCATTCCCATGGTCTCCCCCTCCCTATTTCCCTCGTCTTCTAAAAACCCTTCTTCCCTCTTTTGGTCCTTCTGACTCCTCTCCATTGACCAACTGTGACATTTCTGTTCCCCCCACAGCTCTTCCAGCCCCCTCCCACCCCCATCCTGCGTCTTTCTTTCCCTTCCATGTGGTGCCCCACAATCTTCACACCCAGCCCTTGCTCAGTCCATATGTCCCCTGTGTTTTCCACCAATTGCATGCGTCTTTTGTTATTGCATGCTAGATGTGTGTGGAATGAATGAAAAAAAAAAAGTGAATGAGCAAAAAGGTCTCATTTGAATATCTTTAGTCGCATGATATTACTGGAGATGGTAGTTATCAATAGCGCTTTCTCCTTTTTCCTTCTGGGAGGAAAAAATAAGACCAGCATCAAAGATCATTAGGGCACTGGACTAAAGAAACCAGATCTTGATCTCTTTGTCATTGGCCACCACGGGTGTGACAACCTAGTTTTCCAGAGTCACCTCCCTTCACTCCCCTCCCCCATCCCATCTTCTCTTCTACCCAGAACTATTCAGTGGTACCGAGTTCAAATGAATTTTCCAAAATGTAAGTGCCTTTGTCCATGCTGTTCCCTCCCCCTAAAATGTGATCTCTATGCTGTCCTCCGTGGATCTACTCATATGTCATCTTTAGATTTAATTTGCATGTGAAGGTGCTCCCCGCTCTCTGTGTTTCTCTATGGACTGTCTATAAACCTTTATGACATCTGAGTGTCCCCAGCCCAATGTCAGCTCCTGAGAGCAGAGATTGTGGGATTCGTTCTTGCATTTTCCCAAGTCTCACAAAGCTGTGGGTACAGTTGGAGACATACTCAAGATAACAATGGCTAACGTTTATATAGCACTTAGACTATCTTAAGTCCTTTGCTTGCATTGCCTTACTTCCTCCTCAGCACAGCCCTGTGACTTGGGTACCTTTATTATGCCCATTTTACAGATGAGAAAACTGAGCACGAAGAGGTCAAGGGAAGTGAGCAGGGGCACACAGCTAATAGTGGAGCCAAAACCTGAACTCAAGGAGTTTCGCTGCACTGCTGCTGAGCTGTGTGAAAACTCACACCCAGGCCTCACATTTTGCATTTTTGCGCTCACATTTGCACTCCGTCCCCCAGCCTATTCAGGTCTCACTTGTTTATCGAGGAGGGGGATCCAGGGCACAGATTCTATATGCTCACAAGCAATAATACCACAGGGTCCTCACAGGCATCCACCAGGCCCTGCCTCTCCCGGCCATACCCTCAGCAGTCATTGCTATGAAGCTGCTCAGGGCAGCTTTAAACCGCATGACTGGTCGCATGTGCATCAGCCTTGGGCCCCAGGGGGGCTTCCTCGGAATGCTCCTGAAACTGCCCACCCTAGCTGCAGACCTTGAAGACCCCAAAGTACCTAAATCTCGCTGGACAAAGCAGAGATTCTTGCTTCTCTACCTGTGTGGTGGTTGCCTCAAGATCGCTGAAACCAATCTCATAAAGACTCTGGACAAAGGGGCTCTTCGGATCTATGCCTGAAGCTACTTCTCCTTTAGACTGACAGACGGCCAGCATCGCTCTTCCCAGACTCTGGTTTCACCTCCATGCAGGCTCCCTCTGCCCCCTCCCCTTGAAATGTAAACCTCTGCAGAGAGCCCCCTGCTGGCCCACTAAAGCATCAGCTACACTCAGATGTGTAGGGAACGCCATTGTTTGAATTCCCAGGGCAGAAAAAAAATAACTATCTCCATGTTGAGACAGGCAACTTTCACTCTCGGAGAGTAATGGAAACTAACAGTCAGCTCTAGTCAGTTGCATGCCTGTTCAATGCACAGAACACACACCAGAGACCAGGACAGAGACGTGGGCAAGCTTTTTCTGTAAAGACCCAGGTGGTAAATATTTTAGGCTTTGCAGGACGGCTCTTCATCTCTGCTGATATAGTGCAAAAGCAGTTGTAGACCATTAAAAAAAAAATTTTTTTTTTTTGCCATACCGTGTAGCACCCAAGTTCCCCGACCAGGGATCAAACCTGCAGCCCCTGCAGTGGAAGCACAGAATCCCAACCGCTGGACTGCCAGGGAAGTCCCCAGACCATTTTTTTAAAAAATGGGGTGGCTGTGTTCCAATAAAACCTTATTAATGAACTCTGAAATTTGCATTTCTTAACAGCTTCACGTGTCACAACATATTATTCTTATTTTTTATTTTTTTGATCACTGAAAAATGTGAAGACCATTGTTAGCTTGTGAGCCCTATGAAAACAGGCGTCTGGTGGATTTGACAGGAGATCCCTGCCCTCAGACATAAGCTTCTTGGTTTATGCCTAGTGCACTGGTGAGGCGAGGGACGGCTGAGCACAGTAGAAATCTGAGTCCCCAGGTGCTGGGCACAGTAACCAAGCATCTGAGGGATTTGTCCATCCCTGGCTGGAAGTGAAACTTACATTTCTATTCTCTCTAATAGACATGGAAAGCATCTAGAAGACTCCCCCAACCTTGATACAGTGAGTTGGAAGGATCGATTTTTCCTGAAATGAGGAAGTTGGCAGATCTGTCTTTTTCTAATCAAGGTTCTAAAAAATTACATAAATCAAGGTTTTGACCACTTCTTCCTTCGCTGCTTGAGAAAGTATTTGTCCTAACTTTCTTCCATATCTCAGTCTGTGTCTCTCCTTTGGAAGTCAGATTTTATTCCCAGTCTAGACTAGACAAATGAGCAAGAGGGATGCAGGAGGCCAAGGAAAACCTCAGTGTCTTGCTGAGCAGAAGCTTCCCCCAGGGCAAGGCTGACCTTCTGACAGACAGAGGTTCCCCTGACACAGCAGCTTCAGAAGTAGAGTTCAGATGCTTCAGCGTGACATTATTCTCCTGGAAACAATCTAAGGTACCTGGTTAACATTTTTAAAACGTGTTTTTCTAAGGAAAAGGGGGCAGGTGGGCAGGAGAGGGGGGGAAGAATTACACAAAGATTTAGTCTAACAGCTTAAAAATCAAAAGGATCATTGGACAGATAGATATCAAGTGTAATAGGAAACACACTGATCCTGGGGAGATGACTTAATATGGGCCCTCCAGCCTCCTTGGAGCTTAAATAATTATCTACAATTTGGAATTATCCTTCAGATTCCCACATCAGTGTGTGTTCTGGATCCACTTCTCAGGATGCAGCCAGCAATCTTGAGTTATCTAAACCCGGCTGCAAACTAGAGGCCATTAAGTGCATCTCAAAAAACTGCTTCTCGGATTGTCTTCAGTGGAATATGCTGAGGACCACAGGGACTCACTGATAGGAAGGAGCAAAATGCTGCTAGTTATTTTTCCAAAGCTTAATCTAGGGATCTTTTTGAAGAGCTCCTTACCGAGTAATGAGATGAATGCCAAGAACAATATAGACTGTTTTTCCCACTTAGAAGTGGTGACCAGATACATCACCCATGAAGAGAATGTTCTTGGGGTTCCCGGGGTGAATCTCTCAGCTTTTAATAGCTTTCCATAGCCACCCAGCTCATCAGCTGGCTATATGCTTATCTAAAACCTCCCTGGAACTCTAGACTGAAAGTCGGGTAAGGGGGCAGTTTGGTCCATAAAGCTCCAGTTGAACACACTTTATTTTTCTTATATTCCCTTATAAACTGTTGAGGGTGTCTGAAGAAAGACTCTCTCTTTTTGCTTTCAGCAAATGTAACAAAACCCGAAAAATGTATTTAGAGTGCTTCTCTGTTCTTCCAGGGTCCCAGAGCCTCTGCGTGGGGTGGGGGGCTGGTAACTCTTTCAGAGTGAGGAGCAGCCACTTCAAGAGCCGAGCTCTTGGCCCCACGTGGCAGGAGTCACTTCATCAGGACTTGCCACAGAGACACGGGAGGCTGAATAGAGAAGCCTCTGCTCTCAGTTCAGCTGGGAAGCCTACACCAGCAAGCTGGCACTAATTAAGAGCTAATGGCCTTAAAATGGAGCATTGCCAGAGGATACCGACCCTCTGGCTGCAGCATAAATATCAAGGCATTTGGGGCAGAGCCAAGACATATATTTTCAGAGTGCAGGAGACATTGCTGCAGCCTTTCTCACCCTGCTCTGCTGAGAAAAAAGACAGGATTTAAGATAGGTGGGAAAGGAACTAGGTCTTACTTGGACTGGTCTTACCAGTTCCGGTCAGTTCATCAGAAAACCCCAGGGGGACTTTGGGGAAAGACTTTGCTTTTCAGATCTCAAACTTTTATGTACACAGGGATCATTACAGAAGTTTTTTAAGATATATGTTTCCTGGGCCCAACCTCCAGAGGGTCTGGTTTCAGTAGCTCTTGGGTAAAACTCAAGAATCTGCATATTTTAGGGTTACCATATGATTCAGCAATTCCACTCCTGGGCTTCTATCTGGAGAAAACTATCATTCAAAAAGATACTTGTACTTCTATGTTCACAGCACCACTATTCACAATAGCCAAGACATGAAAACAACTTACATGTCCATCAGCAAGTGAATGGATAAAAGAAATGTGGTGTGTATATATATATATACACACACACAATGGAATATTACTGAGCCTTAAAAAGAATGAAATAATGGCATTTGCAGCAACATGGAGGGGCCTAGAGATGATCATACTAAGTGCAGTAAATCAGAAAGAGAAAGACAAATACCATATGATATCACTTATATGTGGAATCTGAAATATGACACAAATGAGCTTACATATGAAACAGAAACGGACTCACAGCCATAGAGAGCAGATGTGTTGTTACCAAGGGGTCGGTGCGGGGAGGAGTGGGAGTTTGGGGTCAGCAGATACGGACTACGACATGTCGGATGGATAAACAACAAGGTCCTACTGTATAGCACAGGGAACTATATTCAATATCCTGTGATAAGCTAAAATGGGCTTCCAGGCGGCTCAGTGGTAGAGAATCCGCATCCCAGTGCAGGAGACTCAGGTTCAATCCCAGGGTCAGGAGGATCCCCTGGAGGAGGAAATGGCAACCCCTCCAGCATTCTTGCCTGGATAATCCCATGGACAGAGGAGCCTGGCGGGCTGTAGTCCATGGGGTCCCAAAGAGTCAGACATGCCTGAGCGACTGGCGTATGCACACATGATAAACTATAATGGAAAAGAATATTTTAAAAGAATGTGTGTGTGTGTGTGTGTGTATATATATATAACCAGATCAGTTTGCTGTAGAGCAAAAACTAACACAACATTGTAAATCAACTCTACTTCAATTAAAAAAAGAGTCTGGGGACTGCCCTGGTGGTCCAGTGGCTAAAACTCCATGCTCTCAGTGCAGGGGGGCCTAGGTTCGATCCCTGATCAGGGAACTAGATCCAACATGCCACAGCTAAGACCCAGACCAGCCAAATAAATAAGTAAATAAAGTTTTTAAAAGTCTGCATTTTTCATCAACTCCCCCAAGTGTTTCTGATGCTGGTGGTCCTCAGATCACGCTTTGAAAAAAACACCTCTTGCAAAGCTGCTGCTACTTGTCCATTAGATCCCAATGGAAAAGTTTCTACAGAATGAAGAAGGAAGTGAGGTCGAGATTCTCTGCTTCCCTGCTGTATATAGCACAGGGAGCTAAGATCAGTGCTCTTTGATGACGGAGAGGGGTGGTATGGGGGGAAGGCTCAAGAGGGAGGGGGATTTGTATACATATGCTGATCCACGTTGTTGTACAGCAGAAACTAACACAAAACTGTAAAGCAATTAAACTCCAATAAAAAAAATTAAATGACAAAAACCAAAAAAGATTCTCTGCTTCCCATGAAAACACCACTCCATTTTTTCTTGTCAGCACTTGGCACAAAGCTTGATTTTGAATCACCTTCCTACTCTATTCCTGTTGGGATCTTCCCATTCACATAAACCTGTGCTTACTTGGAGCAAGTCTTCAGGGAGTGAGGTGCTAACCATGGGTCTGGAGGGAAAGAGAAAGCCTCCATCTACACGGCATGTGCTGGGTACAGAATGCTTTCACATGTTATAATTTGTATGATCACATTGCAGTCTTGCTGGGTAGTTAAATGAACATGTCAGTTTTAAAGCTGAGAAATTATAGGCCTGGAGGTATGCCTTGCCTCGTCCGGTCACCATGACATCAGGAAGGATGTATGTGAAAAATGCATTACACATGCAGTGAGCAAAGCAGGCACACCAAACCCATAGCTTTAGCCTGACCTTCCTTGGTGAGGCTTTTTATCTGCTGGTAGAACTGCAGTTGGTTGTCAGGATCAGCAAATACTGCTGTAAAAGAATTGATGGATCACATGATAAAAATAGATGGAAAGTTCATATGTTAAACGCAAGCAGAGTATGAGAACAGGAGAGAAACAACCCACCATATCATCTGGGAAAATGAAACTCCTTGGCAAGACTTCACAACAGCCTGATTCAAAATTTCATAATGAAATTATGTCTCTGATCAAAGCCTGAATGAGCTCATGGGCTGATTTTTGCCATTCGTGTTTATTCTGGTTTGAACCAAATTGAGGCATCAGAAACACATTATCCTAGTCTCGTCTCCGGAAGTGGGCTCTTGCCTCTCTGTTTGAGGGACCAAAGGGACAGGGTGAGGCAGATGGGGACACCTTTGGGTCTTCACTGGGTGTCAAGTTGCTTCTGACCAGCTTTGAGAGGCTTTCCTCAAACACCATGGCAGAGGTAGGAATGTTCTAGCAAAGTTGTGTTTAAGCTCGTGATACTTGCCCTGGGGGCAATAAAAGTGAGTCTCAAGGGAGGAGATATTTCCCACTCTTGTCTAGGACATGGCCTGGTTTTCCTCTAGAAAGAATAGTTTGGGGTTTGTTTGTTTCAGACTCAGAGAAATAAGAACTCAATCATCCATCCCACAATGAGAGAACCTCGCTTTATACCAAGTTGTTTGTTTTTACAGAAGGAGCTACCCCACAGCCCAGGATCCACTTTCTTCCTGCCTCACCACCTCTTCGCAGGTAATCCTCCTGTAAAGGCAGAGTGACAGACACTTCCTGACAACTTGTGGTGCCAAAAAGAGAGGGAGGCTTCTTGGTCACAGCACAGACATCTAGAGACTTTATTTTGACTAGTAAAAACAGGAACTGCTGGGTCTTATTGCCCTCATTCCCCCCACCCCCACCCAGGAATGAAGAAACATTTCCATCTGCTATTGACTAAATGTTTGTATCCTCCTAAAACTCATGTCATTGAGATTCTAATCCCCAATGTGATGGTATTTGGAGGAGGAGGGGATGATTATGTCTAGATGAGGTTGGGAGGATGGAGCCCCCATGATAGAATCAGTGCCTTTATAAGAAGAGAAAGATGGGGGTCCAGTGGCTAAGACTCCACACTCCCGACGCAGGGGGCCCCAGGTTCCATCCCTGGTCAGCGAACTAGATCCCACATGCCGCAACTAAGGGGTTTGCATGCCGCAACTAAGAGCTCACATGCAGAAGCTAAAGAATGAAGATCCTGCATGCCTCAATTAAGACTTCCTGCAGTCAGATAAATAAATAAATATTTTTAAAAAATAAGAAGAAGAGAAAGACACCAGAGCCCTCCTCCTTTCTCCAGCATGTAAGGACACAGTGAGAAGACAGCCGTCTATAAGCCAGGAAGAGAGTTCTCACTCGGAAGGCAACCATACTGGCACCCTGACCTTAGACTTCCCAGCTGCCAGAATTGTGAGAAATGAATGTTTGCGGTTTAAGTCACTCAGTCCATGGTATTTTGCTACAGCAGCCCCAGCTAAGATGCCACTTATTCATTCCTTACTTCAGTGAATATCTAGTCGAAGTCTTGAAGATACAGTGGTGAGCAAATTTTCAAGGTGCCTGCTCTCAAGACGCTTACATTCTAGTTTTGGGGAAGCAACCGATAAACTTGTAAATAAAATGATTTCAGCTAGTAATAAATGCCATAAAGTAAAGAAAACAGAATGCCATAATGGAATAACTGCAGAAGAGTGAGAGATTGTGATTTAGACAGATTAGACTGGAAACTTACCCTAGGAGGAAGAGTTGCTGGATAAAATACGGGATACCCAATCATTCGCCATCACCTCATGGCAAATAGATGGAGAAACAATGGAAACAGTGACAGACTTTATTTTCTTGGGCTCCAGAATCACTGCAGATGGTAACTGCAGCCATGAAATTAAAAGATGCTTGCACCTTGGAAGAAAAGCTATGACAAACCCAGACAGCATGTTAAAAAGCAGAGACATTACTTTGCTGAAAAAGGTCTGTCTAGTCAAAGCTCTGGTTTTTCCAGTAGTCATGTATGGAAGTGAGAGTTGGACCACAAAGAAAGCTAAACAACTTCAGTGCTTTTGAAGTGTGGTGTTGAAGAAGACTCTTGAGAGTCCCTTGGTCTGCAAGGAGATCAAACCAGTCAATCCGAAAGAAAGTCAATCCTGAAGACTCATTGGGGGGATTGATGTTGAAGCTGAAGCTCCAATACTTTGGCTGCCTGATGCAAAGAGCCAACTCATTGGGAAAGACCCTGATACTGGGAAAGACTGAAGGCAGGAGGAGAAGGGGACAACAGAGGATGAGTTGGTTGGATGGCATCACTGACTCAGTGAACACGAATTTGAGCAAGCTCTGGAAGATGGTGAAAGACAGGGAAGCCTGGCGTGCTGTAGTCCATGGGATCACTAAGAGTCGGACATGACTGAGCGACTAAACAACAACAACCCTATCATATTTTTAAATAAATCATGTGATGATTTTTTAAAATTTAATTTATTTATTTATTTTTGGTTGCCCTGGGTCTTCATTGCTGCATGTGGGCTTTCTCTAGTTGCTGAGAGTGGGCTTCTCATTGCGTTGGCTTGTTTTGGAGCATGGGCTGTAGAGTGCAGGCTCAGTAGTTGTGGTATATGGGCTTAGTTGCCCCATAGCATGTGGAATCTTCCCAGACCAGGGCTTGAATCTGTGTTGCCTACACTGGCAGGCGAATTCTTAACCACTGGGACCACCAAGGAAGTCTTCCCAATCACATCTGAATTTCACATAAAGAATGAATTTTTTTAGTACAAGTACGTCCCAATTATTACACGGGACATATTTATACTAAAATGTATTATTGCATTGCTTGTCTGAAATTCAAATTTAACTAAGCATCCTGTATTTTTATTTGCTAAATCTTGCAACCTTACCTGTAGGTGACATTTGAGCTGAGACCTGAATGACCAGAAGGAAGTAGCCATGCAAAGGTTTAGGGAAATAATGATTCAGGCAGAAGGAACATTCAGCGAAAATGGCCAGAGGGAGGAAGGTACAAATGAGGTTAAATAAGTAGGCAGGGACAAGATCAGTCAAAATTCTGTAGGGATAGCAGAGAGTTTGAGTTTCTCTTTCTCTCCTTTAACCCTGAGAGTGATGATACGCTAGCGGAGTTTTCGGAGGGATGACAAGATCTGATTGGTATTTGGCTGTTGGGTAGTCGGCCACTTTTGGAAGGGCTTAGAGGACAAATTCCACTCCAGTACTCTTGCCTGGAAAATCCCAGGGACGGAGGAGACTGGTGGGCTGCTGTCTATGGGGTCGCACAGAGTCGGACACGACTGAAGCGACTTAGCAGCAGCAGCAGCAGAGGACAAATTCAGAAGATAATTAAACTTAAGCTCGAGTCATTGGCTTAGGAAGGCGCATCTACGTTTTCAGGCATAGAGTTCTAGGCCGCAAGTCTAGGGTAACTGGGTGGTTGCTACGGAGGGCAGCTTGGCGGTTGCTAGGGAGTGAGAGGGGCGGGGCTCGACGCTGGGAAATGTTTAAGAGGGGGTGGGGGCGGAGCTAAGAGTGCGGCGGCGCGCTCCTCGCGATCGCAGGAAGTCGCGCGGGGCAAAGAAGGGGTGCGAGCGGAAGTGACGTCGTCCCGCACACGCGGTCCAGCGTGGTTCGCGCGGGTTTCCTCGGTCCGGTTTGGGAAGTTACGAGCTTTTGTACTCCACGGAGGCCGGGCCCAACGGTCTGATACCAGTCCTGTCGGCAAGATGGTGAAGCCCAAGTACAAAGGACGGAGCACCATCAACCCCTCTAATGCCAGCACAAATCCAGGTACGGGCAGCTGGGATTGCGGATGGTGGGGCTTTGAGGAAGCTTGGGGTTAGGGACTCCGAGTGGCCTTGCTTGGAGTGACTTCAAGCGCTGTGGCCTTTGGGTATGAGAAGGGAGAAGGTGATTCCTTGTCCAGAGGCACTGAGGAGGGCTGAGTCTTGCGCGCCTGTTAAGGGTAGATGCCGGGAACCAGGTCTAAAGCCGGGAAAGGGAACTCTCAGGCCTGTCAGCCTTGGGGAGTCTCCAAGGTGAGACTGGGAAGGTCAGGGTTGGAAGGGGCACTTAAATTTGACCTTTTCTTGTTTTCCTGTGTGTCGGGTGTTGAAGCCCCTCCCCCAATATAGGTCGGTCTTGTATGGAGTCCAGCTCAAAGAATTGCTAGAAGTAAGTTAGATAAAATCAGATAAGTGATGTAGACGACCCAACTGGCCTTTTATACTTGGCCACACTTGCCTGCCACCTTAGCTTTGGCCGTTTAAATGAGAAAAGGACTGTAGATTTGGCTCTTGGAGTCGTCCAAGTTCATAGAAAACGTTACAGATAAATATGGTTGTGTCAGTAAAGATGTTTTTGGAGATGTGTATGCATTTTGAGGTTCCACCACGGAGTGAGCAAGATAGCCCTTGTGAGAGTCCTTTTCATTTGGGTTTAGTTAATAAAACATATTAAAATATGGCTTAAAGGTTTTGGTTTTAATTCATGTTGAATGTTTCCCCTGGACTGCTGCTAAATTATTCAATTTGTGTAGACTGGCATCTTACAGTATTAAGCCTGAAAAGGCCCTTAGAGATCAGGATGTTATAGGTGCAGAGACTGAGCCAAAATAGGGGAAGTGGCTTCTCACAGTTGACACCTTAGTGAGCAGTAGAGCCGCCAGTCCTGTGGTTTCAGCCTGTTTCCTCCTGCATGACTTCAGGAGTAGACAGGCGACTTGATGCTCAGTTGATAGTCACGTCCGACTGTAGCCCACCAGGGAAGGCATCCCCAAATGTGAAGCTAGTATTACTATGCTAGTTTGTCCTTCTCTTTCTCTCTGAGATGTTAGGCAAAAATTACTGTCTATTTTCCTGTTGAATAAACTAAGATCAAGCATTAGGAAATTAAGAACCTGGCACATTGGGAACACTTGGGTATCAGAATTGTACAGAACCTTCACAGTGCTTTTCCTGGAGCAGGTACTCAATATTTGTTCATTTGAGACCCAGAGGTAGAGGTAGGCATCTTAGTGGTTAAGAGTAGAGATGGTGATCCAGTGCTTTTGTTCAAATTCTGTGTGTGCCATCTTTGTCTTTGTATAGGATGGCTGCCCACTGTGCCTCAGTTTCTTAACCTGCACAATGGGGATAATGTGTCCCTCTTTATAGGATTATTGTATGGACTACAAGACGATGCCTCTAATATGGATAGCACAGTGCCATAACTAGTACTCAGAAACATTACCTCTTATCATTTTCAAAATAGCCCTATGGAGGATTCAAGATTAGGTCAGCTTTGTCATACCATGTAGCTTCCAGGAATGATTCTGTTGGAGCAACACGTGGAGAAAGTGGAGATTTTGTGCTGAGTTGGCAGCTTGCCTACTTTCAATGAACTGGTTGGTGTGCTTAAAGAGCAATGGCTATGGTTAGACTTGTTGGTTATCAAATAGTGTGCAGACTACTTTTGTGTTTCCTAGATCGAGTGCAGGGAGCAGGAGGCCACAACATGAGGGACCGGGCCACAATTCGACGCCTGAATATGTACAGACAGAAAGAGCGCAGGTGAGCCTGGACACTGTTATCCCCTCCTCCTTCCCTTCCTGCCCTGGACTGTAGCTGCACCTGTGAAGCCCTTGATACTCCCACCCCTACTTTCCCCAGATAGGCATCCCCAAATGTGATGCCAAGCCAGCATTGCTATCCTAATTTGTCCTTCTCTTTCTCTCTGAGATGTAAAGCAAGAATTACTGTCTATTCTGCTGTTGATTAAATTAAGATCAAACATTAAGAGATTAAGAAACTGGTACGTTAGGAACAGTTATGTGTCAGAATCGTACAGAACCTTCCTGATACTTTGCCTGGAGCAGGCACTCAACATTTGTTCAACTGAGCGTGTTTTCAAATACCGTTTTATATGATCAACTGTGAATTTTGAGTTAGAGACATGGGTAGTGAGTGGTGAAATAGTGATCGTGTCATAGTCCTTACCCTACAATAGCCCTGTTCCTCACAGCCTCGGCCTCCACAAATCGTGTGTTACATCTCGGTAAATGTCCATCAGATAGAAATCTGCTTTTCTTTATAGGGCAGTGTCATGAAAGCAGCAAAAAAAAAGTTGTTTTTTAAGGCCAGACTTTAGATCACCACACTGTGGCACTTGGACACTCATCACAACTCTGAGTTCTGCTGAGGCAGCTTCGACCACAGGGACTTGCTGAGTGTGACATTTTGTGAGCTGGTCTTAACTTGTTTGGTAATTGGATTCTTCATCCGTTCTAAAAGATGTGTCTAAAACACAAACGTCAATGAACTTAATCTGCTTTAGTCACCTACTCTGCAGTTTGTTTTAGTATTTTGAGTTCCAGCATAAATCACCCTCTACTTAAAAAATTCATTTAAACCAGCCTTTAAATAACCAAAAAGGCTCAAGTATGTGATTTTTTATTTAAAAGCAAACAAACAGTAAACAGATTTTTAAACACGGGCATTAGTTGTTATTCATCGAGCAAAAATCATTACGTGCTCTGTTGCAAGAGGTTAAATGGCTTGGGGCAATCTGTTTTGAATGTCAAAGGACTTTTTGTTTACCAAAATCTGTATTTCATGATCACTTAAAACCCGGGAAAGAGGAGAAAAAAAAGAGAGGTCCTTTTGATGGAAAGGGTATTCTGTAAACTGAGATTTGCCCTTGTCTTTCTTCTGTCCTCAACCCAAATCTGTTATTTCCTTCATTTAGGAACAGCCGTGGTAAAGTGATTAAGCCTCTGCAGTATCAGTCAACGGTGGCCTCTGGCACAGTGGCAAGAGTGGAGCCAAACATTAAGTGGTTTGGTGAGTATGATCCTCTGCTACTTTTGCCCTAGAAAAAGTGCACTGTGTGGGAAAGGGTAGAATGTTCAGGTATCTAAAAGGTGTTGAGGTTTTGGGAAACTGTCAAGGACAATATGAGAAAGGAATGAGATAAGAAGCCCCTGCTGTGGGAAAAATGCAGAGAAAAGTAGTACTGGTGGCTTTCATAAATGGCTTCCTCTTTTGAAAAGAGCTCATCATTGTTCACTGGGAGTGAACCTCTTAGACGAGATCATCCTTAATGACTAGCATTCACAGACCTCGGAGCACTCCTGTGTTCCTCTTCTAATTTCTGATCACCTGGAGAGATGACTGTTTGAAAGGTGCCTTGAGGTGTGTTTGTGCCTTTAGCCTGAAGTTCCTCTGAAGCCCTTTATCTCAGTGCAGTTGTGTTTGGACTGCGTGGCAATGAAAGGACCTCTCGTCAGTCCTTCCGTAGAGCGAGTAGCTGTCTCTAGAGGCAGTGGGGAGGCAGGATTTCTTCCTTCGGAAACCCCACGTTCATCTCCGTTGGGGCTCTCAGCCTTTCCCTCAGCACTGCCAGCTGTGTGGACACGTCAGGTGGCCAGACCCCGTTGTTTGCCTGCTGCTTGAACTGTCCTTGAACATCTTGTAACATCTCTGGGTGGGACGAGTATCCTCTAGAAAACTGCAGCACAGGAAAGTGTCCAAGAGAACTTCTTCAAGAGGCCTTTAGCATGGTGGCAAGGTCCTGTGACTCTAGATCCAGACCTCCTGGGTGCGAGTCTTCATTCTGCCCTGTCTGGGACCATGAGCAAGTTCTTAAGGGTGCTGGTCAGTTTTCCATCTGCAGAATGAAGACAGAAATAGCACCTGTCTGTAGGTCTGCTGTGGTAATTGAATGAGTTAATAGGTGACGTATAAGAGTCTAGAATAGTGTCCAGTAAGTCGTATAGTGGAAGCATTAACTACTGCCACTGTGGCCTTCCCCTGGAGTTTGGCATGTGTGCCTCAACGTGCCTGTTAGTGAACAGTCTCTCACTTCCAAGGTGTGCTCCAGGAGGTGTTACATGGTTTCATTTTGTTTCCTTGCAGGGCTTGGTTGGTTAATGTAAAAGTCCCTTCAAGCTTTCCTAATCCTCAAAACAGGAGCTATGACTCTTAGGAGGTGCTGTGCTTCGGGATTCTCTGCGTACACTACCTGATCAGCTGTGATTGGCTGCAGATTTCTTTGCCACGTCTAGCCGGAAGAGGGGCATCTTGTCAAATCTCAATTCCATTCAGTGATGTTTATTTTTCAGTTTTGTCCAGTCAGGAACTTGGACTTGGAACTACTGAAACCCTCTGTGTGTCTGGGTTGGTGATTTAGTCCGTTGTGTATGAGTGCAGGAGAGGCAGCTTTTGTGTTTTTTGGCTTTCTCCTTTTAAGTTTGAAAATGGCTTTAGGGTAGATGTGTCAGGCGTTTGGGTAAGTGAGGGCAATTTAAAAATCTTGCCGTTCACTGTGTCACTGGGAAGATGGAGGCGAAAGCAGTAAGGAGCAATTTATTAAATGGCAACATTCTTTTGTAAAACAGGAAATACACGTGTGATTAAGCAGTCGTCATTACAAAAATTTCAAGAGGAAATGGACACAGTCTTGAAGGATCCATACAAAGTTGTCATGAAGCAAAGCAAGTTACCCATGTCTCTTCTCCATGATCGAATCCGGCCTCATGTAAGACAGAGGGTGTCCCTGGCAGACCACACAGATCCCTCTCTACCATATTTAGCTCTTGTTTTTTTCTATAGAGAATAGTGCCTAATGCAGTACTGATGAGCTTTCTGAGACTTCTTTCGCCGTTATTAAGGATATCACCTTTAGCATGAACTGAATTCTGTCAGAGAGGTTCAATAGCATGGTGGATCAGAGTACAGGCCCGACTTTTAACCTTTTTGCTGTGGCCCTTTCTGCAGCCTTAGGTGTCTCTGTGAGCTTTCACTTTCCTGGGTGATGGGATGCAGATGAAACATCTATTAAGGCTCTTGGCACAAAGCAAGCACTCAGGCCACCACTTAATTAGAGCTAAATAGATCATGGCTATCACCAATACCATTTTTAAAAGTTTTTGTAGGCAAACTTGTTTAAGTGGTAATTGCATCAAACTTTGGGGAAACGTAGAATTAGAACTGGGTTGGTAGGAAAGGAGACTTTGGTGTTGAGTACTTTCAGCTTCAGTGAGTTCCTTGAAGAGTCTTGTCCCCTGAAGGAAGGGGTACCTGTCAGATTGGTTGTTAAAACCGATGAAGTTCAAAGTGCAGTAAGGACTGAATCTGGCTTGGGTGGAGTGAGTTTCACAGGGAACCAGAGAAATGGCCCAAAGCTTGCCTGCACTTTTTTACATGAACTGAATAATAATTTCCCCAAATATCCATCAGTTACAGCACAGAGCTTCGGTTCCAGCATCAAGAGGGGAAGAAAACATTGACATACATAGAAGAATTAAAGAGTTCAAAGAGAAGTGTTTACTTGCAGAACAGAATAAAACCCAGGGCCTGGTTATTGCCTCAGGTTTTGTCAATTATGCTTTGTTTTATGGCGGACTCGAAGAATGGCATCTATTAGTGGAGTGACTGTTTTCTGTCAGGGAAGCACGTGAGTGTAAGTCGTGAAACACAGACAAGGTGCTCATTTCTCTTGTTCTCTCTGTCTGTTCTCCCTAAAGCCATCTTTTAACAAGCTGTTGAATCCTGTTTATGAGAAGAACAGAGAAGAAGCTCTATTGTGGGTTTATTGCTTTGTTGCACATGCCAGTTGCTCAATGCTTTTAAAATGTGGTGCTTAAATGTCTGCTAGTGTGGATCAGAGGGCCCACGACTGCAGCGGCCAGCTTGTATTTTGGTGCAGGTACTCAGGGTAACTGGCGAGTTTCCTGCTTTGGCCTTCAAAACCCTTGTGTGTGTTTGTGTGTGCTCAGTTGCTCAGTCCTGTCTGACTCTCTGCGACCCCATGGACTCTAGCTCTCCAGGCGCCTCTGTCCATGGGGTTTCCCAGGCAAGAATACTGGAGTGGGTTACCATTTCCTTCTCCGGGGGATCTTCCCCACCCAGGGATCTAACTTGAGTCTTTTGTGTCTCCTGCATTGGCAAGTGGATTCTTGGCCGCCGCGCTACTGCTCATTATGAAATCTGATTCGGAGATGTGCTGCGCAGTGTAGCCGAGTCCCGTGGGCAGAGCAGCCTGATGGACTAGAGTCCATGGGGTTGCAAAGACTGAGCTCACACATGCACGCACACACGTAGTCAAATCAGATACACTTTTAACTTTTGCACATTCACCTGTATGTGCATAATAACTACTGTGTTTCTATCGCAATACTACAGTCAGAATACTGTAACTTACTTTGTGTATTTTATTGTACCCTGCATGTTACTACACTGTACTTCCTGAGGTATAGGTTTACATACACAGATCCAGGTATACTGTACTTTATAGGCTAAGAGATTTTTAAGGATAATCTTGGTCATAATTTTCCCAGTGACTTTAGAACCTAGTTTTCATGTGAAATGTGACTGTTTTGTGGTGGGGATGTTCCCCTGTTGGAGTGTAGTGAGTAAAAAAAGTAAACTAAAAGATGGGTTAGAGACTCTGAGAAAATGATAATGTCTTAAGGATCTCTAGGAGTTGGAGGGGATTCTGTTTAGAAGCCATGGGGTTATTCTGTCTTCTGAATTTAGTAGCTGGTGCTTACAGGGGAGCCTGTACTGAGGGCAGAAGGTGATTTTTTTTTTAACTGAGGATATTCTCTGCTGGCTATTAACAACATACTGTTACGTGATAGATTCTAACTCAGACTGACTTTCATCCTGCTTCAAAAATTCCTCTGCTCATAACTCCTTTATAGGCACATCAAATTCTAGTTAGGATCAGGTTCCTTTTATCACATCTAAACTATTATTTTGGAGTTTTGCTAGATCTTTTTCATCTGAAGACTTTCCATGTGCATTTAATAAAAAACGTTACCTAAATTAGGGAAAATGTTATCTGAAACTAAAATGCATCTTACAAAACAAGCAATTCCTTTTAGCCATGAAAGAAATTAACTTCCAAGAAAAAGTTGGCATTTACAGTTGGTTTAAAAAAAAAACACAAATTTGAGTATGATTGTCCTTGACAAAATCTGTGAATTTGGCGAATTTTATGCACTTGTTTGAAAACTTTTAAGAAGAAAAGGGGGTTAGAAAAGAGAAGCTAATTTTCAGTATTGTAGCCTTAATTACATTTGACTAAAGGTTTATGATAAATGAAATAAAGCTGAGTTTTGGCAAGTCTTACACACAGCTCTTCATATTTGCTTTGATTATTGGTATTTTGTATTTCTCCAAGGAAGCTTGCAGAACTTGAAGAAGAGGGGAACAAGTGTGTTTGCTATTTAAATAAGCATTTCTGATGAGAAGTCAGGCTGTATTCATGTTGCATATTTTGGTATGGGTTGAGCTTTGTAAAAATGAGAGCAGAAAGTCTTTCCTGGGTAGGTTTTGAACTTTCTGCTTTTTCTCTGTGCTTTGTTTAGTGTTACCTATAATTCTTCTTTCTCTTTAGAATGCAAAGGTGCACATCCTTGATACTGAAAGCTTCGAAACAACATTTGGCCCCAAAGCACAGAGGAAGCGGCCAAATTTATTTGCAAGTGATATGCAGTCACTTATAGAAAATGCGGAAACATCCACTGAGAGCTATGACCAGGGCAAGGATCGTGACTTGGTAGCTGAAGACACTGGTGTGAGGTACTGTTTCGAAGTTCATGCACATGTCATCATTTGCTCTTCTGGAAAACAAACATTTTCTGTACAGTTATTTACCTGCAAGAAGCTCAGTGATTTATCTCATAGATGGAGTTAGCCTCTTCCTTTATACTAGAAAAATTAGTGAAATTGGTTGGGGCCAGATGGGAGATAATTTAAGGTAGATGATATACTGTTGGCCTCTTAATCCCCCCAAATAAAAATAAGTGACACTTTTTTCATAATAATAGTAGTACATTCTGTCACAGGCAATTTTTAAAAATATAATTAAATTGGAAATGCAGTAGAAAGAAAAGAAGAACTCCTAATTCCACTACCTCTGTTGTTATTAATATTTTGGTGACTATCAGGATTTCCTTAACCAGAGTCTCTGGATCACTCAGAGGGGTTCATGGATGGCCTTTGAGGTTTCTGTGACCCTCTGAAGATAATATGGAAAACTTGTGCATACATAAAAGTAGGGAGGTTTCTAACGTGGAGTTTTTATTTATAAATGCAATACTTTAAGACTGTATTTTAACTTGCTTTTACTTTAATGTATTTTTCTCAATTATTAAGGATATATTTCCATGTCAGTATTTAGTCAACAGCAGTATAATGTTTCACATCAGAGTAGGTTTATGTCGTGGCCAGTTCCACGTTTGGACATTTGTACTGTTCAAAGTTTTCCCCTGTGGTAGACGATTGTAGGGTAAAATGTCAGTGTGACTAATTCTTTCTCATCCTGAATTGCTCCCCAAGGATAAATTCTTAGGGGAAAGGACAGTGTCCAAGAGTAGGCAGGTTTTTGATCGGTGGCTGCCCCATTGCCCTGCAGAAAGGGTCTTCCGGTCTGGTGCTCCCGGTCCCGCCTCCCGTGTCCCTGGTGGAAACGTGCTGTCCCTGCATCAGCGCCACTGCCTTGGTGCTGTCCTTAGCCCACTGCTAACCCTGGGACTGCTGGAGGTAAAATCGAGCCACTTGAGGCCAAGCAGGAAGAGGCAGCGAGTTCATTTTTTCCTAGAGCTGTTTGAACTTTGTATGTTTCTGCTGATTTGAATTTTTTCCACCTCGAAAAGGTACTGTCAGCAGTGGTGTTAGTTCTCAGTCATATCTGACTCTTTGCAGCCCCGTGGACTGTAGCCCACCAGGCTCCTCTCTCCATGGAATTCTCTAGGCAAAAATACTGGCGTGGATGGCCATTCCCTGCTCCAGGGGGGTCTTCCCCACCCAGGAATTGAACCTGGGTCTCCAGCATTGCAGGCAGATTCTTTACCATCTGAGCCACCAGGGAAGCCCTCAGTCAGCAATAGAGGAGACATAAAACTATTTTTTTGAGTCAGAGACATTGGGTAAACATCTTTGAGGCTAGTAAACAAATTCTCAACTTTACCAACAAAGTTTCACTCTCTTTTGGAGCTGTGGCATGTGAATTACATTTCAGGTCCTGCTGATTTCCTTTTCATAATTCTCTGTGACAGACTGCCTAAATTATAGCTGCCTCTTAAATTTTATATATGTATATATTTATTGTTTATTTTTGCTGCACTGGGTCTTTGTTGCCGCGCTTAGCCTTTCTCCCGTGTGGCGAGCAGAGGCTTCTCTCGCCGTGGAGAATGGACTCTAGGGCATGCAGGCTTCGGTAGCTGCAGCTCATGGGCTCACTAACTGTGCCACCTGGGCTTAGTTGCCCCACAGCATGTGGGGTCTTAGTTCCCCGACCAGGGGTTAAACTCACATCCTGTGCTTTGCAGGGCAGATTCTTAACCACTGGACCACCAGGGAAGTCCTACCACAGAGCTTTGAGTAGAGTTTCCTGTGCTATATAGTAGGTTCTCATGTAGTTATCTGTACTATCAGTTCAGTTCATTCGCTCAGTCGCGTCCGACTCTTTGCGACCCCATGAATCACAGCACGCCAGGCCTCCCTGTCCATCACCAACTCCCAGAGTTCACTCAGACTCACGTCCGTTGAGTCCGTGATGCCATCCAGCCATCTCATCCTTGGTCGTCCCCTTCTCCTCCGGCCCCTAATCCCTCCCAGCATCAGAGTCTTTTCAAATGAGTCAGCTCTTCGCATGAGGTGGCCAAAGTACTGAAGCTTCAGCTTTAGCATCATTCCTTCCAAAGAAATCCCAGGGTTGATCTCCTTCAGAATGGACTGGTTGGATCTCCTTGCAGTCCAAGGGACTCTCAAGGGTCTTCTCTTGTACTATACATAGCGGTATATATATATGTCTATCCCAGGCTCCCAGTCCACCACCCCCCTTTCCCCACTTGGTAACCGTAAGTTTGTTTTCTGCTTCTGTGACTCTTTCTGCTTTGCAAGTAAACTCATCTGTACCATTTTTCTAGATTCTACACACAAGCAATATTATACAGTATTTCTCTTTTTCTATCTTACTTCAGTCTGTATGACAGTCTCTGGGTACACCCACATCTCTGCATATGGCAATATTTTGTTCCTTTTTCTGGCTGAGTAGTGGTCCATTGTATATATGTACCACCTCTTCTTTATCTGTTCCTCTGTCAGTGGACATTTAGGTTGCTTCCACATCCTGGCTATTGTGGCTAGTGCTGCATTGAGCACTGAGGTTCATCCATCCTTTTGAATTGTGATTTTCTCCAGATATATGCCTGGGAATGGGATTGCTGGGTCCTGTGGTGGCTCCGTTTTTAGTTTTTCACGGAATCCACATACTGTTCTCCATAGTGGCTGTAGCAATTTACATTTCCATGAACAGTGTTGGAGAGGTCCTTTTTCTCAAAACCCTCTCCAGCATTTATTTTTTGTAAACTTGTTGATAATGGCCATTCTGACTGGTGTGAGATATACCTCATTGTAGTTACGATTTGCATTTCTCTAATCATTAGCAGTGTTGATAACAACTAGTCTTGATACCTTTTTCCCTGAGCACATGATTGATTTTTCCTTAAAATATCCTTTTAATCGTTAATAGCACATCAGTTGCTCACTTTGGTTGCTTTCTTATTTAGAAATGAAGCCCAAGAAGAGATATTTAAAAAAGGACAGTCTAAAAGAATATGGGGTGAGCTCTACAAGGTAAGACTTTAAATTTTCTCTCATTGAGTGGTTCCTTTGGCCTTCATGATCTTATGTGAGAAAACAGACTTGGAGCTACTGACGCTCTGTCCATCCATCCATCCTCTCTCCATGGAGAAACCAGGATGGATATGGCTTTGCACATACTATTGTTCTTCTAGATAACTGCATTTTTCTTTATTACTCACATAATAGTAACAGCCAAATTACATGGATTCATATATTCTCTGTTTATATTGGTATTTCTTTGGATGGCCTGCTAAAATGATATTCCTACTGAGATTTATTATACATGTTAGAGCTGCATGAACATTTTTGAGTTCCTTAGTCCAGCCCTCTTGTTTTACAGACGAGAATGCAGGTCTAGAAAGCTTGAGTCCCTTCCCCAGCTCACCCAGGTAGTTAGTGCAGGAGGCTTTGGGTCTCCTGAGTCCTGGTCCAATGCTATTCAGCTGGCTGAGTTGAGTAATGTTCTCAGTAACAAAATCTTTCGAGTATAGTCACGTAATTAAACGGTAACATAATAGGAGACTAGTATCATGAAGGCAGACTAAATTTTTTAGTTTTTTGGTAAAATGTACAACACTTATAACATGGAAACTTAGAGGTTTAAGAAGTAAATGATTCTACTTACTATTGCATAGCAGTCGTGAAATAGACTGGTTTCATCCAAGCCAGTTCTGTTTGAAATTTTGACAAGTTTCAGATACCCACAGGATGAAAAACACTTTTTAGAATACTGACTGCTGGGTTTTGATATTGGCTACAACCTGCCCTCCTCATAAGACTGTTGAGAAGTTATCCCTGTTATTGCTTTATTTTTCCCAGGTTCCCTTAAATGCCTTCTCTCTTTCATTTTGCCCTTGTACTACTGTAGCAAATCACTTTTGCCTCTTTGAATTTGCAGGTGATAGATTCATCAGATGTTGTGGTTCAAGTTCTTGATGCTAGAGATCCAATGGGTACACGTTCCCCTCACATTGAGACTTACTTGAAAAAAGAGAAACCCTGGAAACATCTCATTTTTGTTCTTAACAAATGTGACCTTGTTCCAACCTGGGCAACGGTAAGTACAGCTGCTAGTGCAAAACAGATAACCAAGCCCATGTGGCTCGATATCCATGAATAAGTAGGTGTTGTGATTACTAGGATTTGGGGCAGCAGATAAAAGTGTTGCACTGTTGAGGTTGTAGTCACTGAGGTGTCTTCACTGAAAGCAAAACCAAAATGGCCTTCATTGATGATGAGCAGTTACCTTTGATCCCTGATGGTTGTCAGTGGCACAGCTACAGTGCCCACAGGAGGACTGGGGTGGGCCGTTTAGAAGGGGCAGCAGCTGCGGCTCCTGGCCCGTTTCACATTATGTTAGGTTAATTGCATTTAGTAACAGTGAAGGCATTTTGGGAATACTGTTTTGTGTTTATAAGGCAAAAAACAGCATCAACTGTCATACTTGAAAAAAATATTTCAAAGAAGTACAGCTAACATTTTCCTTGGACAGCTGTGTATGTGAAGTACCGTCCTGTCATTCACTCTCTGGTTCTTCCTGTGCTGTAAATAAACAACTTCCAATTTACCAGCTTCTTTCTTGTCTCCCTTTAGAAACGATGGGTTGCTGTCCTCTCCCAGGATTACCCGACACTTGCTTTCCATGCGAGTCTTACTAACCCCTTTGGCAAAGGAGCGTTTATTCAGCTTCTGCGGCAGTTTGGAAAGGTATGGAAACCTGGCCTGCCCCTCCTGGAGTTGGAAGGCTGTAGGTTGGTGTGAGAATTTCTCTTCCCAGAGTGTGGCTCACCTCCCACATCTTCTCGGTAGTGAGAACAGTGTGTTGCAGAGATGTAAACACAGAGCCTCAGGATTACCGGGGATCCTCAGATGCTCTCTAGCTCAGCCTGTACCCACTTCCCCGACGAACGTCACTTTGCTTTCTGCCATGTCCCTGGCATCGAATGGTCCACCCTCTGCTCGGGTTGATGACCTGCCCCCTCCCAACACTCTCTCCACTCTGGGCTGCTGGGCCATGCGTTCTCTCCCGTCTGCCTAGAAGGGACCCTACTGGACTCCAGCCTCTGATCCCTGGTCAGACACTAGTTGTCAGGGGACCCTGAAAGCAGACCTTCTCGAAATTTCCTGTTCTGCACCCGTGACTCTGTGTTCATGAGTTTAGTTCATCTTACCTGGCTTCTATCAAAGGATGCATGACCTCTGTCTTACCCTTCCCTGCTTCCCGGAAGAAATTCACGGCTGTTACTTCTGGCATTTTCTCCCGTATTTTTGTACACGCTTATGAGTTTGTTTTTTCATTCCCCACCCTGCTCAGTTTTACGTATTTGGTAAGTTCCTGCTGTGGAAAGTGAGAGTTAGGTTTCTTACCCCCGTCCTCTTTTTCCACTTCCTGTGTCCTTGTACGGCATTTGGTTAAACTACTATTTGTTCAGTGTTTACAGTATTATGACCGAAGTGTCAGTCCCTGCTGATCCACAATGCTATGATTATAATCCTTTCTAATAGGACCTTCGGTTTTATCTGGTGTTAAGTAGCTCCGCTTTATCTGTCACTGACGTGTCACCAAACCCTTGATAGTGTGGGAACTTTGAGAGTGTCCAGCACCTCCCGTCCAGGCGGGACCATGTCCCAGACCGCTGCCGGGTCTTCCTGGGATCTCCTTTCACCATCATCTGAGAATTCATATGGCTGTTCCCTGTGTTGAATCTCTTTTCTTTCTTGGTTTACTCCTTCCTTTTGATGGAATGTGTTTTGCAAAAGCTTTCTGAAGAAGAGTACTTCGGGGGAACATTTTTTTTGAGACCTTGCCTTCTGCAAATTTCTTCATTCTACCCTCACACCATTTGTTCTTAGAATGTTGAAGGTACCACACTGAACCTTCTTTGTTTTTAATTTTGGCCTTGCCACGTGGCTTGTGGGGTTTTAGTTCCCCGACCAGGGTGTGAACCCACGCCCCCTGCAGCGGATGCGCGGAGTTCTAGCCTCTGGACTGCCAGGGAAGTCCCAGTTGTTGAATTTCCTTTGCTTCAGTACATTTATGACATTTTGTCCAATTTTCTGGGCAGTTACCTTGATTCGGTCATTTAGCTGTTCTATCATGAAATGTTTTGCCTCTCACTTTTAATGTTTAACTTCTGAAAGCTCTTGTTTAACTCCAAGTCGCCCTCCCCCCTTTAACAGCCTGTTTCGTTTCACGGATTCACTAGCTTCTCTGTCTGAGGACAGTGAGGATAGTGGAATTGTCCTCTACATTTTCCTCCATTGACACTGTCTCCTCCAAGTTGCAGTTTTTCTGTCTTTTCTACTAGAGTCACACTTCCAGTGTCTGGTTATTCTTGGTTCTCCATTCATTTTTAAGAGTGAGCCACACACACACAAAAGGCTATAGAAGCTTTATGCAGGGGGTAGGCTTGTTGAGAGGCTTTACTGTAGGGTGACTGGGAAGAATCCAGAACTTTGGGGACACTCTAGATGGCGCTGTCTGTAGGTCTGTTCCTACTCTCATTATTTTACCTTCCCCATGCAGCATGCAGAATCTTAGTTCCCTGACCAGGGATCAGACCTGTGCCCCTGCATTGGAAGTGCTGAACCCTAACCGCTGACTCATCAGGCAAGGCCCCGTCTGTAGGTCTTACTCCTGGGCCTGTGAGTTTCCCTAGAAGGGAGTCTTCCGTCTCGAGCTCGAGGGTGTGTGGACCTGGTTGCCAGGATTCTAGGAGTGCAGTGGGAGTAGGGGCCAGGAGTTGCCCTATTCAGTATTTAGACGTTGAACACTTGCTTTCAGCAACTGTTATGTCTAAATCTAGGGTCCTTGTCAGGCCTGAAAATTCGGAATATTTTCAGACATACAGGGTTCCAAAACATTGTCTCCTAAGCCTCCAGGGCAGAGAAGTTGGGACGCCTGTGCTGGGCAGGGGAAGGAGAGGTGTGACTATTTGTAGACAGTCCACTGGTCAGTCCTCTGGATTTCAGTCCCAGCCTTAGAGAGGACTGTACTGCCTATTCCCAAGGCCTGTATTCACTGCGTTTTGTGGTGTATTTGCTGCGTTTTTAGTTTTTCTACCTTTGCAGCCAGGTAGCTTTCATATTTTGTAGTGGGTCAAGCTAGATACTACTTTTAAACTGTGATATTCTGTTAACATCACACATTAGTTTGTTTTGTCTCATCTCTAGCTCATGCTTCCGTTTTATGTGTGTGGCTCTCTGGGGACCAGGCGTGGGGGTGGAGGGGATGTGCATTCACACTGCTGTTGGCTCTATGGGTGGGGGGGGTGTGTGAATTCTCACTGCTGTGGCTCCAGGGGGTTTGTGGAGGGAGGCAATCGTGGATGTTCAGTCCTCTGTCTCTAGACAGAAGCCCCCATTGATTTGTAGACTCTGCTTCAGCTCTGCCTCCTTGAGACTCTCACCCAGCTATCTAGCTTTTGAGACTGCTGTTCTTGTCTTTTGTCGTTTGTCTTTGGCAATGAAAATGCAAAATGTGGTGTGCAGAGAAGAGGAGGGGTGGGTCATGGGATTGGTACATCTGCTAAGGTTCTCCTCCCTGAAGACATTGTATCAGTGGACAGCATTCTTCTAAACTGGTTACTAACAAGCTGTTTCTTTCTTTGTTTCTCAACCTACATACTTTCAACCTTAAAACATTCAAGAATAATTTCACATGAGTGACTGAGGCACTGACTCACCTCTGATTTATTCATGAGGACGGGTATGCAGCCCACTCAGACTAGGCTGGTGGTGCGTGTCTGGGCTTTAAATCAAGTCGCAGTGGTAGTTTTGTACTGTATTCTTTATGGCAGCAAAGTAACACAACCTGTTTGTCCCAGGATACTCACTCCAGGTGTGTGTGGTGTGTATTCTTTTTTTTGCACAGTTGCACACTGACAAGAAACAGATCAGCGTGGGGTTCATTGGCTATCCGAATGTTGGCAAGAGCTCTGTGATAAACACACTGCGCTCCAAGAAGGTTTGCAACGTGGCCCCCATCGCAGGTGAAACAAAGGTACATCTGGCTCGAGGGGTCTTACCTACTCTGACTTATTTCCCGCAGAGGGCGGTGATTCAGGACACGGGGATGTCTGTCTGTCTCCCTTGGATGAAGATTCCCGTTGGGAGCTTAGTCTCCTTGTCGCAGGTGGCAACGTCCTGGAGCTGTTTCTGCCCTTTTGATAAGACTAAGAGTACTTTGTGTGCCACTGCCTGCTTTTGGCATGGTCTGCTGTGTGCCACTTGAGCCTTGTTTTCATGCCACTCCAACCTTTTGTGCTGATAAACAAAACTAGAGAAAATTTGGTGTCTGGCTTAAGAAAGAAAATTCAAGTTTAAGATAGATTGTGTTGGTTAGGGGCCCTACCCTGGAACATGGAGTGTGGGGTGCAGCATGTTTCTGCTGAAAAGAACTGGGGCCAAGCAGCATTAAGCTTCTAGAAGCACTTGCAGAGAAGTCAGAGAAAGCTTTACTGGACGTCATTGCACAATCCTAGATGGAGAGCCTGCCTCTGCATTATTTTTAGACCCTTAGCTGATGGAAACTATAGTTTATGCCTCATGAAAGTGCCTCGTGCACGGCATACAGAGGAGGGGCTTTGGAGCTTCATTACCTAGCAGGCTGCTCCTCTATGACCACCTCCATACCCGACCCCCAGCCCCAGCCCCCTCTCTCGTTAGGTGAGCATTGGGGCTCTGTGAAACCCCTCTCCGGGACTGACCCAGGGCAGTCAGAAATGGAAGTCTCTGCTTTTAGGTCTGGCAGTACATTACCCTGATGCGTCGGATCTTCCTCATCGACTGTCCGGGTGTGGTTTACCCCTCCGAGGACTCGGAGACGGACATCGTGCTGAAAGGAGTCGTGAGTATTTTGGTCCCGGGAGGCTCTTTGCCTTGGAGGGGAGCGTGCTGTGGGGAGCTCTGGAGACCTCTGCTTTTTACTCATCCAGCAGGCAGGTTGGGGTCAGCCTGTCTGGCCAGGCTGGAGGGACGTGACACTGAACAGGGCGGCCTGTCTGTTCCACTTCAGCCGGTTGGAGGAGGCTGAAGGGCATGTCTGGTCAACGTCATCCCACAAAAGCGTTTGTCATTTACGCACGGGATCCTGAGGGAAGCAGGGCCTGTTTATGTTTAGCAGTAATTCATCTTCGTGGGTTTATGGGTTGAGTCATTTTGGAACTCGGTCATTTCCTCACTTGTTTCTGAAGACAACCGAGAGCTTTAAATGATTCCACTTAACCTTCACCAGTGTTTCTGGCTATATACATCCTGGGCGGTTCCTCCCCACCTTCCTTAAACCATTTATTCCCTTCTCTTTGTGTCCGGGGATCGGCAGACTTTTAACCATTTCTGCAAGTCAGTAGCACAAAGCATTCCAAGTTTAAGGTGCTTGTGGAAGCCATGCCATCCATTTGTGGTGAGCCAGATTAGAGCGGGGTTCTGGGTTCCCAGCTGCGGTTGGCTTTCCATGGCGCTCCTTCCAGCCGACCATGTCTCATCACCTCCGGGCCCGCTTGCTTTGAGGCGTTGAAATCTATTTTCAGACACGATTACAAAGAACACTTGGAGCTTCACTCCTTCCATAGTCAAGTTTGTAAGCAGGAGCTTTCCTATCAATATTTAGGTTCAAGTTGAAAAAATTAAGACTCCTGAAGACCATGTTGGTGCTGTACTTGAACGAGCAAAACCAGAATATATCAGCAAGACGTACAAGATTGATTCTTGGGATAATGCTGAGGACTTTCTGGAGAAGCTAGCTTTCCGTACAGGGAAGTTATTAAAGGTGAGCCAAGGTTTGTGAGAATTCAGACTGGGACCTGCTTCAGGCCTGTGTGCGTGGTGTGTGGTGTGGACCTTTCTTCTGGGGACATGTGTGTGAGCAGTGTGAAGTATGGACCTTGGCAGGGTGGTGACAGACAGCTGGGACAGCGTGTGCCACCAGAGCCGGGGGCGGCTTTGTTGTTTGAATCGGGCATCTTTCTGCAACGTTTCAGGGTGGAGAGCCCGACCTGCGGACTGTGGGGAAGATGGTCCTCAATGACTGGCAGAGGGGCCGGATTCCTTTCTTTGTCAAGCCACCCAATGCAGAACCCCCAGCAGCCCCTGAGGTAAGACAAGGGTGGACCCACCTCTCTGGAAATGGGGTTACTGACCCGCATGTCTTTGGACTGCAGTCATCTTCCTTTGGGGTATACCTTTCAGCTGTGGTGTCTCCCATCCCAGGTGCCACTGGCTGTGACCTTGTGGGGGGTGACCTGGAGGTATGATAGAGAGATGATAGGAGACTGAGTGTAAATGCCAGTCTCCAGGGCTCTGAGAAAGGAGAGCTTATTACATGCGAGTGCTCACTTACCGTTTCAGTGTCTTGTCTTCTGCTTGAAGAACAGAGGCATTTCCAAGGTTGGTTTTGTTTCACAAACCCAACCAGGTGCTGGGCACTTGGAGTACAGGATTAGATAACATGGTCCTTGCCCTCAGGAAGCTCATGATCAGGCGGGAAAGGAGAGTGGTACAGTGGATGCTCAGGGAAAGTCTTAGGTCTGGGGGCTCTGAGCTACCCTGAGAAGCTTCCCAACCGTTCCATGTCTCTCCCGGCAGTGGACTGCACAAGACTCCAACTTGGGCACTTGGCTTTTCTATTTCTACGGTCTTCTTCAGAGCTCAGCCAAGTCTCTGGAAGAGATGGATTTAAGTTTTGCTTCATGCTAGTCTTTTGGGTCCATATTTCTCTGATATCCTCTCACCTGGCTCCAGTCCCAGAGTTTCCATTGTCAGCTAGAAATTTCCATTTGAATATTTTCTTCAGCATTTCAAAATCAACATACCTGAAACTGATGTTACTCACTCTTTTCTCCTCTTTCCCTAAAACCACCAGACAGCCGGTACTGCAGGACAAGGCCCTGCCCTCTTTGCACGCACGCACACACATGTCCATGTCCGTGTGCCAGTGGAGGAGCACCTGGTGTTTTTGGATCCCAGATAGGCTTCATCTTTCTGTACCTGTTAGGCGAGCTCCGGACACCCGCTGGGTAACTGCCAGGGTCAGTGCAGACCCCACGGGTCAAGGGCTGAAATCCCACAGGACTGCCCCCACTTCACATGCCAGGACAGATGGCGTTCTCAGGCTACCCACACATCTGCCCAGCTGACTACGAATTCAGGACTTCCCATGTGTGATCATTTGCCAAAAGGACTTGCAGAACTCAGGAAAGTGATTTGCTTGTGATTACTGGTTTGTTATAAAAAATATAAGTCAGGAATAGCCGAATGTCAGGTGCATAGGGCACCTATGGGGTGGAGGGTGGCATGGAGTGTCCACACCCTTTCCAGGCAGGCCACCCTCTCAGCATGTCAGGGTGCTCACCAGCCTGGAGGCTTCCTTACACAGGTGCAGTTGACAGGCTCATTAGCCGTCAGTGATTGAACTCAATTTCCAGCCTTCTCAGCAATTGCCTGGGCTCTCGGTGGCCAGCTCCTAATCTGAAGCTGAGTCCCAGCACAGTCGTCTCACTAGCATAAACTGATTTGGGGCAGAGGGAGTTACTAAGAATAACAAGAGACACCAAAGGTTTTAGGAGCTCTTGTGCCAGGAACTGGGTGTCAAAGGCCAAATGCATATTTTTATTACACTATTGGAAGACACGTAGTACACAGATAAATATGTGATGTCAGGATGTACTGATTGCCATGAGGGAAACTAAACCAGGTTGAGGGTTTTTGGGAGACAGGAGTGCTTTGTAAGTGAGGTGGTTAGGGGTGGCCTCTGGGGAAGTGGCCTTTTAGGGGAGACCTTGTTAACCTGAAGCAGGAGCTCCATGGATGTCACAGGAGAGGTTCCAGGTGTTGGGAGCGGTACCCCCAATACCTGAGGCAAGGGGAGCCTGGTGTGCCATGGTTCTGGAGGGAGGCCATGGGGTCGGCAGCACTGTGGCTGGTGGGGCTGAGGCCTCTGGTCCAAGGAGACCGTCTTTGCCCCCATGTGACCCTGTGGGGAGACGGCGGGGTTTTCTCTAACTCTTCCTCCATGTCTAGCTGTTAAGTTGAGACAGTTTCTCCCGCTCTGTGACTCTCCCTTCCCTCTCTTTGGTGGTGGCAGAAACTCCCTTGAGAATCTCAAAGCTAAAAAACTACCTTAATAGAAAAATGTATCAAAACATACGTAGGAATTTTGTATACTGTTTCCTGAATTTCATGGATTCCTGATGTATTTAGTGCTTTGTGCAGCCAAATGGAAAATTTTGGAAAATTGGAAAATTTGGAAATTTGGAAAATTCCTTGGGTTCTTCCAGCCTCAGCTCTGAGTGCCCAGTGGCACTACGTGAGGCCTCACACTGCCAGCCCATGTTTCCCTCTGCTCCTTCTCCAAAACATGCCTGGCATCAGGGCTGGTTCTGAACCTTCCATTTCCTCCCACCCTTCTCGCGCGGTGCTTCCTCGATGCCTCTCCTCCACCCTCAGCGCTTTCTAAACTAGCACCTCCTTGGCCTTCAGCATTCTGCTGGGCCTCCATTCTTCCCCCTGGGGTGTGTGGTCCCTGGGGACGCACTTTCTCAGCAGCCCCTGTTCCTTCCGTCCTCAAGGATGGTGTAGGCAACCTCCTGTGTCTGCAGTGTCTAGTGGTTTTGGTTTTGATGGCTGAGTACTCCGAGTTGGCGCACCCTTTCAGATCGTAGCTGTATTCCTCTCACCCTTCCATGCTGGGTTCGGGGCTTAATGCGCACTGACTAAATGATACACTAACAGTGTGACTGAGATGCGCGTGTTTCCAACACTTCCCCTTAGTCCTGAGAAGAAGAGGACTTCTTTGTTTGAGAGCATGATGTGTAAGTTCAGAAGTTCAGCAGGGACTTCTGCGCAGTATTATAAATTGGGGAAAATGTTTGTAAAAGAAGAGACACAAGTACATGTGTAACTGAATCACTCGGTCTACACCTGAAACTAACAACACCGTTAATCAACTAGACTCCAGTGTAACAAAATTAAAAAATTCAGTTTTCATTTTCTGATTCCATTTCTCTCCCCACCCCCACCCTTCTGTCCTGATTAGCTTCCATCCTCCTCATCTTTGGAAGTTGCCGCAGAAACAACCCAGAACAACCCAGGAGAGAAAGTCACAGAAACAGTAGGTGAGGAGTCAGAATCCATCCTCAAGAAGGAAACAGAGGAGCCCCAGCACTGTGGCATTGATTCAGAAATGCAGCAGATTCTGGCGCGGGTCCGGCAGAACTTTGGCAAGATCAACGTTGCGCCTCAGTTTTCTGGGGATGACCTGGTTCCTCTGGAGATGTCCGATATTGATGACGAGCTGGAGAGCCTTTCTGCAGAGAGGGAGGAGGAGGAGGAACAGGAGCACCCAGGAGACGATGAGGACGAGTCTTATGCAGAGTCCCAGGAGGAACATGTGGGACGCACCACGAAGGCCGTTATTCAAGCCCTGGATGAAAAGATCGCCAAGTACCAGAGGTTTTTAAACAAAGCCAAAGCTAAGAAGTTTTCAGCAATCAGGTAGTGTCCTCTTGATCTCACAGATTGCTGTGTGCTTAGTCATTTTCCCAGAAACTTGCCATAAGGAGTTTTTAATAGAGTAGGGGAAGGTATGGCTATAGATTTTTAAAATGTACAGATGCCTGAACCTTGAGAAGCGTAGTGGTTGGGTCTTTCACAGATGTCCAGGGGCTGCAGAGATGGTGTTGCTTCTGCCAGTGGCATTAACCACGTGAAGAGGAGCAGGTTTCTTTCACCTGGGAGCTTGTCACCGTTCTCACGTTTGTGTGGGCTGTGGGCAGTGGAGGGAAATGTCAGACGGTTTCATTAACCGACTCTTCCTTTTCAGGATATCCAAGGGACTGAGTGAAATGGTTTTTGCAAAATCCGAAGGACAAAAAAAAAGAAAAGCTGAAGAAGATGTAGATGATACAGGTACAGTTAAATTACTGAAATCAGGTAGATGGGATATGCATCTTCAAAACTTTGGGAAATTTAAGTTTCATCTCGGGAATTACCTCTTGTACTGTCATCCTGATATTTATCACATCTGGCAAATTACCCTGGTTCCACTTATTATTTATCACACAAATTGTCTTATCTTTTTTTTTTTTTTAAAAAAGATCTATTTATTTATGGCTGCTCTGGGTCTTTGTTGCTGCTTTTAGGCTTTCTCTAGTTGTGGCGAGTGGTGGCTCCTCTTCACTGCAGTGCGCAGGTTCTCGTTTTGGTGGTTTCTCTTATTGCAGAGCTCCAGCTCAGTAGTGGTGCAAGGCTTAATTGCCCTGTGGCCTGTGGGATCCTCCCAGATCAGGGATTGAACCCTTCAGCCCAGTCATGTCCAACTCTGTGAACCCATGGACTATACCATCCATGGAATTCTCCAGGACAGAGTACTGGAGAGGGTAGCCTTTCCCTTCTCCAGGGGATCTTCCCAACCCAGGGATCGAACTCAGGTCTCCTGCACTGCAGGCAGATTCTTTACCAGCTGAACCAGAAGGGAAGCCCAACGGTACTGGAGTGGGTAGCCTATCCCTTCAGTGGATCTTCCTGACCTAGGAATCCAACGGGTCTTGTGCGTTGCAGGCGGATTCTTTACCAACTGAGCTCTCAGGGGAGTCCTTATTGTGTTTTTATTCTGCACATTTCTTGGGGTTAAATTGGTAATTCAAGAAACTTCCTCTAAAAAGAATACATTATTAAACTTGGAATCTAAGGGTGGATCCAAAGACAGATTTTTTCGGGCGGGCAGATGGTTCATATATTTATTCTTTATGCAGTCATTCTAATAACTTCTACATCCAGTTTTCAAGATAAACTGGAGGCCTGGGAGCACACCCCCACCCCTACCCCTGATCTGGCAGCCTCCTGGCCTTGTCCTGATTTTATCTGTGTCTCACACCACACTGTATTCACACTGGCCTTCTGCCTTCCTCCTCCAGCATATCAAGCTCATTCCCACCTTAGGGTTCATAGGCACATTTTAAATAAAATTTCCCATTTCTTTTCTGTGTGTGTTCGTGTTTCGTTTCCAGCACCTCCCAAAAAGGGAAAGAAGAGGAAGGCACAGAGGGAAGAGGAGCAGCCAGACAAAACTCGCAGGACGCTTACATCTAAGGAGGCATGTGTTTTGGTCCTCAACATCACCCAGTTTAGAGTAGAGAGGGGAAGTCCATTTCTTACAACTCACACTTTATGAAATTAATGCTCTAGAGTTTAAGTCAAGGAACCCCAATCCTAAGTGACCTGGTTGAGGTCAGTGAAATAGGATCAAGAGTTGACCTTGACTGCATGAAGGTCAGCTGAGTGTATGTCTTGTTTCAAGAATGCTAATCGCTGTCCTCAAACTCGCAGACTACTGTTGGAAAGAGTGCTGGGTGTATGTAGCCTCAGGGAGATGACACATGATGAGCTGAGCTGTGTAGGCAGGCAGATGGCTGCCGTCTGTGAAGCTCAGCTCTGTAACAAGGCTCTCGAGAGCTGGAGGGGTCCCCTTTGGGAGGTGGAGAGCTTGTACTGAGTGTCCAGCCTTAGACCAGAGGACCGCTTGGCAGGAGTGCAGAGAAAAGGTTCAGGCGTTGGCTGAGGGTTGGGCCACGTCACAGCCTGTCACTTGGAGTTGCCACAAGCTGCAGTGGAAGCGCAGGCTTGAGTCTGGTAAAGCCTCTCTCGTCGTGAGTGCTGCCGCCAGTACTTGCAGGAGCCACGTGGGAACGGAGCACAGAGAAACAGAGGGGCCTCTTTATGACTTTCAGTGTTGGTTTGATTGGTTTTTTCCCTCTTGGTGTGTGTGCCATTTTTTACAGAGGAGGAGGGAAGCACGGCAGCAGCGATCTAGAAAAGTTGGCGTACGCTACTATGAAACACACAATGTGAAAAACAGGAACAGGAACAAAAAGAAGACCACTGACTCAGAAGGGCAGAAACACAGACACAAGAAGGCCAAACATAAGCAGTAGCGTGTTAAAAGCTGTCTATTAAATTATACAAAAATATGCAACTAGAAACTGTTCATTTTCTTCATGCCCAGTTGGCATTTCAAAGGCCATGATGCATCTGTTCTGAGATTGGACGGTTGAAACCACCCACCAGTACTAGTGAAAGTAAAGAGAGCTCCTCACCCCCAAGGATTTCAGTGATGGAGTCCACTCGAACTCCTGACAAATGAGTCAGTCCTCTGAGTTCCTACGAGTATAACCCTGGCATGAAAGTGTCTGACAGAAACAGGGCTGAGGTCTAGAAAATACGGAGTGTGGTATTTCTTTTGTACTAGCAATGAGGAGTGTGGTATTTCTTCTGTACTAGCAATGAGTGGTTTAGTTTGGAATAGAACTGTTTTTTAATACTGTGGATGTTGTGTACAGAGCCTAGGCTTTAAAATGCGAAGAAAAAGCCTCAGCAGCTTGTGATGCCTCACTGGGTCTGTTAGGAGAACCCGGTTAGGGCATGACTGCTTTACAGTCAGGGAGTTGTGGATCTAGCGCTTCTCTGACCACAGCTCTTTCCCAGGAAGATGACGGAGCACAGACTGGCTGTTTAAGTGGAATCTTGGGGCTGATGCCTTGGGACACCTGGATGAGGGTGAAAGCTGTGACTTCAGATTGGAGATGAAAGTATAGAGGGCTTGTTGGACTCAGTGGAACACAGCTCTTGTTGGCCTGCAGTTCTCTGAAGGAGCCTGGAAGCCCTCGCCAGACAGGCGTCAGGTGCCAGCACCTCTTCATTGGAGAACCGAGCACCTAACGCCTTCCAGCGAGGGACTTAGGCGTTTTGCTAGTCTGCCCTGAATCAGATTTATGTTGCTAATTTAGTCTTCTGGGTCTGTGAAACCAGAAGAGTTCTGAGCCTCCAAACTTTGAGTCTAGCTTATGAGGAAGAGTAAAATGCAGTTGTCCCCTCACCATGGCCCGGTCACTAATAATAATAAGAACTGCATGTGAGGTGTGGGCTAGTCAGAGGGTTGTAGGGCTGGGGTTTGATTTTCTGCAGAGTAAGGTGAAAAGATCCAGTCAGTGGGGGAGGAACAAGGTCCAGGCAGCTCACTGTGGACACCTTGACCTGTATTTCTTTCCAGCAGACACTCACTTTTTTGAAACTCATGGGTTTGACTCCCTGCCATTGCCTCTTACCCAGCAGTACACAGTGCAGGGAGGAAAGGGCCCAGTGACTTGGTGAGCAGGGATAAAATGAAACGGTATCAACTGAAAACTCCAAAATGAGGTGTTAGAACTTCACTGGAGTAGGAACGATGAAAAGACATCAAATAAGGACAAGATAGTCCAGAGGAACCCAGGGCAGTGTTAAGGGACAAGGTGAGCTCTGGACCAGAAATGGGGCAGAAAAGCAGCTTCCTATGACTGGAAATAAGTGACAGGGTGGAGAGACGACGAGAAAGCAGCTGCTCCACCTGAGACGGGTACAGCCAAGAGGGGTGAGTTCTAAGTCTCAGTGTCGGAGTTGGCAAGTGCCCAGGTTGGCCACGTGCAGAGACTACCTGGGCTGCACTGCCTTCCATTGTCCAGCCTGGAGCCTGGCTGTCAGACCTGAGGTGCTGCACAACACTTGGGGGGCAGTGGTGTGACTTCTGACAGGTAGGTGGTGCTAAGGGGTGGGGGTATGGCTTCTTCACTCAGGAAACTAGCTTTTTATTACAAAGGGCTTATGATGGGGTCGTTAGTGCTTGCCGAGACCCACATTGAAATTATTACTTCTTTGGCGCAATAATGCCTTCCAGTTGGGCCTGAAAAACAGAAACAAACTCCATTAGTATTTGAAACATGCAGCCTAACACAAATAGCCGAGGTGACAAGTCTCCTGGAAGAATGATCCAAATGCTGCCACTCCAATTATTTTTTTCCCTTCATTCCCAACTCCATGTTTTCTAGGTTAGCTGGTTTCTGGCTTGGCATTCAGTCTTGCTGCATTAGGAGAAATCAGAGCTGGCCTGCTTTCCATACAATAGCTGCTCAGTGTATAATATAAGGCATTGAAAAGGAAATTGAATAAAAGTTGTTGAAATAGTGGTTTTTACATGGCTCACATTTCAGGCCTGAATACTTCTGCTAAGTTAAACATTTGGCTCTCTCGTTTGGGAGCCTGGGAGCTCTGTGCTGGGACAAGAGGTTTGGGAAACAGCAGATTTTCAGCCACTGAGACAACTTGACACCCAATTAGAGAAAATTGCTACCGGTGAGTAGGGAGCTGTCCATCTTGTATGTAAAGCTTCAGACACTTGGGAGTTACTCTGCTCCTGTGGCAGCCAGTAAAATAATTCACTATCATGGTGTGTGGACAGACCTTTAAGTAGGTCTATCCTGGGGACTGCAAACAATGCTTTATTTGGACTGCAGCTTTGAGCCAATAAAAATAACTCACTTCTAAAGAGTCCTTCGCCCCGGGGATAACAAGGTTGCTTGTAAATGTTAGAAAGATGCCAAGGTATTCTGCTTTGCTCTTGCCGCCAGTACCATAGGAGGCACTGGGGAACTTGGGCTTATGATGAAAGAATATGGCAGATAAGGGAGGCAGCCTCAGAGACTGCTAAGTAAACAGATTCACATCTGGCTGCGAAAGTTTGTTTTGTTCAACTTGCCAAGGAGAAAATCTGTCATCCTCCACTAGCAATTAACACAAGCCTTTCTTTATCTCAAAGGCTTGGCCTTCTTGGCTTGTAGCACCCACAAGCCTGCCAATCGCAAGAATGTAAGCTTCTGTGAAACTAGGGAGGAGAGGGAGATACATCCAGGGGCCCCTCTGAGCCAGGGCCACGGGAGATGGACATTGTACACCAATAGCCATATGTCTAGAGCAGTGGTTCTCAAACTTTAGCGAGGATCAGAATCACCTGGAGACCCGGTTAGACTGGCTTGCTGGCCCCCAACCCCAAAGTTTCTGATTGGGCAGCTCTGGACCGGGCCCAACGATTTGTATTTCTAAAAGCTGTGGTGATGAGGATGATGCTGTCTGGAGCCCAACTTCTGAGAACCTCTGGACCAGACAGACAGCCTGGAGTTTCAGAGGCCTGGCCCCCTGCCCAGCCCTCTTCACTAGGCCCCCTCCCTCCCTTCAGCTCAGTCGGATTAAAGTATACTGTCAGCAAAAGAGCTTTGATGAAAAACACCTACAGTTGAGTTCCTCTGATATGCACCAGGAGAAGTTTCCTGATTTGAATTGGTTCTTCCCTCTCAAAGGGCCTTCCCTTACCCGCCACCCCCACAAATGCAGTGCCTCTTTCTAGGCAGCTGCAATAGGAAAGCACACCCCCGAAGGCCCACTGGAGAGACACAGCCCCCTCTGAGGAGGCTCCAAAATGCCAGCTGCCACAGGACAAAAGTCCCACCTTTGACGCAACAACCTCTCCCAGAAGATAGGCAACTTTTACCCGAAGGGGAACAAAAATCCCCTGGAGAGCCAGGCTGAGGAGTCATGGGGGTTCAGACTTGAGAACAGAACCTGTCTCCAAAGCCAGAAGGACAGAGAATCTGCGTGCTGATCCCTCACCTCTCCCCAAGAGTCAGCTTCCTTGACTCCTTGGCAGTATTGAAAGTCAGTGTAGGACAAAATGCTTGGGCTGCTCTGCTTGGCTGGCAGGGCCTGGAGCTGGGGCTGGGGGCACTCCACCTGAGCCGGCGCAACGATTACCTTCAGCTGCTGATTCGTCCGCTTCAGGAACTGTATCTCCTCGTTGTGCTTCTTCTCCTCCACCTGTCTCCTCTCGCTCTCCCGCTTCTCAACGGCCTCACATTTTGCCTTCTGCTCGTTCACTTGCCTCTCCAGATCTCGCTTTTCAGTTTCTAACTCTGCAATCTGCGGACAGAAACCCCAGTCATCCTGCGACGTCGCCAAGCGTATGGGGCGGTGTGAGTCCCTGGGTGGAGGGGACTTGGGACACAGCTGCCCGACCCAAGGCATTGCCAGAGTCTGTACTGCCACCCAGTGGGAGGCCAGGGACTGGCAGGGCTTGTCCAAGGGGAGACAGTTCCGTCACCCCAGGACTGGCCATGACACTGAACCAAACGTTCCTCACTGAGGTGATTGGGAGAGCACCCTCGGAGGCCAGAGTTGGATGCTGGCATGACAGGCTGTGGCCCTCAGGTGGACAGGAGAGTTGCAGAGGCTCGGAGGCTCCTGGTGAACCCACTCACTTTCCTCTCCATGTCTGACTTCCCCTGCTCAGCCTGCAGCGCCTTCCTCATGCCAAACGCCACGCTGCTCTCGTACAGGGTCTGGTAGGCGGCGATGGTCATGCGGATCTCGTCCCGCACCCGCAGCAGCAGCAGCCCCCGCTCCGCACAGTTGATGGTGACCTCGCGGATCAGCTCATCTGCCAAGGTGCACACAGCGAGGTCGGAGAAAGCAGGAGGGAGGGGAAATGCCAACTGTCCTACTACAAATCGCCTTCCTACTGGGAAGGGCAGTAGGGTGTGTCCTCCTCACTTGGAGACAGGCAGGTCTCGGGGGCCCTATCAGGACTTCTCTTTGGCATTTGGGAGTACAGGCCATCAGCAAGCCTGGCTTGGCCAGGGCAAACGGAGACAAGAGCTTGGTGTGTCTACAGCCTGGGGGCCCTTCTGGTCCACTGTTAGGCAGAAACTGGGTGCTATTCAAAGCAATCTGACTTTTTCAATATAAAGATGGTGGCTCTTTTAAAGCAGCTGGGAAATCCTCTGTGCCCCCTTGGCTGGACTGGTTTGGGGCTGGAAACATCGCCATAAATGCTGACAGGGAGCACAAGCCAGAATCGCCCTCAAGCTGAAGGGACTCTGCCAGCCCCTGGGCAGCAGCTGCCACAGGGTCTGGATGCGTTTGCATGTCCGCGTCCACGTGGGCCAGTGAGACTAGATTGAGGGCCAGTCGTCTGACACCAGCACCCAAGGAGGGAGATCTCAAGTCCCTGGGTCTGGGGACTTCCCTGGTGGTCCACTGGTTAAGACTCCATGCTCCCAACACAGAGAGCCTGGGTTCAATCCTTGGTTGGGGAACTAAGATCCCACATACCACACGATATGGGCCCTGTGTCTGTTGAGTCACAACAAACCACCCTGAAATACTTTTCTGGACCAAGGCCTGATGTTGATAGATGGATATAAATATAGAACATGACATTTTTCTGATTGAAAAATTAATCTATGTTTATTACAGAAACCTTTGAAAAGAACCAAATGGAAGGGGTCCCATGGAGGTGGGAAGTTCTCATGTTACTCTAAGCAGCTGCTGAGGGGTGAGGAAGCAAGTCATCAGGAACACGGTGACTGACAAGGTGGGGACCGGTAGGACAGATGGGCAGGAGGGGGAAGACGGTGCAGTTAGCAGTTCCTGGGTGGGGTAGGTGGGGGGAGACAGATATTCCAGGATGGGATGGGCTCAGCTCGGGGGGACTCAGGGCCTGGGTCTCTACTGAAGGGAAGGGGAAGGAGGCAGTAGAGGGTGGAGCAGCCTGCCTCTCGGACCACTCACCGAAACACTGAGAGTACAGCTCCCGGCGCACTGGGCAGATGCCGGTCTCCCGGGCCTGCCGTTGCTGCAGCTTCAGGTCCAGCTGCTCCTGGAGGTGCACCACGTCCATCCTGGTGCTGGGCGTGCTGGACACCTGCTGGATCCATAGCTGCGTGTCCTCCACCCACTCCCTGTGGGACAGACACAGCCAGGCTGAGCCAGCCCCATCCACCACGCAAGGTCCTCAGGACCTGAGCAGAGGTGGCCCTTGGCACTCTCTGCCTGAGAGGAGGGAGGAGTGGCTCTGTCCCCGACCCATCAGAATCCCCCATCTCTCTCTTCCTTGAAGAGTGTGTGGCTCCAAAGCCACCCCCACGGTGCCAGCTCCATAGGGCCCCTTCCTTGGGGCTGCGCAGTCTTCATTCTCCCACGATCCTCTGTGAAGTCATCACCCAGGTTCCAGATCTCCCACTCCTAACATGCTGAGCAGTTTTATGGTGGATGTTGCTTGATCTGAATGGGAGGCCCAGCGGCAATACCCACTGACTTGTGGGGTAGGAGACACAGGAAACCATAAGCCTTGTGTCAACAAAAAGAGGTGAAGATATATATTGGCAGGGGGAGTGTCCCTATATGGACGCCCATAGTGAACCTCGTGTCAGAACCACAGCCAGGTTCTGGAATCACAAGGGGCAGTCTGAGGGCAGAGCCACCTTGACGGAGAGGATTCCATGCGTCGTTGAGAGGGAAGCAAGTGAAAATCACCCTCAGAACTTCTATCACCTTATTACATAAAAATAGTTGAATGTTGGTGATCAATGTGGCTGTGGAAGAAAGCAGCAGGGTAAGAAGAAGGGAGCTCTCCTTTTATAAAGGAGTCTGCAGAAGGTTTCCTTGAGGAGAGGACATTTGAGCAAGATTTGACTGTGGTGTTGGAGAAGATTCTTAAGAGTCCCTTGGACTGCAAGGAGATCCAACCAGTCTATCCTAAAGGAGATCAGTCCTGGGTGTTCATTGGAAGGTCTGATGTTGAAGCTGAAACTCCAATACTTTGGCCACCTGACGTGAAGAGCTGACTCATTTGAAAAGATCCTGATGCTGGGAAAGATTGAAGGCAGGAGGAGAAGCGGATGACAGAGGATGAGGTGGTTTGATGGCATCACCAACTCAATGGACATGAGTTTGGGTGGGCTCCAGGAGTTGGTGATGGCTCCTGGCATGCTGCAGCTCATGGGGTCGCAAAGAGTCGGACATGACTGAGCGATTGAACTGAACTGAGTGAAGGAACAAGGGAATCGGGAGGATATCAGGGGAAGAGGATCCCTGGCGGTGAGAAGGTCCTATGGTGGGAAAGTCATCAATGTGTTTCAGAAACAGCAAGCAGAGGCCCTCGTGGCATTAGCCCCATGAACTAGGAAGAGAATAACCAGAGAGAAGATCCCGGATACCTCAGGGGCCAGGTCCTGCCAGGTCTTCTGGGTTGTTGTAAGGACTTTGAATTTTAGTCTGAGCGAGATGGGATGCCATTAGAGTTTCTATAAGAAGAGTTGCACGATCTGACTTGTGATTTGGGGGCTGTGTGGGGAATAGACTGTAGGAGCACAGAGTGGAAGCAGAGTTTTCAGGTAGAAGGCCATCACAGTAGTACAGGTAACAGTGACTAGGAATAAGACAGTGGAAGCAGAGTGAAAAGCAGTCAGATTTGGAAAGTAATTTGAAGGTAGAGGCAAAAGGAGAAAGGGGTGGCAGAAGATAAGATGGTTAGATAGCATCACTGACTCAATGGACATGAATCTGAGCAAACTCTGGGAGATAGTGGAGGACAGAGGAGCCTGGCGTGCTACAGTCCATGAGGTTACAAAGAATCAGATACGACTTAGTAATGAAAACAAGAACAATGGAGACAAGAGAATGTGAGCATTCCCAGACCTGTGACGGGAGAGATCAAAGGGAATGAAAAGTGGCCTGAGCCCCTAGTGGAAAGGAGAGAAGACTGAGAATGAGCTGGTTAGGGGAAGAAAGACATTGTGATTTAATTTGAACACGTTGAGTTTGAGATGTTCTTTGGACATCTTCATGAAGGTAATGAGTAAGTAGTAGAATATACACGTTTGGAGTTTAGGGGAGAGGACAGGGTTGCAAAAAGACCCATGGGAACCATCAGTATACAGATATTTAAAGCCACAAATGAGCCTGGGTGAGAGCACTCAGGAAATGATGGCCCTCCCAGGACCTAGCCATCTGCAAGTTCTAGAAACTCTGGGATGCTGGGAAGAAATCTCAGTCAGAAAGAGAGTTAGGGTGCCTCCTCCCACATTCCCAAGTTCCAGGAAGCAAAAGCCTGGGCCTCCTCCTAGCCACTGCTTGTTTACCTTGGGGGCAGGATGGCATTCAAGATTTCTTCTGCTTGCTTTGTAGGATCTGGGACACAGGAAGTTGAGGGGAGCTTGGTCTTGGGTGGCTGTGGGACGGGACCCGAGGGTCCAGGCTGCTGGGGGCTGACTTTCAGTGGCCGAGCCTGAGAAGGAGGGACAAGTTGGGGCAGGAGGCGACTCAGACACTCAGCTCCACACTCCCTGGGCCCCTGGATTGCGCTAGGTTTCCTGCACATCCCTCTCCTATCCCATCTATCCTCTCAGCAGAAGTTATGTTTCAGAGCTGAAGGAGGCCATGTAGCATCTCTGGTTCCACCCCAACCCAATGCTTGCATCTCCTTGAACAGATGTTTCTGGCCCAGCTGCTCAGGCCTCTACTCTAGTGATGGGGCATCACTATCAGATCTATTCTGGGACCCTGCGACCCTAAAAAGACTTGTCACATCGCCCTGTGACTTTCTTCCCCATACTAATCTGCCCTTTGGCATCACCCAGCATTTGGTTTTCTTCTGCCTCTCTCCGCAGGTCCCAGTTCCCATTACTCCCAGACTGCAGCCTCTGTCGCTCGGGACTCCCGACCTTCAGCGCAGCCCCTGTCTTGCCCCAACGGAGCTTCGTGCTCCCCCACCCTCTGAGACTCGTCCTTACTTTGGGGCTCCGTTTCTCAGTGTTCCGGCTCACCAACACCGGGGTGTCATACTTAAGCAGAGAGTCCGCTGGGGGAATCATGGTGGCGGCGGGAGAAGCAGCCCAGCAGCCGCCCTCCAGTCAGAGCCTTGTTTGCCGTCGCCATGGAAACCTCCGCTCTGCGCTCTTGGCCTGGGCGGGGCTTCGGGGTGGGGCCAGCAGCGCGCGAGTTCAAACAGCCTTCTCAGAAAGTTTTCCAGTGCTTATCAGACCACCGGCTCAACAGGTCGCCTCGGTACTCTTGGAAGCAGGGAGAAAAACATCAGTTCTGAATCCCTGTGCTGCGTCTAGCTCGCAATTTGAATTAGATGCTTACCACCTTCGTTGACCCTCCATTTTGACATCTGCAAAATGGGGAGTCGTCTGACTCCTTAGCGAAGGGTTGGGAAAGATTCCCAGTGGAAGGCATCTAAAGTTCCCACGTTTTAAAAGGCATTTGTTTTTAATTAAATGGAGAAATGACAACATATCAGACAGTGGAGGGACAGAGGGGAAATGCTAATGATTTGCCCACGGGCTGCCATCTGTGATTGCGTTTTCTTCCTCTTTCCTTAGTGTCTCCAAACGTAAATGTAATCACAATCTGTACAATTTTGTTTAACAAGTCAGGTTTTTTTCCCATTTGTCATATAATTTGTAAATAGTTAAAAATCCTTCAAAGTGAGTGAAGTGAAAGTCGCTGAGTCGTGTATCCGGGTCAGGTACTGTCTGGAGTATCCAGAATACTGGAGTGGGTAGCCGTTTCCTTCTCCAGAGGATCTTCCCAACCCAGGCATCGAACCCAGGTCTTCCGCATTGCAGGCGGATTCTTTACCATCTGAGCCACCAGGGAAGCTGTCCTTGACAGTAGCTTTCCTTAAGTTTGCTTTTGAAACTTGAATCTCCCGCCTCTCGAGTCGGGTCACTAAGGCCCCGCCCACTCCGGAATCTTGTCACGTTATCTCCGCTGCAAGGGCTTCTGGGAGAGCGCGCAGCCGGAAGCGGAAGTCCTGGAGGCAAGTCCGTCATTTCCTTTGGGACAGGAGGGCAACGGACTTATCTTCTTTGGCTCCGCAGATCTCTCGGCATGAAGGAGGTGAAGAGCGAGCGGGAGCGGGGGAGCCGGCGAAGGCACCGGGACGGGGACATGGTGGGGATCGCCCCGGCGGTAGTGGTGAAGCAGGAACGGCTCAGCCCGGAGTCCGCGCCTCCCGTCCACCGCCGTCCGGATTCCTCCGGCGGTAGCCCGTCCCCACCGGCCGGCGAGTCGGGCCGCCCAAGTCACCGGGGGAACCGAGCCCGAGGAGGTAGCCGGTAAGTGGGAAGCATCCCGGGGTGGGTCTTAGATAGGGCTCGTGGAGAAGGGAGGACAGGGCTAGCGCCAGAAACACACCTTGAACGAGGAACGCGGCAGTTTGGACTTAATCCTAAAGCGATAGAAGTGACCAGTTGTGCTTGTATGGAAGAATGTTTACTCCGGTACCTAACACTTGGATTGCGGCTGGATGTTACGCGCTCAATGCCTGCTGCGCAGTCTCTCGCCCCTTCATTTCTGTGTACCCAGCACTTCACCGAATATAGTTCAGTTGATAGCAGTGATAATTTAAGTTGAAAGATTTTCCCCATCTGCTTGCAAATGGAGTGCAGGCGTTATCTTTTCCAATTATCTGTCCCAAGAAGTTTACATATCGAGGGCCTAGGCAATCTACCTGATATTCTTGCGGGGAGAGAATGTCTCTTGATAGACACCTTCATTTATTCATTCATTCGACGTAGTTTTTCAGTTCAGTTCAGTCGCTCAGTCGTGTGCGACTCTTTGCGACCCCATGAACCGCAGCACACCAGGCCTCCCTGTCCATCACCAACTCCTGGAGTCCACTCAAACCCATGTCCATCGAGTCGATGATGCCATCCAACCATCTCATCCTCTGTCGTCCCCTTCTCCTCCCGCCTTCAGTCTTTCCCAGCATCAGGGTCTTTTCCAATGAGTCCGCTCTTCGCATGAGGTGGCCAAAATATTGGAGTTTCAGCCTCAACATCAGTCTTTCCAATGAACACCCAGGACTGATCTCCTTTAGGATGGACAGGTTGGATTTCCCTGCAGTCCAAGGGACTCTCAAGAGTCTTCTTCAACACCACAGTTCAAAAGCATCAATTCTTTGGCACTCAGCTTTCTTTATAGTCCAACTCTCACATCCATACATGACCACTGGAAAAACCATAGCCTTGACTAGACAGACCTTTGTTGGCAAAATAATGTCTCTCCTTTTGAATATGCTATCTAGGTTGGTCATAACTTTCCTTCCAAGGAGTAAGCGTCTTTTAATTTCATTGCTGCAATTGCCATCTGCAGTAATTTTGGACTGAGTACCTATTATGTGCTAAAGACCATTCTAGGTCATAAAATAATGTGGGAAGATATGCAACATTAAAAAAATACATACAAATGTATATGTGGAATTTGACTTAAAACAGTGTAGAATTATATGCAGATAAAATTGAAAATGGTGGAGGGTTGGGGAAGAAGAGCGTCCTAGGTTCTGGTGCTGCAAGGGTGAACTTAGATGGTCTGCCTCTAGATGGTGCTCCTAGGTGGTGCTCTAGCCCTGAGACAAAATAACAAGCAAATTTGGAAAAGTAGTCTCAGTTAGTAACAAATATTTGGGGGTAGGTTAATGTGATACTGAGAGAGTTGAGGGAGGTGGTTTTCCCTGAGCTGCTGTCTGAAAAATCTACTATTTGACCTAAGACCTGAATGATAGGAATAATCTGCCTTGTTGAAGATCTAGGCAGAGGGAACAACCCATACACAGAACCTGAAGTGGAATTAATTGTGTTCTTCTAGAAATGGGGGTGAGAGGGGAAGTCCAGTATAGTAATCAAGGAGAGTGGTAGGAATGACATTGGAGAGCGAGGAGATAGAGCCAGAGACTTTGCTGATAGATCGTGATTGTGTGGGGAAGGAGCATGGAGGGCTGTTGGTTGAGGGGAGAAAAATAATCAGGGTGACTTCTAGGTTTTTTGCCTGAGGAACAGGGTGGATGGTGGCACTAATTATCCAGCTGGCAGAAAACAGAGGAAAGTGTCTTGGGTGGTTGGGAATCTAGAGTTGTTATCTAAGTGAGAAGTTCCAGTAGGCAGTTATGTATGTGGAAGACATAGGACCGGAAAAGAAGCTCCTGATTCTTTTAGTGTGATCAGCAAAGACATGGTGTTTGTGTTAGTTGGGTACGCCTGACACTTGGAGCTGTTTTGTATGAGGGAATGAAAGTTGAGATAAATGTGTATACCATTTTCTGAACAGGTCCCCAGCCAAAAAGAAAAACAAATCCTCAGGGAGAAGAAGCAAGTCTCCCCGGAGTAAGAGAAGCCGAAGTCCTCACCACTCAGCAATCAAAGTAAAGCAGGTAAGTGGACTGAGATGTTTTCATACTGGCTCCAAACCTAGAGCCTCTCCATCATAGCTAAAGTGGTGTGTGTGTGTTTCCTGTACCTGCAGTGGGCTTCTCCAAAAACTGGACTTTTCTTTTTTCTTCTTTCTTTGTTAAACTTTTTATTTTGAGATAATTGTTGATTCACATGCAGTTGTAAAAGGTAATACAAAAGCCACAGTTTGTCCCAATAGTAACATCTTACAGAATTATAGAACAATATCCCAACCAAAATGTTGACATCAGTTCTGTCAAGATACAAAACATTTCCATCACCACAGGATTCCTCAAGTAGTTCTTTAATATCACACCCAGTTCCCTCCTACCCTACCCCTCCAACTCCTGGCAGCTTCTAATCACTTCTCCATTTCTGTTATTTTGTTTCCTCAAGAATGCTATGTAAATAGAATCACACAGTATGTAGCCTTTCTGGATTGGCTTTTTCCACTCAGCTAAGTTCTTTTGGAATTCATTTATATTGTTGCTTTTGTCTGTAGTTCCTTCGTTTTTATTGCTGAACCCTATTCAATGGTATGGATTTAACCATTTGTCCATTAAAGTATATCTGGGTTGTTGGCAGTTTTTGGCTATTAGACATAAGACTGCTATGTACACATTTCTGTACAGGTTTTTGTGTGAACATAAGTTTTCATTTCTCTGGGATAGATGCCCAGGAGTGCAGTTTCTAGATGGTGTGGTAGTTGCTTTTTTTCTTTTTCCTAAGAAATTACTAAATTGTTTTCCAGAGTGCTATGTTAGTTTGCCAGGTCTTCTTAACAAAATACCATAGACTGGTTGCCTTAAACAACGGAAACTAAGAGGCTAGAAGTCAGAGATCAAAGTTTCAGTGGTTTGGTTTCTCCGGAGGCCTTTCTCCTTGGCTTGCCTTCTTTTTTGGGTCCTCATAGTCTTCCCTTCTGTGCGCTCCCATCTCTGACTCACATCTTCTTTAACCACATCAGCCATATTGGATTAGGGGCTTACTCATTTTAACTCAATCAGTTCTTCAAAGACCTTACCTGCAAAAAATCTGGTTACAGTCTGAGGTGTGGGGGTTGAGACTTCAGTATGTAAATTTGGAGGGGGCACAGTCCTTACAGTGGCTATCCCTTTTTATAATGTGAGTGATCCAGCATTTGGTATTGTGACCATTTTGACCATTCTGACAAGTGATAGTGATACTGTGATTTTAATTTGCATGTCCCTGGTGACTGATGATGTTGGGCATCTTTTCATGTGTTTATTTGCCATCTGTATTTCCTCTTAGGTAAAATGTCTTTTCAGATCTTTTGCGTATTTTCTAGTTGGATTGTTTTGGGTTTTTTTACTACTGAATTTTAAGAGGGTTTTTTTTTTTTTTTTTGGTAATATATTCTTAGATACCAGGCCTTTTTGGAGTGAGAGGTTTTCCAGTATTTTCTTTCGGTCTGTATCTTGTCTGTTCATTCTCTTAAAAGAGTTTTCCTCAGAGCAAAAGTTTTTGATTTGTTTGGAGTCCAGCTTGTCTGTTTTTCCTTTTACAGATTATGCTTTTGGTGTTATGTCTAAGAACTTCCCTGACTCTAGAACCTGAAGATATGTTTTTCTTTAATATTTATTTAAGTCCATGATCTGTTTTGAGTTTGTTGTAATATAAGGAAGGAGCCTGAAATCAAATTTCCTTTTTCACCTGTGGATATCCATTTACTCCAGCACTAGGTGTGGAAAGATGATTTTTCCTCCCTTTAATTGCTTTTGCTTTGTCAAAAATGAAAAGTGCGTGTGTGTGCCTTTATTTCTGGGTCCTCTGTTCAGTGCCATTGATCTGTCATTCTGCCAGTACCACAGTCTTGATTACTGTAGCTATATAATAAGTCTTACAATTGAACAGACTCGTTCTTTCACTTTCTTCTTTTTAAAAATTGTTGGGACTTCCCTGGTAAGCCAGTGGTTAAGACTCTGAGGCATAGGTTTGATCCCTGGCTGGGCGGAACTAAGGTGGCACATGCCACAGGACATGGCCAAATAAATAAATAATTGTTTTAGGAATTCTCATTCCTTTATCTTTCCATATACATTTTAGAACAATCTTGTTTATATCTATTAAAAAAACTTGCTAGGATTTTGATTGAAATTGTGTTAAACTTGTACTTTTTGAGAATTTTTAAAAAATTATGTAGCGTCTAAATTATGTAGCGTCTTCCAGTCTTTGAATATAGGTGTGTCTCTGTTTATTTAGATCTTTGATTTCTTTTATCAGTGTTTCAGTGTACAAGTCCTGTATGTGTTTTGTTAGATTTGCACTTAAGTAATTTTTTTAAGTTATCATTAAATGATGGCTCTAGTCCATAGGGTCGTTAAGAGTCGGACACGACTGAGTGACTTCCCTTTCACTTTTCACTTTCATGCATTGGAGAAGGACATGGCAACCCACTCCAGTGTTCTTGCCTGGAAAATCCCAGGGACAAGGGAGCCTGGTGGGCTGCCGTCTATGGGGTTGCACAGAGTTGGACACGACTGAAGTGACTTGGCAGCAGCAGCAAGTGATATTTTGAATTTCAGTATTTACTTGTTCATTGCTAGTACATAGAAATATGATCCATTTTTGTATGTTTATCTTATATCCTGTGGCCTTACTGAACTCATGTATTTTGCCTAAATAAATCCCAACCTAAAACTTGGGATTTTCTACATAGATAGTCATGTCTGCACAGGGGCAGTTCTGTCTGTCTTCCTTTCCAGTGCATGTTCATTTTATTGCCCCTTGCTGCATGGCTGGGGCTCTCGCACTGAGTGGAGCAAGAGCAGTCAGAGCAGGCACTCCTGCCCTGTCCTCAGTCCCGAGGGACAGGCGTTCAGTCATCGTCTTGTGCTCTTTCCTCTAAGTTTTATTTAATTTTTGACAGTGCTGGGTCTTTGTTGCTGTGTGTAGAGTGGAGAATCCCAGGGACGCGGGAGCCTGGTGGGCTGCTGTCTGGGGTTGCACAGAGTCGGACACGACTGAAGCAACTTAGCAGCATCAGCAGTGGACTTTCTCTAGTTGCAGTGAGCAGAGGCTACACTCTTGTGGTATGCAGGCTTAGTTGCCCTGTGGCATGTGGAATCTTCCCGGACCAGGGATCAAACCCATGTTACCTACATTGGCAGGCAGATTCTTAACCACTGGACCACCAGGGAGGTCCTCAGTCCTCTTTTTAAAGAACCTCTGGGTTACAAAGTGCAAATAGAGACACTGGCATTAAGAAAATGGATTTTCCTATGAATTTGAGCCAACTTCTGCTACCTAAAAAGATTCAAAGCCAGTCCTGATGATCTTTTGTATGAGTTGGTCAGCCATCATCTTCATTATCTCAGAATTCAGTCACTGGAACCATAATACCCAGATCAAACCTCTCAAACCACTCATAGCTTTGTGTGTGTGTTTGTACAACTTGCCACGGTTATGATTTAATAATTTTGGCATGTTAACATTTTGTAGATTTAAAAGGTACAGTATACATAGCCTGTTAGTTGGATACATTTATATATTGTAATATGACTGCCATGGAAGCGTTATTTACCAAGTTACATCATTATAGAGTAGTGTTACTGTCTATATTCATTTATCTGGGTATTAAATCTCTATCTATGGCTTATTTACTATTTGTTACTGTTAGTACCCTTAAATACCATCAGTCTTATCCTCCCACCTCCCATCTCCTAGTGACCACCATTTTACTCCCTGATTGTTTATATATATATAGGAGATATATATAAAGGAGCTTCCCTGGTGGCTCAGACAGCAAAACTTTGCCTGCAGTGTAGGAGACCTAGGTCTTATCCCTGGGTCAGGAAGATCGCCTGGAGAAAGGTGTGTGTGTTACACTTGTTTTCAGCTTGCAGTTTTTTACCTCTGGTTTCTAAATCAGCAACTTATAGTAAATCCTGGGGCCTACCACATGGAACTGTTTTGTGATGGTGGTGTGTTTTGGAAATGGTTCTCACACAGAGGGGGTTGAGGACTTGATAGGCAGTTGAAAATCACTGACTTTCACCTGGATTATAAGAGCACACACAGCCTCTGTCTTGTACTTAGAGATATTCTTTTCTGCACTACTCAGCCACCATTAAAAAAAAAAAAGTTCAACACAGAGTTATATTCAATATAATTTAATAACCTAGTATGGAAAAAAATTGAAAAAGAATGTGTCTTTGTATATAACGGAATTCCTTTGTATATGCCTGAAATGAATACAACATTGTAAATCAACTATATTTTGATTTTTTTTTTTTTGTTAAAGGGGGTGGGGGACAGGATTGTGGAGACCTGAGGAAAAAATTTGTCAATTGCTTATTTATCATCATAACACGGAAGTCTGTAAACTAAAAAGTGAGAGTATGGTTTACTTCTGTCATTAGCCCCAGAATCATACCCCTCCCCATGACCAAAAAAAACCACCTCAATCCCCAGAGGTCACCATCTTAATAGTTTGGTATTTATATTTCAGCGTTCTATAATGCTTATGTTCTCTTCTTTTCCTTTATATTTTGGTGTGTGTGTGTATTCTGTGCAAAGATGTTAATTAACAAAAAGAATCATATTGTATCTGTTATCCTACTTGACTTATCAATAGTTGAGAGTGTATGTTGAAATGTTATTTTGTGTTGTCTGGTTATGTAATATGTCATATTCTCTCCAGAGTTTCTACTGATTTTGCCAAGTATACATACATGTACTAGAAACAAAGACAGAATTGCCCATTGGATTTAGCAACATGTAGGTCATTGGTGACCTTGACCAGCAATTTTAGTGGAGTAGTAAGGGTGAAGTCTAATTGGAAAATTCAAAAAAGATGGAAAAAGAATTGGGGACTGATTAACACCAAACTTTTTTAAGGAATTTTACTCAGAGAGTGAAGAAATAGAGTAGAAGCCAGCATGGGAAAGGGGCTTTGGAAAAGAGCAGATGCCTGTGCTGACAGGAATGGTTCAGTGCAGATCAGGGAAGTGGATTGTGTGCAGGAGAGGCAGGGATCACTGCAGAGATATTCCGGATGAGAGGGAAGCTCCCAGGTGTGGGAACTGGCTTTGGATAGAAGAAGATAGTTTCCTTACGGGCGTAGGAAGGGATAACAGTAAATGGGCGTAGATGCTGGCAGGTGGGCAGACATGGAAAACCCCTTCTGAGTAAGTAAGAGGTGGAGAGGGCTGTGTAGGAAGAGAGGGAAGGGTGAAACAGCCATCTTGGAGGAGCAGTAGATCAAGAAAATGTAGGATGGTTGCTGGCATCATTAAGGAGGCTTGGGTCATGCTCCTAAGGTGTGACCAAGGTGGGACCCGTCAAAATGGCTTATGCTTTTCTCTTGCCACTTCTATGTGCTTGATGCTGGTTGTGGTTTTGCCAGGACAGTGCAACATGAATGGCATGGGACAGGGGATTGAGGGAGTGATCACACTGCTTGACCCTGGAATTTCGGAAGGGAAGAGAGTGCATCAAGAGAGTGAGGGAAAGGATCAAAGGTGTGGATGCGTCTTACTGGGATGATGTTAGAATTGGGTAAAATGTGAGCTGGAAAGATGGGCAGAAAGAGGACTGCTTGAAAGTGAAATTATGGAGGGGCTGCAGTTATTAGAAGTGGAAAGGTCTGTATAACCATGAGGTGAGTGGCCAAGGAGAAATAAGGTGACAGATAAGATAATGGGAAGAGAGAAACGCAAAGAATGGAGAGGTCAGCATGGTATTGAAATCAGCAAGGGTAATGCTGGAGAGAATGACGAGCTAGAAGTAAAACTGGTATGAAGGGAAGGGATGTGATTTAGGATTAGTAAATGACAGCAACGGTGAGAGTAATGGGTGACAGTGTCTTACATGAGATTCGCTGCTGCATCTTTTCAGGGAAAAAGAAAAAGGTGGGGAATGTTTTAGGATTGGCAGTGAGAAGAAAGGGCAGTGCCTGACAGGGCAGGCCTGAAGATGGTGGGAGCTGAGGGGAGGTCAGAAGGAGAAAACCAGCTTCTTTGAGAGAGCTATGGGGGAACAGTGTGCTCAGGCAGAGTGAACTTGAGACAGGAACTATCTGAGAAGACCTGGAGGATGTAGGTTGGTTTTGCCAAGCTTTCCATTTCCAGAGGAAATAGAAAGTACAGTGGCTTTAGGAGTTGAAAAAGGGTGGAATTTGGGGGCAGAATCCATCATATACAGAGACTTATGGGAATTAGAGTACCAAGGGAGGTGGAGGTGATGGCCCGGAGTCTGTGACTTCTTACAGTGACTCATTTAATCAGGGATAAAGGGGGTAATTCCATGAATCAAGGCAAGTTGGAAGTGGTCAAACAGGAGATGGTAAGAGTGAACGTCGACATTCTAGGAATCAGTGCACTAAAATGGACTGGAATGGGTGAATTTAACTCAGATGACCATTATATCTACTACTGTGGGCAGGAATCCCTTAGAAAAAATGGAGTAGCCATCATGGTCAACAGGAGTCCGAAATGCAGTACTTGGATGCAATCTTAAAAATGGCAGAATGATCTCTGTTCGTTTCCAAGGCAAACCATTCAATATCACAGTTATCCAAGCCTATGCCCCAACCAGTAACACTGAAGAAGCTGAAGTTGAAAGGTTCTATGAAGACCTACAAGACCTTTTAGAACACCCAAAAAAGATGTCCTTTTCATTATAGGGGACTGGAATGCAAAAGTAGGAAGTCAAGAAACACCTGGAGTAACAGGCAAATTTGGCCTTGGAATGTGGAATGAAGCAGGGCAAAGGCTAGTAGAGTTTTGCCAAGAGAACGCACTGGTCATAGCAAACACCCTCTTCCAACAACACAAGAGAAGACTCTACACATGGACATCACCAGATGGTCAACACTGAGATCAGATTGATTACATTCTTTGCAGCCAAAGATGGAGAAGCTCTATACAATCAGCAAAAACAAGACCAGGAGCTGACTGTGGCTCAGACCATGAACTCCTTATTGTCAAATTCAGACTTAAATTGAAGAAAGTAGGGAAACCACTAGGCTATTCAGGTGTGACCTAAGTCAGATCCCTTATGATTATACAGTGGAAGTGAGAAATAGATTTAAGGGACTAGATCTGATAGATAGAGTGCCTGATGAACTGTGGATGGAGGTTCATGACATTGTACAGGAGACAGGGATCAAGACCATCCCCATGGGGAAAAAAAAATGCAAAAAAGGCAAAATGGCTGTCTGGGGAGGCCTTAGAAATAGCTGTGAAAAGAAGAGAGGCAAAAAGCAAAGGAGAAAAGGAAAGATATAAGCATCTGAATGCAGAGTTCCAAAGAATAGCAAGGAGAGATAAGAAAGCCTTCCTCCGAGATAAACGCAAAGAAATAGAGGATAACCACAGAATGGGAAAGACTAGAGATCTCTTCAAGAAAATTAAGAGATACTAAGGGAACATTTCATGCAAAGATGGGCTCGATAAAGGACAGAAATGGTATGGACCTAACAGAAGCAGAAGATTAAGAAGGGGGGCAAGAATACACAGAAGAACTGTACAAAAAAGATCTTCATGACCAAGATAATCACGATGGTGTGATATTCACCTAGAGCCAGACATCCCGGAATGTGAAGTCAAGTGGGCCTTAGAAAGCATCACTAGGAACAAAGCTAGTGGAGGTGATGGAATTCCACTTGAGCTATTTCAAATCCTAAAAGATGATGCTGTGAAAGTGCTGCACACAATATGCCAGCAAATTTGGACAACTCAGCAGTGGCCACAGGACAGGAAAAGGTCAGTTTTCATTTCAATCCCAAAGAAAGGCAATGCCAAAGAATGCTCAAACTACTGCACAATTGCACTCATCTCACGTGCTAGTAAAGTAATGCCCAAAATTCTCCAAGGCAGGCTTCAGCAATATGTGAACCATGAACTCCCTGATGTTCAAGCTGGTTTTAGAAAAGGCAGAGGAACCAGAGATCAAATTGCCAACATCCGCTGGATCATGGAAAAAGCAAGGGAGTTCCAGAAAAACATGTATTTCTGCTTTATTGACTATGCCAAAGCCTTTGACTGTGTGCATCACAATAAACTGTGGAAAATTCTGAAAGAGATGGGAATACCAGACCACCTGACCTGCCTCTTGAGAAACCTATATGCAGGTCAGGAAGCAACAGTTAGAACTGGACATGGAACAACCGACTGGTTCCAAATAGGAAAAGGAGTACGTCAAGGCTGTATATTGTCACCCTGCTTATTTAACTTATATGCAGAGTACATCATGAGAAACACTGGGCTGGAAGAAACACAAGCTGGAATCAAGATTGCCAGGAGAAATATCAATAACCTCACATATGCAGATGACACCACCCTTATGGCAGAAAGTGAAGAGGAACTAAAAAGCTTCTTGATGAAAGTGAAAGAGGAAAGTGAAAAAGTTGGCTTAAAGCTCAACATTCAGAAAACGAAGATCATGGCATGTGGTCCCATCACTTCATGGGAAATAGATGGGGAAACAGTGGAAACTGTCAGACTTTATTTTTTTGGGCTCCAAAATCCTTGCAGATGGTGATTGCAGCCATGGAATTAAAAGATGCTTACTCCTTGGAAGGAAAATTATGACCAGCCTAGACAGCATATTAAAAAGCAGAGACATTACTTTGCCAACAAAGGTCCGTCTAGTCAAGGCTATGGTTTTTCCAGTGATCATGTATGGATGTGAGAGCTGGACTGTGAAGAAAGCTGAGCACCGAGGAATTGATGCTTTTGAACTGTGGTGTTGGAGAAGACTCTTGAGAGTCCCTTGGACTGCCAGAAGATCCAACCAGTCCATTCTAAAGGAGGTCTGTCCTGGGTGTTCATTGGAAGGACTGATGCTGAAGCTGAAACTCCAATACTTCGGCCACCTCATGCGAAGTGTTGACTCATTGGAAAAGACCCTGATGCTGGGAGGGATTGCGGGCAGGAGAAGGGGACGACAGAGGATGAGATGACTGGATGGCATCACCGACTGGATGTCATCACCGACTCGATGAACATGAGTTTGAGTAAATTCTGGGAGTTGATGATGGACAGGGAGGCCTGGCGTGCTGCAATTCATGGGGTCACAAAGAGTCGGACATGACTGAGCGACTGAACTAAAGTGAACTGAAAGGGGATAATGAGATTAGTTGTGGTGAAGTCAGGCAGATGGTGGTGGCAAGCTTGTGAATGTCTTGGGGTAGGAGGGATGGGTGTCTGAGGCTCCCTCCCTCTTGGTACTTGTCTTTGGAGGTTAGGAAGTCTAGGAAAACTGGATCTGGCTCTGAGCAAGCAGACCCCTACTTGACCTCTATGGATGGTAGGGAGAGGGCCTTGAGGCAAGGGCTAGGGATGAGGGTTGGCAAGGAAGTGGGGACAAGGTCCCAGTCCTGATGCTCAGGATTTCCTCTCTACCCCTTCCCAGGAGGGGAGCCTCACTTCATGGCAGGTCCCTCTCTTGAACTCTTGATACTTTAGCTATAAGATTAGTAAGGATAAACCTATCTTCATGTGTTCATTAGGTATTTATTAATGCTTCTTTTGAAAATTTCTTATTACTCTCCTTTGCCCATTATCCTCGGAGAAGGCATTGGCAACCCACTCCAGTACTCTTGCCTGGAAAATCCCATGGATGGAGGAGCCTGGAAGGCTGCAGTCCATGAGGTTGCTAAGAGTTGGACACAACTGAGTGACTTCACTTTCACTTTTCACTTTCATGCATTGAAGAAGGAAATGGCAACCCACTCCAGTGTTCTTGCCTGGAGAATCCCAGGGACGGGGGAGCCTGGTGGGCTGCCGTCTTTGGGGTCGCACAGAGTCGGACATGACTGAAGCGACTTAGCAGTAGCAGCCCATTATCCTACTAGGCTGATTTTCAGTACTGTTTTTAAAGAAGCCTTGGTATGTTTCTTCATCTCTTCAAATCTTTAAAAAATATATCTGTTACAATTGACCCTTGAACAACATGGGTTTGAGTTGCTCTGGTCCACATATACGCAGATTGTTTTCAGTAGTAGAGGCTGCAGTACTCCGTGTCCTGAGTTGGTTGAATTTGCAGGTGCAGACCCTCAAATACAGAGGGACCACATATATAGAGAAACCGCGTATGCAGAGGGGCGACTACAGCAGCCTGGAGGGTTGGTTCCCCTGTGCCCCAGCCCCTTCATCGTTCAAGGGTCAGCTGCAGTAAATTTTTACAGGTTTCTTCTTATATAATTCTTAATTTTATTCCTAGGTATTGAGTAGTCTTTGTTACTGTTGAAATAAGATCTTTCAAAATTACTATTAATACATTTTCATTTCTGGCATAAGAGAAAGGTAGCTTTTTTCTTTATGTAATTATCTTGGACTGCAAGGAAATCCAACCGGTCCATCCTAAAGGAAATCAGTCCTGAATGTTCATTGGAAGGACTGATGTTGAACTGAAACTCCAATCCTTTGACCACCTGATGCGAAGAGCGGACTCATTGGAAAAGACCCTGATGCTGGGGAAGATTGAAGGCAGGAAGAGAAGGGGACAACAAAGCATGAGATGGTTGGATGGCATCACTGACTCAATGGACATGAGTTTGAGTAAACTCCGGGAGTTGGTGATGGACAGGGAGGCCTGGCATGCTGCAGTCCAAGCGGTCGCAAAGAGTTGGACACGACTGAGCGACTGACCTGAGCTGAATTATCTTGTATGTGACTACTTAATTCTCTCTGGGAGTTGTGTTTTCCCTAAGTTTGCCTGTAGGTATTCTTGTTTCTCAGGCTCTGAACCTGGGCGTGTACTGTTAGAGCTATATTTGGGCAGCAGTCTGGGATACCTTGGAGAAGGAGATGGCACCCCACTCCAGTATTCTTGGCTGGGAAATCTCATGGACAGAGGAGCCTGGCAGGCTACAGTCTGTGGGGTCGCAAAGAGTTGGACACGACTGAGCGGCTAACACTTTCACTGGGTGGTAGCCTTGCAAGCGAACATGACCACCACTGGTAACCTTATTTCTGTGGGACATTTTGCTCTGAACGCCAAATCACAAATGACTTCTCGAATGCAGCTCTCTTTAGAGACCATGAACTGGCTTTACTTTCCTGAATCTGTTTGAATTTCAGGAACGTGAGGACCATCCTCGGAGAGGCCGGGAAGATCGGCCACACCGAGAACCCTCAGGACAGGAACACAAGCGAGCTCGGAACAGTGACCGAGACAGACACCGCGGCCATTCCCACCAGAGGAGAAGCTCAGGTGAGAGGCCGGGCAGCGGGCAGCCTCAGGGACGTGATCGAGATGCTCAGAACCTGCAGGCTCAGGAAGCCGAGCGGGAGTTCCACAACACCCGGCGCCGCGAGCACCGCCAGAAGAACGACGTTAGCGCTGGCAGTAACGCGTCTCAGGATGCGCAGCCTCGGCCTGGACCTGGAGGCAACAACAAGGAGAAAGAGGTGCCTGTTAAAGAGAAGCCAAGCTTCGAACTTTCTGGGGCACTTCTTGAGGACACTAATACCTTCCGGGGTGTAGTTATTAAATACAGCGAGCCCCCGGAAGCACGTATCCCCAAAAAACGGTGGCGTCTCTACCCCTTTAAAAACGATGAAGTGCTTCCAGTGATGTACATCCACCGGCAGAGCGCTTATCTCCTGGGCCGGCACCGCCGCATCGCAGACATTCCCATCGATCACCCCTCCTGTTCAAAGCAGCATGCGGTCTTTCAGTACCGGTAAGTGTCCATCTGTGGAGGAAACCAAGGTGCCAGCAGAAGCCCGACGTCTCGGCTGGTTACGATTACTGAGACCTGTGTATGTGTGTGTGCACAAGAAGCCCATATCCCTCATAGCTAATAGTGTTTTTTTTTAATTTTTATTTTTTTGGCTGAACCTGCATGGTTTATGGGATTTTAGTTCCCCATCCCAGGATCGAACCCAAGTCCTTGTCAGTGAGAGCGTGGAGTCCTCACCCCTGGACTGTCAGGGAATTCCTTCTAATTTAAGGAGTATTATTCCTCTAATGTATAATCACTTAATATATATAGTTGCCAACACTTGTGTAAGAGGATGGATGTTGGTGTCCGAAATCCAGATTTTGAGTCCTGCCAGTGCCACTTACCTGGGGCCAGCTGCTCTTCTGGGCCTCAGTTTCTACGTCCCTTGCAGGGCTGTTATGATAGGTAAATGGAAGTAAAGCCGAGAATGAAAATAAAGCTGAGAATGCCTGGCATATGTTAGCCAAATCTGTATCTTGGCAATTTCTGTAGTACATCTGTTATTGTTGGATGCTCACAACAATCCTGTGGGGAGGCGAGGACTAGTCTTAATACCCCATTTAACAGATGAGCCCATGAAGCTCAGCAAAGCCAGGTGGCCTGCCTAATAAATAATCACTGAGGTAGCATGCTGGCTCAAATTGGTTTTGATTTGAATAATTTTGATCATCTTATCTGTTCCCTTGACTGCGAAGTCCAAATATACTGGTTTATTCCTATTGGAACAGAAGCTAAACTATGTTGAAATATAGGTAAAAGAAGCATTATGTTGATTATTAACAGTACAAAAAATGTAAAATTTTTTAAAATACCAAAAAAAAAGTATTTCTTAACCATGGCAAGAGGCCTTGTTTTCTGCATTTTAAGCTATGATCTACCATGAACCCCTCTTTCCCAGTGACCAGTTCTCACCGATTTAACTTGCTCCCAATTTCGAAATCCATAACTGTGCCTTCCCATTGATTTCTACAGTTTGCACTTGAACTGAGTCTAAGCCAGGTATTTACATGGTCCAGACTGTTAGCACAGAGCTGGAGGCTCTGGGGCTGGATTCCGCTCACAGCTTTCTCTCCTTTGCCTCCGCTAGGCTTGTGGAGCACACCCGTGCTGATGGGACAGTTGGCCGCAGGGTGAAGCCCTACATCATTGACCTTGGCTCAGGCAATGGAACATTCCTGAACAACAAGCGAATTGAGCCACAGAGATACTATGAACTGAAGGAAAAGGATGTCCTTAAGTTTGGGTTCAGCAGTAGAGAGTATGTTCTGCTCCACGAGTCCTCTGACACCTCTGAAGTGGACAGGAAAGAAGACGAGGATGACGAGGAGGAGGAGGAGGTGTCTGACAGCTAGCAAACTGAAGACAGCCCAGGCTCTCGAGAGACCTTCTCTTTGTGCGAAGGCTTTGGGACTGACTCTCGGGGCACCACTGTGCTCTCTGTAATGCCTCTTACTGCCTTAAGTCTTTCTTCTGTTGCTGACCAGCTTATGTTTCAGTGTAAAAAAATTGACTCATGTTTGGTTGAACTTCTTTCTGTGACACTTTGGCCACATGCCTGTGGGCATTTATTTTCCGAACAGTCCCTCCGACACATCGTGTTTTAGTAGAAGCATCATGGCTTGAGTTGGTGCTTTCAGAACTGCTGCCTAGGAAACTATCAACCCTTGGTTAACGGGGAATTGTGGCTTGTTTTCTTTGTACAGTTACCCTATTTATATAGTCGTTAAGCTTTGTGGACCGGGTTTGTTTTTATCTTGGGGGCAAACCCCTGAACAGAGAATCTTACTAAGCTTTGGTTATCACCAAAATAGCCTCCAGAATATACCAAAGCTTTGACCTGGTTGAGCTCTTGAGTCATAGAAATTGATTTTGCACTTGGTTGGTTTGGGTGGGTGGGCGGGTGGGATTTACCACATGACCTCATCATTGACTGTTGGACTCAAACAGATGCTCCATGGAGCCTGCTTCAGCTCACGACTGTACAGGAGGACCATGGCTGCTGCCGGCGGGTGCTGACTGCATGTCACAGGAGGCCGGAATGGGTCGTGGATCTGTTTCCTGGAAGAGAACTCTGATTTCTCCACAGAACAGGAACAGTTTTGACCATCGCAGCTGTTCTTCAACTTCACATTTTTATTTAGAGGTTATCTCCATTCTTTCTTCCTTGAGAGAAACAGTCATTTATGTAGCAGGGTTTTTGCTTTATCCTAACAACATATACATGTCAAAAGACGGTTGTGTGGTTTACATGTTTCATCTTTTTAAAACAACATTCAGAGAGGTTGTATTTACCTTCCCAAGGCTGGAATGGGAATTGCCCAATTTTCTAATTTTCCACCAGAGGACTATGTGTAAGTAGAAAAGTCACAACTGCTTACATCTGTTGTGTGTATGTATATATGTACATATTTAAAACATTGTGTGTGAAAGAGCCGCATACTGATTTTCCTATGAGAATGTTTTGTGACGTGAATGTGATACAATATTATAGGCAAAGGCCTCCCTGCGTTTGAGGAGCAGGTTTTCATTTATATGTATTTTTGGAAGAAAAAGTAATAAAATTTGTAAATATAGCCCCCTTTCAAAATGTACTTCTTTGCTAGCACAGAAGACCTTGTGTTCACAGGTGTATTCTGGTGCTAAGGAAATCTTTGAACGAGTCTTGTGGGAGTAGAAGTCAACAGTTGTGGAGGCGTCAAGGGAATGGAAGTGAGAGGGCCCACACCTGCCCTGGAACCCAGATCTTCACATCTCGGCGACTTGAGTGGTGGTCCTGATGAAGCAGCAGTGCTTTCTGAGTTGGCAGTGGAGGGGTTTTTCTTCCCAGAAGAGTCAGAGTTGGGGCAGGTTATCCGTTGTGGGCCTCATACCAGTTGACACCTGTCCCTGCTTCCTCGCCCTCAGGTGGTGATGGGGGTGTGAGATGGGAAGGAGAGATGATGCAAGTCGGTCAGTGCTGCTGCTAGCTGGTCCCCTTGGTGGAAACTAATGATATTATTGGGCTTCTCTGGTGGCTCAGTGGTAAAAGAATCCACCTGCCAATGCAGGAAACTCGGATTCCATCCCTGGGTTGGGAAGATCACCTGTAGAAGGACATGGCAACCCACTCAAGTATTCTTGCCTAGAGAATCCCATGGACAGAGGAGCCTGGGGGGCTATAGCGTCCATGGGGTTGCAAAAGAAAGAGTCAGGACACAAGTGACTTAGTGACTAGACAACATTAACGTTAGCTGATCGTGCTTACCATTGTATTTCCATTGAGGTCTCATACCTGTATGTACTCAACATGAAATGTTGACTAGTACCTAGTGTGAGGAGGAGCAGCTGACTAATTTTATTCAAAAGAAATGAAAAGATGCCCTGTGGACTTCCCTGGCAGTCCAGTGGTTAGGGCTCTCCTGTCCACTACAGGGAGTATGTGTTCTCTCCCTGGTGGGGGAACTAAGATCCCGCTTTGTTGTTCAGTCACCAAGTCGTGTCCAATTATTTGCAACCCCATGGACTGCAGCACTGCAGGCCTCCCTGTCCCTCAACATCTCCCGGAGTTTGCCCAAGTTCATGCCCATTGAATTGGTGATGCCGTCCAATCATTTCATCCTCTGTCTCCGTCGTCTTCTGCCTTCAGTCTTTCTCGGCATCAGGGTCTTTTCCAGTGAGTCGGCTCTACACATCAGGTAGACGAAGTATTGGAGCTTCAGCCTCCGCCATCAGTCCCTCCAGTTAATATTCAGGATTGACTTTCTTTCGGATGGACTGGTTTGGTCTCCTTGTAGCCCAAGGGACTCTCAAGAGTCTTCTCCAGCACCACAGTTCAAAAGCACCAATTCTTTGGCACTCTGCCTTCTTTATGGTCCAACTTTCACATCTGTACATGACTACTGGAAAGACCATAGCCTTGACTATATGGACCTTTGTCAGCAAAGTGAGGTCTTTGCCTTTTAAATATGCTGTCTAGGTTTGTCATAACTTTTTTTCCGAGAAGCAATCATCTTCTAATTTCATGGCTGCAGGCACCATCGGCAGTGATTTTAAGAGCTCACGAAAATAAAATCTGTCACTGCTTCCACCTTTTCCCCTTTTAATTGCCATGAAGTCATGGGATTGAATGCTGTGATCTTAGTTTTTTTAATATTGTGTTTTAAGCCCACTTTTTCACTCTTCTCTTTCACCCTCATCAAGAGGCTCTTTAGTTCCTCTTCGCTTTCTGCCATTAAAGTGTATCTGCATGTCTGAGGTTGTTGATATTTTTCCCAGAAGCCTTGATTCTAGCTTGTAACTCATCCAGCCTGGCATTTTGCATGACATACTCTGCATATAAGTTAAATAAACTGGGTGACAAATAAACCTTGTCCTTCTTTCTCAATTTTGAAACAGTCGGTTGTTCCATATAAGGTTCTAACTGTTGCTTCTTGACCTGCATACAGGTTTCTCAGGAGACAGGTAAGATGATCTGGTATTCTCATCTCTTTAAGAGTTTTCCACAGTTTGTTATGATCCACACAGTCGAAGACGTTAGTGTAGTCAATGAAACAGATGTTTTTCTGGAATTCTCTTGCTTTCTCTATGATCCAGTGAATGTTGGCAATTTGATCTCTGGTTTCTCTGCTTTTTCTAAACCCAGCTTGGACATCTAGAAGTTCTTGGTTCACATACTGCTAAAACCTAGCTTGAAAGATTTTGAGCATCACCTTACTAGAATGGGAAGTGAGTGCAACTGTCCAGTAGTTTGAACATTCTTTAGGACTGCCATTCTTGGGAATTGGGATGAAGATTGACCTTTTCCTGTGGCCACTCCAATCTCCAAATTTCCAGTCCACATTTGCTGACATTGAGTGCAGCACTTTAACAGAATCATCTGAGGATTTTAAATAGCTCTGCTGGAATTTCATTGCCTCCATTAGCTTTATTGGCAGCAGTCCTTCCTAAGGCCCACTTGACTTCACACTCCTGGATGTCTGACTCTAGGTGAGTGACACACCACTGTGGTTATCAGGGTCATTAAGATCTTTTTTGTACAGTTCCTCTGTGTATTTTGCTATCTCTTCTTGATCTCTTCTGCTTCTGTTAGATTTTCACCGTTTCTGTCCTTTATTGTGCACAGAAACGGTGAAAATAGCTGGGCACAATAAAGATCTCACATGCCTTGGGGCAAAAACTAAAAAAAAAAAGATCACCTTTGAAGAGTGAATTCTTAAGGGTTAATTGGGTAGAAGCTTACCTGAGGGAAGAAACAATGTAAGAGCAATTAGCATCCTCACCCAAAGTGCTCTAATTTGGCCCGTGGAGGTGCATAGTATATACGTGCACGTCTGAAAGGTTACGTTTGGATGAGTTTTTCTCTTGATCCAGACGAATGGTTTTCTCTTCCTGGAATGAGGTACTTACCTGGCATCTCATGCCATGGCCTCCTTGTTTAGTTTTTGCAGCTACTCCTGCTTCCTGGCAGTTTTTGGCTTGACTTCATGCACCATCCTGGTGGACACTGATAGGTGACCACTTTGCCTATGTTTTTCAATTAGAGGTGCCAGTTGTATAGTTAACTTTTGCTTCCTGGATTAAGAGATTTTTCGTGCCAAATGTATGGGATGGTGTTTCCCGCCCACGCTCACATTTTTTTGAGAGTCAAAGACAAAAACTACTCATCTCTGAGGCCAGGCCAGGTATCACCAAGTAGACTTCTCACCTGATGTTGATGAGTTAATCCTAAAGGTTTCTTTAAAAAAAGAAAAAAAGACACAACTTGGTTTTGGCTGGGTCTTAGTTTTGGCACATGGGATTTTCATTGCAGTGCCAGGCTTCTAGTGTGAGCTCAGTAACTGAGGTGTAGCATTGTGGGATCTTAGTTCCCCGACCAGGGATGGAACCCGTCACCCCTGCATTGGAGGATGGACCACCAGGGAGGTCCCAATTCTGAAGCTTTCGTCTTGAATTAATTCATTGCTTAGAAACTCATGTTCATTTTAGCTGTTTACAGTTGCTTTACTCCCCACCCTTTCTCCACCCTGGCTGACTTGTCTGCAAGTCATAGCTGTCAAAATCGAGCCATCTGCAGAACAGCTCTGTGCTTCTGAGCCCCTCCCTCAAGTCCTCTGTGGTCCATAGTTCTGTCGAGGTATGGGACAGAATCTTCCGATTTCCCCCATAAGCCTCCTTCCAGTCATCTTCTAGTTTCCTCTTTCTGAGGCTGATAAAAGATAGCTCATTAAGTGTAACCAGTGATGTAACTTTTTCCCCCCACCATGCAGCACAGCATGGGGGATCTTAGTTCCCTGACCAGAGATGGAACCTATGCCCTCTGCATTGGAAGGGCAGAGTCCTAACCACTGGACTGCCAGGGAATTCTCTTACTGTATTTTTAAATACTCTTTTACTTATTTAAAAGTTCAAAAGTATTTAAATTTTAAATACTCTTATTGTATCCTGATAAGGGAAAGCAGAGTAATCAATTCAGATAACTGGGGAAAATTTTTTTAACTTTTTACTTTATTCTGGAGTATAGATGGTTAACAGTGTTGTGATCATTTCAGGTGTACAGCAAAGTGATTCAGTGACACATATGCATGTATCTAAAAAATTTAAAAAATTTTTTTGTATTATTGTATTGAGGTGCCACAGTATAGCTTGGTTTTTAAAGGCTTAGAAGTTATATATATGTTCTTATATAATTATGATTTTATATGGCACACACATGGTTATATATTTTTTTAGTATTTTATTTATTTTTAATTAATTAATTTTAATTGGAGGCTAATTACTTTACAATATTGTGGTGGGTTTTGCCATACGTTGACATGAATTAGCCATGGGTGTACATGTGTCCCCCATCCTGAACCCCCCTCCCACCTCCCTCTGCATCCCATTCCTCAGGGTCATCCCAGCACACCAGCCCTGAGCATCCTGTCTCATGCATCAAACCTGGACTGGCGATCTGTTTCACAAATGATAACATATATGTTTCAATGCTCTCTTCTCAAATCATCCCACCCTCGCCTTCTCCCAAAGAGTCCAAAAGTCTTTTCTTTACATCTGTGTCTCTTTTGCTGTCTCGCATATAGGGTCATCATTACCATCTTTCTAAATTCCATATATATGCATTGATATACTGTATTGGTGCTTTTCTTTCTGACTTACTTCACTCTGTATAATAGGCTCCAGTTTCATCCACCTCATTAAAACTGATTCAAATGTATTCTTTTTAATGGCTGAGTAATATTCCATTGTGTATATGTACCACAGCTTTCTTATCCGTTTGTCTGCCAGTGGACATCTAGGTTGCTTCCATGTCCTGGCTATTGTAAACAGTGCTGCGATGAACACTGGGGGTACACGTGTCTCTTTCAATTCTGGTTTCCTCGGTGTGTATGCCCAGCAGTGGGATTGCTGGGTCATAAGGCAGTTCTATTTCCAGTTTTTTAAGGAATCTCCACCCTGTTCTCCATAGTGGCTGTACTAGTTTGCATTCCTACCAAGACTGTAAGAAGGTTCCCTTTTCTCCACACCCTCTCTAGCATTTATTGCTTGTAGACTTTTGGATCGCAACCATTCTGACCGACGTGAGATGGTACCTCATTGTGGTTTTGATTTGCATTTCTCTCATAATCAGTGATGCTGAGCATCTCTTCATGTGTTTGTTAGCCATCTGTATGTCTTCTTTGGAGAAGTGTCTGTTTAGGTCTTTGGCCCATTTTTTGATTGGGTTGTTTATTTTTCTGGAATTGAACTGCAGGAGCTGCTTGTATATTTTTGAGATTAATTGTCAGTTGCTTCATTTGCTATTATTTTCTCCCATTCTGAAGGCTGTCTTTTCACCTTGCTTATAGTTTCCTTCGTTGTGCAAAAGCTTTTAAATTTAATTAGGTCCCATTTGTTTATTTTTGCTTTTATTTCCATTACTCTGGGAAGTGGGTCACAGAGGATCCTGCTGTGATTTATGTCAGAGAGTGTTTTGCCTATGTTTTCCTCTAGGAGTTTTATAGTTTCTGGTCTTACGTTTAGATCTTTAATCCATTTTGAGTTTATTTCAGTATACACACATGGTTATATTTGTTAACACCCTTCCATTTGTGGAAATTAGTAGTTGATGAGAGGAATAAAATGATGCTACATTAATCAGAGTCTAAGTGTGACATGCACAGAACATGCCAGTAATGCCTGCTTGTGAGAGAATGTCCTGGACCCTCAAGATTCCTGGATGTGTGAGTTTGTATCAGGTAAAAGGGCTGCTTGATTTAAATCAAAGGTTTGGAATTTAAAGCTTCATTCAGTCTCCTGGGTCAACTTTCTAGTATATTTATCAAATGGGAGACAATTTTAAAACACCGTTGATTTGTTTATATTACTCTAAAGTTGGGGCTTCCCTGGTGGCTGCAGTGCAGGAAACGTGGGTTTGATTCCTGGACTGGGAAAATCCCATGGAGAAGGCAATGGCTACCCACTACAGTATTCTTGTCTGGAGAATTGCATGCGTAGAGGAGCCTGGTGGGCTACAGTCTATGGGGTCACAAAGAGTTGGACACTACTAAGTGACGACAGAGGATGAGATGGCTGGATGGCATCACCAACTTGATGGACGTGAGTCTGAGTGAACTCTGGGAGTTGGTGATGGACAGGGAGGCCTGGCGGGATGTGATTCATGGGGTCTCAAAGAGTCGGACACGACTGAGTAACTGAATTGAACTGAACTGAACTGAAGTGACTAACACTTTCACATTTATACATTAAAGTTAAAAGTAAATTAATCCAATCAATAATTGTATAAAATTACTATGCTAGTAATTGGTGTACAGCTATGTTAGAAATGGAGCAGTAATTTGGGGGTGCCTTGCAGCTTGTACAAGAGATGGTATTTGTTTTTTGTTTTTAGTTTTTATTTGGTTGAAGTGTATTTGATTTACAGTGTTAGTTTCAGGTGTACAGCACAGTGATTCAGTTGTACACACACATATAAAATAGGTAACCAACAGGGACCTGCTGTACAGCACAGGGAACTATACTCCAATATTTTGTAACAGCTTATAAGGGAAAATCTGAAAAGATGATATATATATATATGTGTGTGTAAATGTATATATTTGTGTGTGTGTTGTTGCTGTTCAGCCTCTCAGTTGTGTCTCAGTCGCTACCCCATGGACTGCAGCATGCCAAGCTTCCCTGTCCTTCACAATCTCCTGCTGCTGCTACAGCTAAGTCGCTTCAGTCGTGTCCGACTCTATGCGACCCCATAGACAGCAGCCCACCAGGCTCCCCCACCCCAGGGATTCTCCAGGCAAGAACACTGGAGTGGGTTGCCATTTCCTTCTCCAGTGCATGAAAGTGAAAAGTGAAAGTGGAGTCGCTCAGTCGTGTCCAACTCTTAGTGACCCCATGGACTGCAGCCCACCAGGCTCCTCCGTCCATGGGAGTTTCCAGGCAAGAGTACTGGAGTTGGGTGCCATTGCCTTCTCCATCACAATCTCCTGGAGTTTGTTCACATTCATGTCCATTGAGCCAATGATGCCATCCAACCACCTTATCCTCTTTTGCTGCCTTCTCCTGCCTTCAATCTTTCCCAGCATCAGGGTCTTTTCCAGTGAGCTGGCTCTTTGCATCAGGTCGCCAAAGTTTTGAAGCTTCAGCTTCAGCATCAGTCCCTCCAATGAATACTCAGGGTTGATTTCCTTTCGGATTGACTGGTTTGCTCTCCTTGCTGTCCAAGGGATTCTCAAGATTCTTCTCCAATACCACAGTTTGAAAGCATCAGTTCTTCAGTGCCTTCTTTATAGTCCAGCTCTCACATCTATACATGACTACTGGAAAAGGCATAGCTTTGACTAGATGGGGCATTTAACGTGCACAAGAAGCATACATTAACTCATTTCATCCACATAACCTTATCAGTGGCGCTTCTATTATCATTATATTTTGCAGATGCCAAAACAGGAAAATAATTTCTAGACTTGATGTGAAAATCTGACTCATTGGAAAAAGACTCTGATGGGAAAGACTGAAGGCAGGAGGCGAAGGGGGCAACAGAGGATGAGATGGTTGGATGGCATCATTGACTCAATGGACATGAGTTTGAGCAAACTCCGGGAGATAGAGAAGCCTGGCATGCTGCAGTCCATGGGGATGAAAGGTGTCGGACATGACTGAACAACACCAACAATTTCTAGACAGAGACTAACACTCAGAAATGCCTAAGGTGTTCAGTGAGGCTTTGGAAGCACTTGAAGTTCAGTAGGGGAAAGAAGGTGATTGAGACTTCTGGCTTCTATTAATGACTGCCAAAGAATTGATGCTTTTGAACTGTGGTGTTGGACAAGAGTCTTGAGAGTCCCTTGGACTGCAAGGAGATCCAACCAGTCCATCCTAAAGGAGATCAGTCCTGGGTGTTCATTGGAAGGACTGATGCTGAAGCTGAAACTCCAATATTTTGGCCATCTGATGAGAAGAGCTGACTCATTTGAAGAGACCCTGATGCTGGGAAAGATTGAGGGCAGGAGGAGAAGGGGACGACAGAGGTTGAGATGGTTGGATGGCATCACCAACTCAATGGACATGGGTTTGGGTGGACTTTGAGAGTTGGTGATGGACAGGGAGGCCTGGCGTGCTGCAGTTCATGGGGTCGCAAAGAGTTGGACACGACTGAGTGACTGAACTGAACTGAAGTTATTTTTATGAATCCTCCTGCTGAAAACAGCTAAAATTTCTGAATAAAAGATAAATTTTAAAAATCTCTTGGGCTTCCCTTGTAGTCTAGCAGTTAGGAATCTGCCAGCCAATGTAGGGGACATAGGTTCAACCCCTTGTCTGGGAAGATCCAACATACCAAGGGGCAACTACGCCTGAAGACATAACTACTGAGTCAGTGCTCTAGAGCCTGTGCTCTGCAACAAGAGAAGCCACCACAGCTACAAGCCCACGCCCTGCAAGTAGAGAGTATGCCCTGCTCACAACTAGAGAAATCCTGTGCACAGCCACAAAGACCCAGTGCAGCCAAAAACTCAAAAAACTTAAGAAATAATAAAAAATTTAAAAATGAATAAATAATAATAAAATTAAAAAAATTTTTCTTAAGGCATCCAGGAACTGACAAGTAGAGTTATCAAGCCCAAAGTGAAGATAATAATCCAGAGAGAAATGGAGCACAGATACCTGGAAACCACTTTCAATATAAAGTTCAGTTCAGTTCAGTTCAGTCGCTCAGTCGTGTCCGACTCTTTGCGACCCCATCAATCGCAGCACGCCAGGCCTCCCTGTCCATCATCATCTCCCGGAGTTCACTCAGACTCACTTCCATCAAGTCCGTGATGCCATCCAGCCATCTCATCCTGGGTCATCCCCTTCTCCTCCTGCCCCCAATCCCTCCCAGCATCAGAGTCTTTTCCAATGAGGCAACTCTTTGCATGAGGTGTCCAAAGTACTGGAGTTTCAGCTTTAGCATCATTCTTTCCAAAGAAATCCCAGGGCTGATCTCCTTCAGAATGGACTGGTTGGATCTCCTTGCAGTCCAAGGGACTCTCAAGAGTCTTCTCCAACACCACAGTTCAAAAGCATCAATACTTCAGCGTTCAGCCTTCTTCACAGTCCAACTCTCACATCCATACATGACCACTGGAAAAACCATAGCCTTGACTAGACGGACCTTAGTCGGCAAAGTAATGTCTCTGCTTTTGAATATGCTATCTAGGTTGGTCATAACTTTTCTTCCAAGGAGTAAGCGTCTTTTAATTTCATGGCTGCAGTCACCATCTGCAGTGATTTTGGAGCCCAAAAAAATAAAGTCTGACACTGTTTCTACTGTTTCCCCATCTATTTCCCATGAAGTGATGGGACCACATGCCATGATCTTCGTTTTCTGAATGTTGAGCTTTAAGCCAACTTTTTCGCTCTCCTCTTTCACTTTCATCAAGAGGCTTTTTAGTTCCTCTTCACTTTCTGCCATAAGGGTGGTGTCATCTGCATATGTGAGGTTATTGATATTTCTCCTGGCAATCTTGATTCCAGCTTGTGTTTCTTCCAGTCCAGTGTTTCTCATGATGTACTCTGCATATAAATTAAATAAGCAGGGTGACAATATACAGCCTTGACGGACTCCTTTTCCTATTTGGAACCAGTCTGTTGTTCCATGTCCAGTTCTAACTGTTGCTTCCTGATCTGCATATGGATTTCTCAAGAGGCAGGTTAGGTGGTCTGGTATTCCCATCTCTTTCAGAATTTTCCACAGTTTATTGTGATCCACACAGTCAAAGGCTTTGGCATAGTCAATAAAGCAGACATAGATGTTTTTCTGGAACTCTCTTGCTTTTTCCATGATCCAGCGGATGTTGGCAATTTGATCTCTGGTTCCTCTGCTTTTTCTAAAACCAGCTTGAACATAAGGGAGTTCACGGTTCACGTATTGCTGAAGCCTGGTTTGGAGAATTTTGAGCATTACTTTACTAGCATGTGAGATGAGTGCAATTGTGCGGTAGTTTGAGCATTCTTTTGCATTGCCTTTCTTTGGAATTGGAATGAAAACTGACCTTTTCCAGTCCTGTGGCCACTGCTGAGTTTTCCAAATTTGCCGGCATATTGAGTGCAGCACTTTCACAGCATCATCTTCCAGGATTTGAAACAGCTCAACTGGAATTCCATCACCTCCACTAGCTTTGTTCATAGTGATGCTTTCTAAGGCCCACTTGACTTCACATTCCAAGATGTCTGGCTCTAGATTAGTGATCACATCATCATGATTATCTGGGTCATGAAGATCTTTTTTGTACAAACCATATTCTATTCTAGCATATCGAATATGCTGGATTGAATGGGACAAAAATCAAAACCCAGAGCACACATACAATGAGTCTAATAGAACATCTTTCCAACAAAAAGCTTGGCACACCAAAGGGCTATATCTTTCAGAATAAAAGAGTGGGTCAGAAATTGAATCCTCCCAGGGATTTGCAGGCTGGGAGCTCAGAAAACCTCAAGTCTTGAATTTGGCTTAAGATGACCCTGTACTAAATACAAAGGAAAAAAAGAAGAAAAGAAAACGACCCTGTACTATTCGTGCCTCCAGATGTCTGATATAAATAAATAAATTAGTCTTTGGAGGAAGAACTATTTTATCTCCCCTCCAGTTATTTCCACATCCTGTTCTGCAAAGAACCAATTATTTTTTAAAGTATACAAGTAAAGATTATTGCCAACAGAAATAATGGATAAAATAAACTGATTGTCAAAGGCTTCAGATACTTGAACTCAAGGTAATATATATAAAATGTTCATGGTTGCTATTTTCAAAGAAATACATGACAAACTTAAAAATACCCACAGGGAACAAGAAATGGCAATGAGTGAAATGAGAGTTATTCTAAAGACCGACTGGAACCTTTTTAGAAATGAAAAATATAATAACCAAATCCATCAATGAACTCTTTTGACAGAAGCTTCAGGGAGAATTAGTGAACTGGAAGATAGGTCAAAAGAAATTATTTAACAACTATTTATTAACACATAAATTTAACACCATAGAGAAAATGGATCAATTCCTCAAAACCCATAAAATACCAAAATTTACCTGATATGAAATAGATCATCTGAATAATCCTATAACTATTTTAAAAATTAAATTTGTAATTAAAAACTTAAAATAATATCCAGGCCCAGTTGGTGATAGTTTCACTGAAGTATTCTACCAATCATTACAAGAGGAATTAGCACCATTCTGTACACTCTCCAGAAATTAGAGGTAGGGAATAGTAGGAGTAGAAGTAGGGAATACCTCTCAGCTCACTTTATAATGCCATTACTGTTTTCACTTTATAATGCCATTATTATTTTGATATGAAAACCAGACTGGACAGTAAAAACAAAAAGCTACAGACCAATATCCCATGGACTTAGCTACTAAAATCTTCAGTAAAATATTAGCAAATTGAATCTAGCAGTGCATAATAAGAATTATGCAAGACGGCCAAGGGGTTTATTCCAGACATGTAAGGCTGGTTCAACACGTGAAAGTGAATTGATGTAACATTTGAAAATATACTGATGCAGTAATCCACTGTATCAAGAAGCTAAAGATAAATAAAAATAATATAATCATGTCAGTTAATTTTGAGTAACAAAATTCAACACCCATTCTTTGGCTGCCCTGGGTTTTCATTGCTGTGCGTGCGCTGTTTTGTTGTGGAACAAGGGTTTCTCTTGTGTGTGGCATGGGTTCTAGAGTACACAGGCTCAGTAGTTGTGGGGCATGGGCTTAGTTACCCCTTGACAAGTGGAATCATCCCGGACCAGAGATCAAACCTGTGTTCCCTGCATTGGTAGGTGGATTCTTAGCTACTGGACCACCAGGAAAGTACCTCAACACCCATTTATGATTAAAAAAAAAAAACAAAACTATCAGTAAACCAGAAATACAGGGGAACTTCCTCAACTTGATAAGACTGAATACCTTCCTCTTAAGGAACAAGTCAAGGATATCCGGTCTGGCCATTCTTATTCAACAGAGTACTGGAAGTCTAGCCAACGCAGCAAGACAAGAAAAGGAAATAGAGAGCACATAGATTGGAAAGGGAAAAAAGAAAACAAACTTCCCTATTTGCAGATGAAATGACTGTCTGTTTTAAAAAGTCCCAATGGAGGATTTGAACATTGCCGCAGAGCAACTAAGCCCATGTGCCACAAGTACTGAGCCTGTGCTTTAGAGCCTGTGAGCCCAAACTATGAAGCCCGTGCTCGGCAACAAAGAGAAGCCACGGCAGTGAGAAGTCTGTGTCCCGCAAGGAAGAGTCGCTCCCACTCACTGCAACTAGAGAAAGCCCTCTGCAGCAGCAAAAGACCCAGTGCAACCAAACATAATTCGAGGCTTCCCTGGTGGCTCGATGATAAAGAACCTGCCTGCCAATGCAGTGTTGAGTCCTGCCCCCAAGGCCACAGAAGCGGAGCCCAGGACCAAGGTCACCTCTGAAGCTGACTGAGCCCCTTTTGTCTCCAAAAGCCCCCCTGACTTCCTGACTCCCAATTAGGCAAAGATGCCCATTTCAGCAAACACCCTATAGCACCCCAACCAATCACCTAACACCAACCTTTCAGCAGGCATTTTCTTTGGCTTGAGGCTATAAAAATTGGCTGTTAACCCACAAAAGCCGTCAATTCTCCCTGGTCTGTTAGGAGGTTGGCCCACTGCGCTCTTGGTGCCTACTTTATCTCTGCTCTTTGTTCTTAATATACTCGCTCCCTGCTGGAATGCTGTGTGTCTGGAAATTCTTTACCAACCTATGCTCAAACTGCTTAACATGCAGGAGATACGGGTTCGATCCCTAGTCCACGAAGATTTCACATGCTGCAGGACAGCTAAGCCCGTGTTCTGCTGAGCCTGTGTTCCGGAGCCCGGGAGCCACAGCTACTGAGCCCACGTGCGGCAACTACTGAAACTTGAACTCTCTAGAGCCTGTGCTCTGCAACAAGAGGAGCCACCGCAAGGAGAAGCCTTGGCACCACAATTAGGGAGTAGTTCTGAATTATTGTTATAAAACCCTTCATCACATCCTCCCAGGGTGGAACACATAGTTTTTTGAGACAGAAGCCCAGTTTGTCTCCCTTTGCCTGGCAAAGTGATAGAGCCGTCCTTTTCTGCTTCACTGAAAACTTTGTCTCCAAGATTTGATTTGGCATTAGTGTACGGAGAGGCCAAGCTTTCCATAACAACATTAGACTTACAGCAATTGTGTTAAGTATGCACTATTATTACCTCCATTATACAGATGAGGAAATTGAGACAAGTGAAATTTAGCTAGCTGCTCAAGGTGGCCCAGCCTCATCAATGGTAGAGGTAGGGTTTTTTAAATTTTAATTTTTTATTGAAGTATTGTTGATTCACAATGTTGTATTACTTTCAAGTGTACAGAAAAGCGATTCACATATGGAATCTTTTGTCAGATTCTTTTCCTTTCTAAGTTATTACAATATAATGAGTATAGTTTCCTGTGCTATAGAGTAGGTCCTTGTTGGTTATTTATATTATATATAGTAGTGCCTGTATATTAATCCTAGACTCCTAATTTATTCCTTGCCCTCTTTCCCCTTTGGTAATCGTAAATTTGTTTTCTGTGTCTGAAAACACACAGAATAATCATCTTCCAGACCTCAGCTTTGTTCCTCCTCCTCCATTTCTACCACCAGCCAGGTGTCTGTTCTGGCTCGTCTATGCCCTTAACCACCACACATACTTGTCTCTCTAAAGGGCAATAGGGAGCCACGGAAAGGTTTTTACCCAGAAGGTGACACATTTGTTTTCTAAAAACAAATCATCCTTGCACCACTTTGGATAATGGATTAAATGGAGCTAAGGATAGAAACAGGAGGCTGTTGGAATGTCTCCAAAAATGAGAGCCTGGATGAATGAGGGAGGTGGCAGACAAAAGAAAACAGATTTACGAGCTCTGCTCGAGTCAAGTCCAGAGGACTTGGTTTTGGATCGGATTAAGGGTGTGAAGAAGGGGGAGGCCGGTACAAAGGTTTCTGACTCGAGTAATTCCGCGGACACTAAAAGTCATTCACTGATGAGACTTCCGAGAAGTCTTATTTTGGACACGGTGAGTCTGCAGTGCAGAAATGCGAGGGCAGAGGCCACCCCTGGGGTCCTGCTGCCTGGGGCGCGCTGAGCCCACTGGCGGGAGCTCTTGGGGGTGCCCAGCGCGCCTCCGGAAGCCGCGCGCGCAGGCGCAGTGTGGCGGCGGGCGCCCCCTGGCGGGCGGTGGCGCGAAGGGACCGCCCCCAGCCTAAGCGCTGCCGCCGCCGCCGCCCGCCTCAGCCCAACATGGCGATGCACAACAAGGCGGCGCCGCCACAAATCCCCGACACCCGGCGGGAGCTGGCGGAGCTCGTGAAGCGGAAGCAGGAGCTGGCGGTGAGGGCCGGCACCGGGGGTGCCCGGGTGGGGGCCCCCGCTCTTGCCCCCGTCTCCGGGCCCGGGCCCAGCCGCTCCGGGCCGTTCGTTACTCCCCGGGCGCAGCGCGGCGGCTGGGAGTCCGCCGGCCTGAGGACGGCTGCGCATTGCGCGGCCCGCCGGCGCCTCGGCTTCCCGGCCGGGCGGATCTGGCGCCGGGAGCCGGGGGCGGGGCGCGGAGCGGGGGAGGGGGAGGGAGGCTAGGCCGGCGGAGGCGTGGAGGGAGGTTGGCGCCCGCGGGTGGGGGCTTCCGTGTGGGAGCCTGCGGCGGCGAGGGTCCGCGAGCCCCGCGGGCTGGATGAGGGCGGGCGGCTCTGGGCTCTTGGAGCGATTGGGCGGCAAGCGTGCCGCAGGGTGGAGGAGATCGGCTCCGGCTTGGCTGTGGGCTCTGGGGAGGTGGGGTAGGAGACGGATGTGGGAGGGGAGACCCACACATCCATTCTGACCTTTGGAGGATGGAGGGGCGTTAATGTCTTTGCGGGGAATAGGATTAGATCCGCTGGATGAGGCTTTTGATGGGCAGGCGTGGGATGTGTTCGGGGACTTCTTAGAAGATGACAGGTGAGGGGGAGCGGACTCAGCCTAGGGAATTAGGAATTGTGACACGCGCCTGGGGCCCCTTGCTCCCTGGTGGCTAAGCCCTCCCTCCCCTTGCGTTTTTGGCTGGAGCACCGGGAGGCGCATCTTACCTGAAGCTGCCCTTCCAGGTTTCCATAGCAACCGGCCGCCCGGTGCAGGCGGCCTTTCGGAGCTTGCAGGGAGGCGAGCGAGTTGGCGCTGGAAGGCTGCTCGCCCTTCCCTCTCCGGTAGCGGTGTCTTTTATGCGTGGGAGTGGAGACTGCTCACCTTCTTCCTCCGCGGAGTTTCTTGACAGCTGGATTTCCACGAAGCCTCTGAGTATATGCAGACTTTTGCCTGGGTGTACATTTTTCTAGGGACAGAGTCTATTTCATTTTATTCTTAAAGGCACCCAGCAAGACAGGTCTAGACTGTCTTGTCTGAAACAGCCTGCCTCTGCCCATGTCATCCCTCTCTCCACAAGGCTGACTCGGTGTCGTTGAACTTGAATTTCTAAGCCTGATACCAGGATGTCAGTTTGGTCCGACTTAATGCTTGCATGTAAAAGGCATCAGCTGCTTCCTTGTCTTTCACCTCAGGAAACACTGGCAAACTTGGAGAGACAGATCTATGCTTTTGAAGGAAGCTACCTGGAAGACACGCAGATGTACGGCAACATTATTCGTGGCTGGGATCGGTATCTGACCAACCAAAAGTGAGTGACAGGGGCCTGTAGTGTTGCGTTGTGCCCTAGTAATGTTTGCATTTGGGGCTTCCCTGGTGGCTCAATGGTCAAGAACCCGCCTGCCAGTGCAGGAAATGTGGGTTCCTTCCGTGGGTCAGGAAGATTCCCTGGAGAAGGAAATGCCCACCCACTCTAGTATTCTTGCCTGGAAAATCCCACGGACAGAGGAGCCTGGTGTGCTGCAGTCCGTGGGGTCTCAAAGCATCTGACACGACTTGCGACTAAACAACAACTATATTTGTGATTAGGACTATGTATGTCCTTGGTGGTAGCTTTGGAGGGAAGCAGTAGTAAGCTGGGGTGGACAGAGGTCTGCATTTGAGCTTGGTTTCTGGTTCAACTCCTGCCTCAGTGAGTAACCCTGGACAAATCCTACACAGTAGGGGAAGTCTGGCCAATGGCACAGGGTTGTGTGAGGCTTAAATGGAATACAGCATATAATATATACCAGCATGCCTCTTGCTATTTTGTACATTTTAATCAGTCAGGAGTTCCACCCTCACAGGATTTGCCCTACCTATATGCCAACTGTGCCATGGTTTATTTAGTGATATTATTCTTAAAAATGTTCTAATTTTTTTTGAAAATTTTCGAATCTAGAGAAAAATTGAAAGAATAGTTCATGATCTCTTGATATCCTTCACCGATCACCAGTTGTTAGCTTGCTGTCACGTTTGCTTTCTCTCTCTTCCCTTTCTGTAATTTATAAGCACACACTCTATGCGGGCATGCCTGCTTAGTCACTCAGTGGTGTCCAACTCTTTTTGACCCCACGGACTCTAGCCTGCCAGGCTCCTCTGTCCATGGGATTCTCCAGGCAAGAATACTAGAGTAGGTAGTCATTACCTTCTCCAGGGGAACTTCCTGACCCCGGGATCGAACCTTGGTCTCCTGCATTGCAGGCAGATTCTTTACTATCTGAGCCACCAGGGAAGCCCATACATCCCCATATCTATACTTAAAATTAAAAAATTAAAAAAAAAAAAATTATAGATACATAGGCAAAAAACAATACAGAGAGGTTCCATGTATCCTTCACTCAGTCTTCTGCAGTGGTTGGGTTTTATGTAACCATTTAGTACAATGGTAAAAGGAGGAAACTGACATTGGTACAATGTGTAAGTTTAGTTCTATCGTTTTATCAAGTGGGTAGCTTCCTGTAACCACCACTGCAGTCAAGATATAGAACTGTTCTGTCACCACAAAGATCTCCCTCCTGCCACCCCTCTGTAGTTGTATCTCTCCTTTCTTCCATATATGTGTATATATACTTTTTGCTAAACCATTCAAAAGTTAAAAGCAGATCTTGGACACTTTGTCCCTAATTGTGTCAGCAGATACTTCCTAAGAACATCTTTCTTAATGTAACCACAATTACACCTGGAAAATTAGCACTACATTAATAGTATTATCTAATATACAGTCTTTATTCATATTTCCCCTAACAGCCCCCAAAATGCATTGCTGGCTCATTTTCAACCAGGTAGTGTTTGTGCATTGCATTTGGCTGTTATGTGTCTTTAGTCTCTTAATTTAGGATCTTCGCAACCTTTTCACGGAGAAGGCAATGGCACCCCACTCTAGTCCTCATGCCTGGAAAATCCCATGGACGGAGGAGCCTGGTGGGCTGCAGCCAATGGGGTCACTAAGAGTCGGACACGACTGAGCGACTCCACTTTCACTTTTCACTTTCATGCATTGGAGAAGGAAATGGCAACCCACTCCAGTGTTCTTGCCTGGAGAATCCCAGGGACGGGGGAGGCTGGTGGGCTGCCATCTATGGGGTCGCACAGAATCAAACACGACTGAAGTGACTTAGCAGCAGCAGCAACATTTTCAGTGGCGAGCTTGTTTATGACATTATCTTGTAGAATGTACAAATTCTAGGTTTTTCTTGTTGTGACTTCATGAGGGATCCTTTAAATACTTTTGGCAAAAATGTTGCATTACTGATTGTGTACCTCTTGTTTACCTCCAAGTTGTTTTTTTTTTTTGACTGCCCCATGCCATATGTCGGATCTTAGTTCCCTGACCAGGGATTGAACCTGTGCTCCTGCAGTGGAAGCATGCAGTTTTAACCACTGGATCACCAGGGAAGTCCTTGTTTACCTTTCTGTTATCAGATAGCTCAAAATGACAGATTGGCCCATTGTTGGTGCTGCTAAGTTTGATTATGTAATTTCACAATTGCCAAAGTTATTTTTTTCTCTTCATAATTAACAATTAATTTCAGAGGTTATACTTTTTTAGAAGTGTGAATATGCTACTCCCCCAATTTGTGTCACTGGGTTTAGTGTCCATTGTTGATTCTTACCTGAATCAGTTATTATAAAGGAAGTTGCAAAATGATGATTCTAATTTTACTGTTCCTTCTACATTTGTTACTAGCATTCCGAAAGCAGAGTTGTCCCTTTTTATCTTCTTTCCTTTCATTCTGTCTCTCTCTCTTTAGAATCCTTGTAGATGCATGGACTTAAAAACAAAACCCAAAAAACCCCCAGTGTATTGGGGTCTAGTACTGTCACTTTTTTATGCTAGAGGTTTATTTTATTATTTAGTATAAATTCGTTTATTGAAATCTATACAAAGAAGTACATAAATCATGAATTTATAACCCACTGACTTTTCACACCCCAACACACCCCTCATTATTGTTTTTGATGCTTGTTAGTCACTCAGTTGTGTTCAGCTCTGCGACTCTATGGACTGTCGCCCGCCAGTCTCCTCTGTCCACGGAATTCTCCAGGCAACAATACTAGAGTGGGTTGCCATTCCTTTCTCCAGGGGATCTTCCGGACCCAGGGATCGAACCCCAGTCTCCCACATTGCAGGTAGATTCTTTACCAGCTGAGCCACCAGGAAAGCCTCATTTGTCCCAAACGTGGCCAGAGGGAGCCCCCCTAGCTGATCCTTTGACATCACCCTGTGATCTGAGCACCTGGCTGTTTGTTGTCCTTTTGTGCTTTTCATGACCCAAACCTGGCAGCAGTCATTTCTCTGAGGAGCCCTGGCTCTTTCGTTAAATCTTTTAAATTCAGGTTATTAAACAGAGATACTTCATAGCACTAGTCTGTGCTAGATGTTTTTAATAATAGGCATTAAAATAAATAGATATTAAATACATGAAAGTGACTCTGAACCTAAAGCTAAAGTAATCCCATGTGTCACAGTGGGTCACATATCATACATTGGAAAACACTGCTATGTATTTAGGCATTCAGCATGAATGTCATTTTGGTCAAGGCAAGTGGTGTGGAGGTGTTTCTGTAATGAACTTCATAATTAAAAAAAGACTTCCTTATATTTGTCCTGGGGCATCCTCAGCTTGAGCCATAGGAGTAGCTTGGTGCTTACAATGAGTTTCTTGTGTGTGTTTTAGAAACTCCAATAGCAAAAACGATAGAAGGAACCGGAAGTTTAAGGAAGCAGAGCGTCTCTTCAGTAAATCCTCAGTGACTTCAGCAGCTGTAAGTGAGGTGGGGGTGGGGGGCAGGATCTTTCTGTGGCCCATTGTTAAGGAAGCCCTCAGTTAAATTTCTGTGAGTTTTCCCTTTCCCGTCTGTCTGTGAGTAGGGTGTCTCTTTCCTTTCTGTCTGTGAGTGCTCTCCTGAGACCTGTAATAATTTTTTTGGTAACTCGTAGTTTTTTCTTTTAGGCAGTGAGTGCTTTGGCAGGAGTTCAGGACCAGCTCATTGAAAAGAGTAAGTTTATTTATTTATTTATTTTTTAACTTTTTCATCAATTTATATTTGAGCTACCATCACTCCTATATTTAACTTGTGTCCAACTGTGTATCTGAAGACTGCATATCTTTTTCTTGCCTCTTTCTGGCAGTTAGGAGCCCTTTTGAATATCCTTAATCATGTCTTTCCCTGGTGGAAGAAACTACCATGTCCTTCCTGCCTTTTCAGTCACATGAAGATTGACTTTAGCTACTCAAAGACACAGAAATGTGTTTTCACTCCTGTTAAGTCTTAGGAAATTTTTTTTTTAGTTAAAAATAACCCTTTTATCATGGAACATTTCAGACATATCTAATAAATCCCCGTGTACCCAATTTGATCATTCTTAGGAAATTCTGATGCTATGATGGGAATGTACCTGTGTGTTCTTAAATTTAAAATAGAGAGCAGATTGTATTTACTTTGTAGAGAAATTGTATCATTCTGTGTACTTAAGCCATACAGTCTGACTCCTTTCTAACTTCTCCTAATGAGACTTAGAGCTGCAGGTTTGCATTTCTGCATCAGACTCTAGGTAGATGGACTGGATGCTCTCCGTGCGGGTCGGGTCACTCTGAAGCTCACCCTGCTTTTTGCACTGTGGCTGGGTACTTTCCCATGGCATATCTTGTCGTGGGGTCCAGTTGTTTTGTTTGCATTAGGGCAGTGGTTTGAGGAAAATGGATTTTGGTAGTTTGGGAATTAGAACTACTCAGTGACTTCTGTTATTTTCTCTGTATACAGATTTCTGAGTTTTTAGCCTCATCTCTAACTCATTTCCCTGAGCTTTAGTCATGCATTTCTAGAAAATTCTAGAAAATGTCTTCTAGATATTTCCACTCAGTCAGAGTCATTTTGTCTAAAACTGAGCTGTGCCGTTTTCTTCAAAGTGTGTCTGCCCAATTATTTTGTTAGAGTACTCTATTCTCCCACCTTCAAAACTTGGTAGGTGGCTTTGACTCCTTTCTACCAACGTCATCAGTTGGACTAAGTCCTTTTTTTTTTTTCCCTTTACTATGATTGTCAGAATGGTTTGCTTTGCCTTTCACTCTTTTTGCCTTGGTACAAAATCTCTCCCTTGTCCCCAGATTTTTGTATAACACATTCTATGGAATGACCCCTGTGTTCTTGATCTTTGGTCAATGGAGGAAACAGCCTTTTCTCTCAGAATTTGTACTTTTATGTCTTCATATCTCAAGGATTTTGGAGTTTTATATTTGGGGCATTTATTTTTAAACTGTTTTGAAATTTTTCCTCAAACATGCATTGCTTTTGTTTCTTCTGCCTTCTTATGTATCTGCACTAGGAAGAGAATGGATTAGCATAGTCCCAAAGGGGAATTGTATGCTAATTAGTGAAGCGTTGTATATTTTTGTTAAAACAGTAAAGTAAGAAAATAATGAAAAACAAAACAGGCAGATTTTATCCAGTTCTCCTGTAAAAGGATCAGCAATCTCCCCTTTCTGTTTTACTGGGCTTCTCTGAAGCTTTCATCACAGCAAACCCCTCCGGCATCCACATCATTGCGCAGGTAAGTGATGCTTGAGTGTGCTTCTCCTTGTCTTCCTTTCGGCTCCGCCTTTTAACCTTTCACGTTGGTCTGAAGTCACTGCCTCAGACTGTTCAGTAGCTAGCCCTTCAAGTGGAGTGTCTCATTTGTAGATTTATGTAACTTAAAGTCTGACGTTACTTGCTCTAAGAGTGAGTTGCTCAGTTTTATGTCAGTGAGAGGCAAACTCGTGTGTCTTTTCATGGTGGCAGCATTAGTCGACTGCCCGCCTCACTGTTGTGCCCTGAGATATGGTAACCCAGTTCCCTTGCTGTCACTTGCCTTCTGCTTCCATGAGCTGAGGGAGAAAACGACGATTACTTTGTGGTCTCATTTTGTACCTTAACCATGGTTAATCTAGTCTCTCTAGCTCCAGTCCCTCTTACAAACTGCTTCTAGCCTAAAAATCCTAAAACATAGGTTTGCACAGAGAATGCCATACATATTAGTTGTTTGGTGTTACTTCCCTGTTCTGAAATTCAGGATGACTTCCTCTCGGTATCTCCTTTTAGCAGCTCTTTTACTGCACGTAACCTTGACTGATTGTTTGGAATGTGACTTGTGTGTTTGTAGATCTCAAACATGTTGACATTTGAACACTTACTTGTGTTCTGGACACAAAGGAAACACTTTACTTTTCATTATCTCATTTAATCAAAAGCTACTCTTTGAGGATACACATAGATTTTAAGTTCCTTGAAAGTAGAGAACAGGCTGTAGCCCCCAGTGTCTAGCTCAATATCTTAATCATAAGAGATACTCAACATGAGAGATAGAATTCCTGTTTTACAGATGAGAAAACAGGCTTAGAAAGGTTAAGCGACAAATCAGTTCTCTTAACATCAGCTTGTCTCATCCCCTTAGATTAGATCTCCCAGCCTGATAGTTATGACTCCTCTCAACTGTCACTTCTCAGGCTCTGTTTAAGTGTTATTTGATTTATTTGTTCCAAGTACACCTTGTGTTTTCTCACCTCTGTGCTTTTGCTTGTGCTATTTTTTGTGCTTATTTTGGCCTCTCATTTCTTTCAAGGTCCAGTGTAAATTCCACCTGCAGTGAAGCTTTTCCAGAATAATCCACTCTTCTCTGACTCCCATAATACTTAGTATCCATATCAGCCATTTAGAACATCACTTACTGCCTGGGTTCTCAATTCTTAGGGCTTTGATTTGATGAAGGCAGCTTTGTATGTGTTTGCACATGTGTGGGGGTACATGTGTACCGGCCTTTATAGAATATGACCAACTCATGCATCCACTGATTCAGAACTCCCATAGCAACTGCCCCCAAATGAGGCAGCAGTTGATTTTGCTCCCGAATGTATTTGAATAGAACTGCAACATAGATAAAATTTGCCATATCATATTTGCCTTTTTCTTACTTGTCTCCCACCTTTTTAGTTAAACTTTCTCTCCCCTGTGCCCAGCCCCTCCTCCGTTAGTCCCATATCCCTTCTTTCATACTGGGATCCAAAGTTTTCTTTTTTTTTTTTTAATTTTATTTTTAATTGGAGGATAATTATTTTACAGTGTTGTGATGGTTTCTGCCATACATCACTGTAGATCAGCCGTAGATATGCCATGTCCTCTCCCACTCACCTCCCTCCCCATCCCACCCCTCTGGGTTATCGCAGAGCACTGGATCCAAAATGTTTTTGTGACTGCACGCCCTGTCAGACTGTTCCCTCTCCAGCCGGCGCCTCCGCCGTTTGCGTGTTCTGCGATGACGATTTTACTGTTGCTAACTGTGGCTGCGCTGGGGCTTTGCTGTGGTGCACAGGCTGTCTCTCGCTTTGGAGAGTGGGCTTCTCTTGTCCTGGCACTCGGGCTCTCGAGGGCGTGGGCTCGGTAGTTGTGGTGTGTGGGCTTTCCTAGTTGCGGTGCGCTGGCTTAGTTGACCCATTGCATAGACAAGTGTGGATCCTTAACAACTAGACCTCCAGGGAAGTCCCGGGAGATGATAAATTTTTACTTGAATAAATAGAATTGGGTAATGGAGAGAAAGACTGTCCTGACCATACTTCTCCATCTTACACTCATCTTTTTATATTTCATTAGATTTTTTTTTTTTGTACTTCCCTGGTGGCTCAGACGGTAAGGAATCTGCCTATAATGCAGGAGATCTGGGTTTGGTCCCTGGGTTGAGAAGATCTTCTGGAGAAGGAAATGGCCACCCACTCCAGTATTCTTGCTTGGAGAATTCCGTGGACAGAGGAGTCTGGCAGGTTACAGTGGGGTTGCAAAGAGGTGGATAAATAACATGTTCTCATTACAAGTCAGGCTATTCAGAGGTGAATGTGGAAAAGGTTATTTATTTCCTGAGGTAGCCAGTATTAACAGCTTGGTTTTAATCTAACATCTATTTCTGGACATAATCGCACATGCAGAGCTAGAGTTTTTTGTGTTTTTTTTTTATTAGAGATCAGTGCATCCTGTCCGCTTTTTACTGTTTTGTCACACATGGCCCTGCCAGCTCAGTACACACACTGAGAACAGTGTTGAGTGTGATTAAAGAATGTGATTTGGACTCCAGCCATCTGGTTTGAATCCCAGCTCTGCAGCGTCTGAACTGTGTGACTCTAGGCAGCTCCCTTAACCTCTCCAGGCCTCCATTCCTTTCTCTGTGAAATGGACATCGTAACCACAGAGCTTTTGTGAGGGTTCCACGTATTAATATATTTAAAGTGTGTGCAACAGTACCTGGCTTATGGTAAGGACTGTCCTGTCAGCTATTGTTAGTGTCTTTTACTCTCTGTCTTTTTTTTTTCTGGCCATGCCATGTGGCATGTGGGATCTTAGTTCCCTGACCAGGGACAGCTAGGGAAGTCCCATAAGATTTTTTTTTTGGCTGTAGTGCTCGACATGTGGAACTTTCCCAGCCAAGGATTGAACCCATGCTCTCTGCAATGTAAGCATGGAGTGTTAACCACTGGACCACCAGGGAGGTCCTAGCATCTTGCATTCTTTTTAAAAGCTGAAAAATACCTGCTAGTCTGGTTGTGCCTCCTCTGTTGATGAATATTCCCATCATCTCTGTTTTCCCCAATGTGAATGGTGTCACAGTAAACATCCTTGTACCCATATGCTTTTTTATAATGCAGTTTTAATTTCTGTATGACGGTATCCCAGAAGTGGCATTACCGTGTCAGAGTGATATTCATAAATATAGTCCTTTTACTGTCTGTGGCATAAAGGGCAAGGTGTATGTGGTCTTTGTCCCCTTTCCTGGCACAGAGCTCCTAAAACTCTTGGATGCTCCAGAATATAAAGAATGACTAGTATGCAAAAGAGCAGTGAGAGAGCTTCAGATGGGGGCTTTTTCCCTGAAAGACCAATCCTTGATTAGAAGCTTGGAACTTTGAACCTTACCCCTGAAACCTCTAGCGAGGGCTGAGTTTGAGATTGGAGACTGAGTTAATTAATCATACCTGTATAGTGCATGGAAAAGGAAATGGCAGCCCACTCCAGCATTCTTACCTAGAAAATCCCTTGAACAGAGGAGCCTAATGGGCTGCAGTCCATGGGGTCACGAAGAGTTGGACATGACTGAGCGACTGGCCACGCGTAGTGAGACCTCTATGAAAACCCCTAAGCGATGGAGTGACCGTTGGTGAACAGATGCGGCGCTGGAAAGGTTCCCAAGCCAGATAAGGCAGGGGACTCGGCGCCCCTTCCCATGCCTGGTCCTGTGTGTCTCGTCCTTTGGCCTGTTTCTGACTTGTATCCTTTATAATTAACCAGTTACAGGAAGTAGTGTTCCTGAGTTTTGTGAGCTATTCTAGCGAATCATTGACCTCTGATTTATAGCTGGTCTGTTGGAGGTATGGGAGGCCCAGGACTTGTGTCCAAAGTAGGGAACACTCCTATGGGACTGAACCCTGAAACTGTCGGTCTGCCCTGACTTCGGTAGTTAGGGTCAGAATTAAGTTGAATTGTTGGCATCTGGAGAATCAAAGAATTGGTGGCTGGGAAACAACCCTGGACTCACTAAAAAGAATCGTGTCTTTCCCATTCTTAAAGGCGTACCTTGGGAGAAATCATTGGGATAAAATAAGAGAGAAAAAGATCATTTTATTATTACTCTTTATTAGAGTAAATTTTCAGTCTACACAAACAGAGACAAAATAATTAATCCCTGTGTACCCGTCACGCTGCTTCCCAACCATCACACCATGGCTCGTCCTGTCTCATCGACACCCTGCCTGCCCTCAGCTCCACCCCCTGTTTCATGTTGAAACTTGGGTACACCATGTATCTCCTAATGATCATTTCTAAATTGTGGTGAGGACACTAAGCATAAGATCCGCATGTTTTTTAAGTGCACAGCGTGCTGTTGTTAACTGCAGAGCTGCACTGCAGCTCTCTCATCAAAGAATGATAGCACACTCACCGCCTCCTGCAGCCACCAGTGTCCACCATTCTGCTCTCTGCCTCTGTGGCTTTGACTGTTTTAGATTCCTCATAAAAGTGAATCGTGCAGTATTCGTTTTCCTGTGACTGGCTCATTTCGCTTAGCGTGATTCCTCCAGGTTCATCCATGTTGTGGCATATGACAGGATTTCCTTCTTTTTAAGGCTGAATACTGTATTCCATGGTCATGACTTTGCCCAGTCATCTGTTGATGGACATTTAAGTTGTATCCACATCTGGGCTATTGAACGATGCTGCAGTGAACACGAGAGTGAAAAAGCTGTTAAAACTCAACATTCAGAAAACTAAGATCACGGCACCCGGTCCCATCACTTCATGGCAAATAGATGGGGAAACAATGGAGACAGTGACAGACTTTATTTTTTGGGGCTCCAAAATCACTGCAGATGGTGACTACAGCCATGAAATTAAAAGACACTTGCTCCTTGGAAGAAAAACTATGACCAACGTAGATGGCATGTTAAAAAGCAAAGATATTACTTTGCCAACTTTTCCACTAGTCATGTATGGATGTGAGAGCTGGACTATGAAGAAAGCTGAGCGCCAAAGAATTGATACTTTTGAATGGTGGTGTTGGAGAAGACTCTTAAGAGTCCCTTGGACTGCCAGGAGGTCCAACCAGTCAATCCTAAAGGAGATCAGTCCTGAATATTCATTGGAAAGACTGATGCTAAAGCTGAAACTCCAATACTTTTTCCACCTGATGTGAAGAACTGACTCATTTGAAAAGACCCTGATGCTGGGAAAGATTGAAGGTGGGAGGAGAAAGGGACGACAGAGGAAGAGATGGTTGGATGGTATCACCGATTCGATGGACATGAGTTTGAGCAAGTTCCAGAAGTTGGTGATAGACAGGGAAGACTGGTGTGCTGCAGTCCATGGGGTGGCAAAGAGTCGGACACGACTGAGCGACTGAACTGAACTGCAGTGAACACGGGAGCACAGATACCTCTTCAAGATCCTGATTCAGTTCTTTTGGATAAATACTCATAAGTAGGATTACTGGATCGTATGATACTTATATAAACGGTAGTCTCTTTATACTGTAATTACACTTTAAAAACCCTAAACACAGCATGTATTCATTTCAGTTCAGTCTCTCAGTCGTGTCTGACTCTTTGCAACCCCATGAATCAGCACTCCAGGCCTCCCTGTCCATCACCAACTCTTGGAGTTTACTCAAACTCGTGTCTATCGAGTCGGTGATGCCATCCAGCCATCTCATCCTCTGTCATCCCCGTCTCCTCCTGCCTCTAATCCCTCCCAGCATCGGGGTCTTTTCCAGTGAGTCAGCTCTTCACATCAGGTAGCCAAAGTATTGGAGTTTCAGCTTCAGCATCAGTCCTTCCAATGAACACCCAGGACTGATCTCCTTTAGGATTGACTGGTTGGATCTCCTTGCAGTCCAAGGGACTCTCAAGAGTCTTCTCCAACACCACAGTTCAAAAGCATCAATTCTTTGGCGCTCAGCTTTCTTCACAGTCCAACTCTCACATCCATACGTGACTACTGGAAAAACCATAGCCTTGACTGAGTGAGTGAGTGAAGTCGCTCAGTCGTGTCCGACTGTTTGTGACCCCATGGACTGTAGCCTACCAGGCTTCTCTGTCCATGGGATTTTCCAGGCAAGAGTACTGGAGTGGTTACCATTTCCTTCTCCAGGAGATCTTCCCGACCCAGGGATTGAACCCGGGTCTTCCGCATTGTAGGCAGACGCTTTACCGTCTGAGCCACCAGGGAAGTAGAAGGACCTTTGCTGGCAAAGTAATATCTCTGCTTTTCAATATGCTGTCTAGGTTGGTCATAACTTTCCTTGTACTGCATTTATTTATTTGTTTAGTTTGGGCTGCGTTGGGTCTTTGTTGTTTGCACGGGCTTCCTCTAGTTGCAGTGAGCAGGGGCTCCTCTTCACTGTGGTGCACAGGCTTCTCCCTGGGGTGGCTTCTCTTGTTGCGGAACGCTGGCTCTAGACTCTTGGGTTCAGTATGGTACCAGCATGGGCTTAGTTGTCCTATGGCGTGTGGAATCTTCCCAGACCAGGGGTCCAACCTGTGCCCCCCTGCGTTGGCAAGTGGATTCTTAATCAACCAGAGAAGTCCTGCATCTCTTTAATGCTGAATAATACAGGCATACTTTGTTTTATTGCACTTTGCAGATACTACACTTTTTACAAATTGAACATTTGTGGCAACCCTTTATGGTCAGATGGTTTAACATTGTTTAGCAGTAAAATATCAAATTGCCACATCTGCTGGATCATGGAAAAAGCAAGAGAGTTCCAGAAAAACGTCTACTTTTGCTTTATTGACTACGTGAAAGCCTTGGACTGTGTGGATCATAACAAACTTTGGAAAATTCTTCAAGAGATGGAAATACCAGACCACCTGACCTGCCTCCTGAGAAATCTTTATGCAGGTCAGGAAGCAACAGTTAGAACTGGACATGGAAAAACAGATTGGTTCCAAATCAGGAAAGGAGTATGTCAAGGCTGTATATTGTCACCCTGCTTATTTAACTTATATGCAGAGTACATCATGTGAAATGCTGGGCTGGATGAAGCACAAGCTGAAATCAGGATTGCTGGAAGAAATATCAGTAACCTCAGATACACAGATGACACCACCCTTATGGCAGAAAGCAAAGAAGAACTAAAGAGCCTCTTGATGAAAGTGAAAGAGGAGAGTGAAAAAGTTGGCTTAAAACTCAACATTCAGCAAACTTAGATCATGGCATCTGATCCCATCACTTCATGGCAAATAGATGGGGAAACAATGGAAACAGTGATAGACTATTTTTCTGGGCTCCAAAATCACTGCAGATGGTGACTGCAGCCATGAAATTAAAAGACGCCTGCTGCTTGGAACAAAAGCTATGACCAACCTAGACAGCATATTAAAAGGCAGAAATATTACTTTACCAACAGAGGTCTGTCTAGTCAAAGCTCTGGTTCTTCCAGTAGTCGTGTATGGAGTTAAACTATATAGTGAGAGCTGGACTATAAAGAAAGCTGAGTGACGAAGAATTGATGGTTTTGAACTGTGCTGTTGGAGAAGACTCTTGAGAGTCCCTTGGACTTCAAGGAGATCCAACCAGTCCATCCTAAAGGAAACCATTCCTGAATTTTCATTGGAAGGACTGATACTAAAGCTGAAGCTCCAATACTTTGGCCACCTGATGTGAAGAACTGACTCATTGGAAAAGACTCTGATGCTTGGAAAGATGGAAGGCGGGAGGGAAAGGGGACCACAGAGGATGAGATGGTTGGATGGCATCACCGACTCGATGGACATGAGTTTGAGCCAGCTCTGGGGGTTGGTGATCGACAGGGAAGCCTGGCCTGCTGCAGTCCATGGGGTTGCAGAGTTGGACACGACTGAGCAACTGAACTGAACTGATTTTTAAATTAAGATGTGTACATTTCTTTAGACATAATGCTGTTGCACACTTAGTTGACTACAGTGTAGTGTATATATAACTTGTATGTACTGGGAAACCAAGGAATTTGTGTAGCTCTCATTATTTTGATGCTTGCTCTGTTGTGGTGGTCTGGAGCCAAATCCACAAGGTATGCCTGTGTTCCATTGCATGGATATACCATTTTTATTTATTAATGCGTTCATCAGTTGACGGACTTCTTTGTGCTTAGTTGCTCGGTCATGTCCAACTCTGTGATCCCATGGACTGTAGCCCACCAGGCTCCTCTGTCCGTGGAATTTCCCGGGCAAGAATACTGGAGTGGGTTGCCATTTCCTTCTCCAGGGGAGCTTCCCAACCCAGGGATCGAACCCTGGTCTCCTGTGCCTCCTGCACAGGTGGCTTCTTTACCCACTGAGCCATCAGGGACGCCCACAGTGAATAATGCCTCAGTGAACGTTTATGACCAGTTTTGTGTGAACATGTTCACCATTTCTGTTGGACATGTACTCAGGTGTAAAGTTGCTGGTGGTTTGTTAACTCAGTGTTTAACCTTTTGAGGTGCTTTCCAAGGTGACGGTACAAGTTTACATTCCCATCGGCCCCATTGGAAGGTTCCAGTTTCTCCGCACCCTCACCGACACTTGTCACTGTTTCTCTTTTATAGCCGCCCTAGTGTTAGGAAGGGTTATCTCCTTGTAGCTTTGCTTTGCATCTCCCTAATGACTTAATGATGTTGAGCGTCTTTTCCTGTGGACCTTGGCCATTTGTATATCTTCTTTTGAGAGCTGTCTATTCAGATCCATTGCTGATGTTTTTAATTTTTTTTTGTCTTCTTGAGTTCTAATAATTCTTTAATATATATTCTAGATACAGGTCTTTATCAGATATATGATTTGCAAATACATTTTTTCCCATTCTGTGGGTTGTGTTTTTTTTTTTTTTTTAGATAGCATTGATTTATAAGTGCAATATGTATAACATTATATTTTGACTTCTGTATATACTGCAGCGTGCTCACTACCAAAAGTTTAGTTTCCATATGTGACCATATACTTGACCCCATTTGCCCATTTTGCCCCTGCCTCACTCCTGTGGGTTGTGTTTTTACTTTTTGGGTGTAATTTGCAGTTCAAGAGTTGTATATAAATGATACATAGTTCACTGTACTTATTTTTTCTTTTGTTATGCTTGGTTTTGAGGTCTTATCTAAGAAACCATTGCCTAATCCAGTGAATTCTAAGAGTTTTACAGCTTCTACATTTGACTCTCTGGTCCAGTCTGAGTTAATTTTTATATATGGTGGCAGGTAGTGTTCCAGCATCATTCTTTTGCATGTGAATATCCAGTTATCTCAACACCATTTGTCAAAAAGACTGTTCTTTTTTCATTGACTTGTCTTGTCATCCTTGTTGAAAATCAGTTGACCACAAATGTAAGGATTTATATCTGGACTCTGAATTCTGTTCTCTTGACCTATATGTCTGGTCTTAGGCCAGTACCACACAGTCTTGGTTACTGTAGCTTTGTGTCGTAAGCTTTGAAGTTCTTGTGCCGATTTTTCATGAATTCCACTTTGATTTCAGGACAGGATTGGTTAGTATACTTTTTCTAGCTTCGTAGTGTTAGAGCTCCCTCTTCAGTTTTCATAAAGTGTTCAAAGGCAGGGATTTGTCACTGCTGAGATCTGCTTCTATTTTCTCCCTTCTGCTCTTTTGGGGACTACCTCTTTGTTTCAGCTCTAATATCCTTGTGCTACTCAATTTGAAATCTCTTCCTAGAAGTTTATATTACAAAGACGTAACAAGAAGAAAGTTAATCCTTGGTTCTGCTGTTCACCTAACTCCTTTTGAAAATTTTTAGAAACAGGTAATGTACACATATTTGGGATTCTTCATCAGTTCAGTAAAGTGATAGTCTTCTCCTCCCCCATCCTTTTATATTAAGAGTTTAAAGGAATTTCTTTCAGGAAGAAAAAGTGTACCTTTACCAAACTATGTGTAGTTTTTCTTAAAAACATGTATTTATACAAATTTGTTCTTGAATTTGCTTATTTAATGTATCTGAGGGATATTTTAAAATTGGGAATATGTGTCAACTGAAAGGTATTATTACCACTTTTAAAATAATATTCTTAAGGCTTCTCAGAGTAACTTAGGTGGTGGAGCTCTTCTCTTCCTTGGCCCTTTTTCTTGATAGAAAGTCAAGATTCTTGTGTAGTTTGGCAAGGAACCAGAGCCAGCTGTAGGATCTTTTCCCAAGGTCATTTCTCACCTCCTGAAGACTTATATAATGTTTTTGATAATGCTTCTTGTGTAATTATTAATCCCATTAGTGTATTCTGTGTTTCAATAACCCCTATGTAGCGAGGTTATCTTGTGTGGTCCAATCTTAGCTGTCCTTAGATCTGTTGCCTCTGGTTACACTGTTTCAGATTACAAGTTTTTCAGCACTCTGGTAACTTTGATGCTTTGACTATATGTATCTTCCTGTCAGTTGGAATATGTGGTCCTTGAGGGTAGTACCATATGTTTTAGTGCTTGAAAATTCTTTTCCAGACTGATGGACAAACTGCCTGAGGAGTACTGATGATGCTTTGGGGGCCTTGTGTTTCTTCACTCCAGGGGAGCCAGGAAGTGGGACAGAAAGTGACACTTCTCCAGACTTCCACAATCAGGAAAACGAGCCCAACCAGGAGGACCCTGAGGATCTGGACGGATCTGTGCAGGGAGTGAAACCTCAGAAGGCTGCTTCTTCCACCTCCACAGGGAGTCATCACAGCAGCCATAAAAAGCGAAAGAATAAAAACCGGCACAGGTCAGTGGCAGGGACCACACTTCCCCAACCCCTGCACTTCTGCCCTGTCCCCAGCCACTTAGAGCTTCCACTGACCATTGCTGTGAAGGGTCTGTACTGGAATAAACGTTCTTCAGGATTGGTGTGGTCTTTCTGTTGCGGATGGGAAGAAACTCATTTGGTCTGAATGAAGCAGGCTAATTTTTCTCTAAGGAAGGAGTTGGTGGGCATTAGAGTAACTGTAAAGGGAGAGACATCCTGCTTACTGCTTCTAGTGTGAAAAGTGAAAGTCACTCAGTCATGTCCAACTCTTTGCAACCCCACGGACTGTAGCCTGCCAGGCTGCTCTGTCCATGGAATTCTCCAGGCAAGAATACTGGAGTGGGTTGCCATGCCCTCCTCCAGGGGATCTTCCTGACCCAGGGATTAAACCTGTCTCTCTTATGTCTCCTGCATTGGTAAACGGGTTCTTTACCACTAGCGCCACTTGGGAAGCTGCAGGATGGGCTAAGGCTTTTGCCTCCTAGTCCTGATCCCTGCCTACCCTTATTCCCTGGAGAATGGAGAGAATGAGCTGATATGCCTTTTTACTTGTTAAATACAAGGTTTGTGATTGCTTACGATTTCTCTATATATCTTCACAAATTGCTGATTTGAGTGTCAGAGGAACAATATAAAGGCTGTAATTTACAAGAGCGCCTTCCTAGATAATGTTTGTTCACTGTGTTTTTTTGTAGTGCCCAATGAGCTAGGAATCACACCAGTGGACAGAGAGGTCAGGTGTTACCCAGAGAGGATTTCAGCATTCACTCTGCTTGGGGTTTGTATGATAGTGCCGGGGCCTCTTAGCTCAGGTAATCTGAAGCCGTCCAGTTGACTCAGAGAAGGAAATTCTTAGTTTTTCCAGGAAGGAATCTTGTCCTGGCCTCAAACCTTCTTCTGGGAGGTATGAAAACCAGACATCCAACAGGCTGGCTTTTGTCCTGCTCCTCTTAGGAGCCTGCATGCCGAGGAGATGAAAGGGGGTGTGCAAGGAATGGGTGGGGTCCCCTGTCTTTCAGTTTGCCTCTGGGCTGTGCTCTCCTGTAGAACATGCCCTCACGCACCCAGGGCATTACAGTTGTTAGCTTGATGGATGTGGCAAGCAGGGATAATATAGAATTAACTCTTAACAGGTTTAAGCCTCCTTGGCATCAACTGATTCTTTAATTCTTTTAAGAGTTTTTCTTGTCATTGGTGGTGGTGGTTTTTAGATGCAGCAGCAGTATATACTCCAGAGAGTGACTGAGGACTGCAACTTAACATTTTTCTGCAAACCAAAAATCACCAGGCCAGTCTTGTAAGCATAGTAAGAGAGAGCAAAAATTGCATCTCTTTGTCTCCCCCTTTTTTTCTTAAGTAAGGCTACAGGTTATTTGATTACTATGACAAGACTGATGCCAGTTTATCACGAATAGCAGAGGACCATACTCTTTAAAGTATTTTTTTAAATTGTCAAGATAAAAAGGTTATGCTCTGTGTTGCTTTTTTTAAGTTTACTCCAGTGTCATTTTAAATATAATAATTTATTTTCCTATTTCAGAGTATCTAGAAGGGGGGGATAAATTTTTTGAAAGTTTCTGGGACATTTTTGTTTTTCCATTCCTGGTACGACAGACTCTATAGCTGTTGTGTATTTCAGGTTATACCTTATTTTCCTTAATGATACAAACAGCTGATAAAAAGGAATTAGACATCGAACTTAACTTTCTCCTTACAGATTGCTAGTAGATTTCCATAGGAACAGCTTTTCCTGCCTTTCTTTTCCTGGCCTTAGGAGTTAACTCCTTCCAGAAAAATACTAGGATTTAAAAAGATCTTTGGTGGTAGTTATTGCCTTCACAGAGGGGCTTTTTGTTTGGAAAGCAGAATCCTTTTGTCATCCCCCTGGTTTAGTATGTGGCTGGATTTCTCTGTGGGCCTTAGGGTCGACTCATCTGCCCCAAGGGAAGAGAATGGAATTGATTTCCTTTCTTTCTGGAGAAAACACGTTTAGCACACCTTCTCAGATTCCTGCCATCTTTAGTCTGGAATTGTGTCTGGCCCAAACCCCTCATCCCTGACCAATGTCTTAGTTGGTCCTGCAGATTGGGGGGGCGGGGGTGGGGGGAGCACTTTGTCTACACGTTTGTGATTTTGCTCCCAGTACAGTATTGTTTCTCCTCTAGTGTTCCACACTCTATATCATCAGATAAAAGTCAGTGGTAAATTATTTCAATAAAGGTATGAATACCCACCATGTGCAAGGCATTGTTTAGTGATGAGTAAACAAAGTGGAAATAAATAGGTACCTTAGCAAAAGAAATAACTTTTATTTGACCTTTTCAAGAATATGAAAATCTATCAAATAATCTTTAGCATTCATAAATTGATCACAGGATTCTAAACTCTTATGCTTTACATGATATCAGAACAGTAAATCCCAGTGTGTTTAAAGATGAAAGTTGAAATTACAACCTATAGCTGCTCTGACAGGTTTTTACTACTATACCAAGCTCTAGAATTCTAGGTAGTTTATGAAGTTTTCATTAAGTAGGTACAGTCTACTTCTTTAGTTTCTGATCAAAGTTAGACTGAAAGTTAAATTTCTGACAGTTCCTGGTGTGTACACTCACTGTATGCTTTTCCCAAATGTCTTAAGTGAAACTGTTGCATAAAGGATGTTGAAGTTAAGCTTTATTCCAGCTTTGCTCCTGCAAACATTAGCTAGGAGGAAATAACAGCCGTTTTGCATATGGCTTTACCATCTGTCTATAGCCTGAAAGGTTCTGGAGCCAGCTAAGGACAGGTGTCATGCCCCTGGTTAATGTCTTTAGAGGTCTGCCCCAGCCCATGGTCCTTTAGCAGAGATGGCCCAAAGTGGCCCCTCTGGGCTTCTCCCAGCTAGACTCTTGTGGCTTGGGTGCTTGTAGATGTCAGCTTCCCTGCAGACTTTGGTGTTCCATAATAGTAGTGCTGACATAAACAGTTAACTTGCCTTCCACCATTTCAGGGGCAGGGTAATATGGCTCTATGATTTATGGAATAAGACTCTGATTTGACCCTTGGCTTCTAGCATGAATGCTGGGAAAAGTAATACCGTGTTTGGGCACAAATATAAAACCTGAGTTAGAAATTGCGAAATGTTTTTTATCTCCAAAAATTTACGATGTTTTAATCTTTCATTTGAGTGAAAGTACATTATGCTGAGTTGTTGGTACTGTCTTCAAAGCACCTTTCATTATGTGACTAAACCCTTCTTTCTCTGTTTCTTCTAATCCTCTGTTTATTTTTCATTACAATTAAATACTTTAAAAGTCCTAACTCTCAATCTAGCAGCTAATAGAAGGCCTGCAGGTATCTATAGTTTTCTAATGAAATAACTTTTCTTATTATCGTCTTTTCTTCTGATATGAAATCCACTGAAGGAAGGGAGTCTCCCAACCCTAGAATCTTTGGGGCTTTGATGTTAGAAACTTTGTGGCTTAAGATTCTTAAAACTGATATTGTTTCTACAAACTTGCTAGGGTGGCTAATCAACTAATTTATTCAATTAGTATATTATTAACGTCTATTGCTTTCTTCCTTTCAAATGCTGCCCCTCAGCCCGTCTGGCATGTTTGATTATGACTTTGAGTAAGTTTGATTTGAACTAGTCTTTGTGCTGTGTTGTCTAGTGTGTAGAGACCAGTATGCCTTTTTGAGACCTTTCTAACCCATAGTTTATCTGTTTAATTATAGGTATGTACATTAGGTTAGGCTGGGAAGTTTTTTTAAAAACAAAAACATGATGGAGGTAACATTTTTTTAGTAAGTTAAGCAAAATTAAGTAAACTTCACTTTTATGCATTTTGAAGATAACCTTTACTTCAATTCATGTTTAAATTGATGTCCCGGCTTTGCTTCATAAGGAGGTTAATAGTTTAAGATCTATCAAGATCTATCAAAATATCAATTTTGCTGTGGGAAGATTTAAAAATTGAAATTTGTTTAATTTCTTTTGTGTTTCATGTCTAGAAATACAAACTCCTAGTCTCTTTTCTGTTCTTAATTATTCTGTGTCTCAGACAGCGATGTCTTTGCAGAACTAGTATATTAACATAGAGCATGACCTCTTAATCCAAGCCCTTTAACATGTCATTTTGGGATAATTTCTAAAAATTGTATGGCTTTCATAACTGCTGTTGTATATTTCTTTTTGGGTCATCTAAGTTTACCTTGTGGCAAGAGTATCTGCTCATGTTTTTAATAAATACTTGCTCAGTAATATCTGGGTAAACAACTAAATATGACTTAGTCTAATGAAGAATGTGGATTTTACTTAACCAAATAGTCTTTGTTATAGCTTGTGCCCTATGCAGTAGCTGGTTCTTGGACCCTTTTTCTGTAAATTAAAATGCAAATATCTTTTATCTTTCCCATCACAGGATTGATCTGAAGTTAAACAAAAAACCACGAGCTGTAAGTATCAGCCAGACCATTTCAGAGAGGCTGGTAAATTTTGAAAATGGTTAGAAAGATGTATTTGCCTTCAGAGCTTGAGTGTTCCTAATCTGGGGTCACAGTTCTTGTTTTAAAGTCTGGGGTGTCCATCTGGACACAGTTCAACTTTTAGATTGATGTTCTTTTGTTACGTTTTGGAGACAGAAAGGGTCACATATTTTTAACTGAAGAAAAACTCCCATTTGATTAAATAAACATACTACTCTTTCTCACATCCTCATCCTCCCCACCCCCCGCCATGCCTCTGACTGGTGAGTTCTCAGGTCTAATAAGGAAGACTTGATGCTTCTGTCCCTTTGTGGGACTCAGAAGACAGGCCACTTTCAGATGTGAAATGTCCATTGCATTTGAAACAGAATTTTGATTACAGAACAGTCGCCTGGCAGGGTTGTTGATGAGAATTTATCAATGTTCTGCTGAGGGTAAGTTGGGACTCTTGTTTTTCTCTCTTCAGGACTATTAGAAGACTCATTAGTGCAGACGCTTCCAGGCTGTAGAGTCCTGCTTCCCTCCTCCGACCTCACAAAGATGAGCATCCTTCACCTGAGTGCGTGGCCATCCACCTCTGCTTTCCCAGACCCCAGTGCCTGTGATTCAGAGTCGTCTGTTCTGAAATGTGGTGACAAACAAGTCATTTCCATAAGACCACATTGGGTCATTTACCTTGTGTCATTTTTAGTAACCGAACTGCAGGAGGACACACGACACAGTTATACTCCCAACAAGTTGCTAACTGCATTCCTCCCTCCTCGGAAGGAATGTCTCCGCCCGCCCACCCCCCCCCCCCACCCTGAACTGGCTGGCACCAGCTTCATCCGTCATGCACACGGAGAAATGTTCTCTGGGTTTGTTTTATGCTGAATGTAGAACACAGGTCACATTTCAGAGGGAGGCTGTAAATATCTGATGTTTTCTTATTTTGTTTGTGTTTTATCATTTTTCTATTATTGTTTTTACCATCTTATTTTCTTTGGGGACTTTTTGTAATGCCATTGTACAGCTCATACCTTCCTGCTGACATATCTGATAATCTGTTTTGTGGAGTTGCCAATATTCTTAACTGAATATAATCTGGTTTACCATAAATAGAATGGGACTTGGCTTTTTGTTTTTCTTCAGAGGGAAGGTAAAGAGTGTTTATTTAATAATTACCTACCTTAAATCTTTCTGAGTTGAAAGCAGTTTCATGTTCAAGGAACAAGAAAAACTGAAAAACATAGGTTTAAATCAACCCTTTTAGAATATTTTTATTCTTTTGTATAAATAAAATTTCACAGGTTTTGACTTCTCATGCTTTACTTTTTAAAAAAAAATTTTAATTGAAGGATAATTGCTTTACAGAATTTTGTGTCATGCTTTACTTTTAAACCTGAGATTGTTTTTTGTTTTTTCACTTATTTATTCGTATCATGCCTTATGGAAATTTCTCTTTTTCCACCTTTTCTCTCTTTGATGATATTTGCCTGGTTAAATATTGCTGTAAAAATCACTAAGGCAAATGGAAGGGCTCCAAATTGTACCCCAAACTGGTAATGCCTGGAGTTCAAGAGCAGAGTAAATGACAGGTTCACGGAGAGGCCACACCACCAGCAGACGCCCCTTCCTAGTGGAGTAGACGGGCTCAGGAACCTGCTGATGGTCGTTACCTGCCTCTGGAGCAGTGGCTGCCCACCTTGGCTGCACACTGGAATCACCTGAGATGTTTAAAAAAACACTGATGCCTGGGTCCTACCCGCCCCGGGTGTAGTCTAATGGTGGAGATATTCTTTCCAAGAGTCCCTGGCATTCTGATAAGAAGCCAAGTTGAGACCACTGCATTAGGAGACTGGATTGTTTGATTTAAGTCTTGTGTCCAAGGGATAAGCTGTGGGGCCTCACCTTTCCTTTGACTCTATTTAGTCATAGCCCTTTACATACTTCCAAATCTTTGTTAGAAAAAATATGTCCCATTTGTGGTAATATTGGTAGAGTTATAAAATATGGATGGCGGCTATTATCAAGACACATCTACCTTGTCAATTGTTTGCAGACGCTTTCACTCTTATTCTCAAATAAACTTTCCTTTTTTGACTCTGTGGCTATTTAGATGTCTTTGCTTATGTCTTTGGTAGTAGAACTTCAGGGATTTTTTTTTAGGAAATCGTTTCTTATATATAGGCTTTTCCAAAAGATACAGACAAACCCCTCTAAGCTAAAGACAGTAGAAATCAGAAACTTTATCCTTTTTTTTTTTTCCTGTTTCTCCTTTCCCAGGAGGAAAAGATGGGATCTCTGTGGTTTCCTTAACCCGGAGGACAGCATGCAGAAAGCCTGAAGATAGGTTTTGACTCTCATAATTTTACAGTTGCTAGAGACAGAATAAGTGAAAGTCACTCAATCCTGTCCGACTCTTTGCAACACCATGGGCTAGAGCCTGCCAGGCTCCTCTGTCCATGGAATTCTCCAGGCTAGAATACTGGAGTGGGTAGCGTTCCCTTCTCCAGGGGATCTTCCCACTCCAGCTCTCCCGCGTTGCAGGCAGATTCTTTACCATCTGAGCCACCAGGGGAGCCATAGGTAGAATGCCTGCTTTTAAAAAGGTGTATTATTAAGAGCATATCTATGTATATGAATACCTCTGTATATATATAAAGTCATGATTAGAGACATGGGTAGCTTCATACGTATTTTCTCTGTGAAGTTTCATCATTGATTAGGAGACCTCCGAACTTTTCTGTAAGTTGGCCAGGCGTACTGAAGATACAAGGGCCTGAGAGTTTGTCTAGGTTCCCTGGTTCAGGAGAAAAACCATCAGGAGGTCTCTGTCTACTGGGCCTGTGATATTTGTAACTTTGGTTACTGGCTAAGTTTAAGTTTGCTTGACTTTATAGAAAACGAGGATAAGGTCATGACTTTGATCTTAGCGACCATGCTAGTGGAGGAACATGTTTATTGAGGTGGCAGTTGCCTTCAAAAGCTCCCCTGTGTAACACTTGGTGAGGTGGTCTGCTGGGTGGCCTGCATCCTCCCATCCTAGCAACTCCCACCGGCGACCCCTGCCCTGGAATGGCTGCTAGGACCACCGAAAAGGGGCTCCCTTCACCAGGTTGGTTGCGTTTGGAGTACTGCTTGGTTTCCTGTCTTTAACCTTCTCCTCTCTAAGATGGGAATAGGATGTCCTTTGCTCCTTACAGTAGTTATAAAACGTGGAAAAGCCCAAGCACTTTACGCCTTATTCTGGGAGGATGGTGCCTGTACAAAGCTTCTGAGGGAGTCTCAAGTGCATATCTTTCAGGAGCTCAGGACTAGCTCACAGTGTTGTAAATACCATCAGACCCTCAAAGTTGAACACGGAGAGTGGAAACAACCCACAGAGTAGAAGCTGAGAAGCTATTTGGGGCCTGGGGAGAGACCGAGGGAAGTGTCATGAGGGCCAGTGAGGGTGGAGCACCTGGCCTGTCCAAGCTGCTGTCCCCATCTTGGGGGGCTTCGGAGTGCTGTAGGAAATTGGTCTAGAAATAGGTGAAATGTTTTCATGATAATGGAGTTTATTCTCTTTACTTAGAAGAAAACCCCTTATTATGGAAGAGGAGGAAGCAGGCATTAGCATTACTTCTGATTCCCAGACTGGTCTTTGGGTGCTGGGGTAATGTGGGTACCCTGTAAGTATGTATTCTAAAGAGGCATTGTTGGCGTCTTGAGCTATGTGGTAAGTAAGGGAACTGAAGCCAGGATTACAGGGCCTAAGCTTGAGAGCAGTAAGGATGCCGTTTTTAAACACTCTGACTTAGTTTTTGCTTTTATTCTGACTCCTCTGCCCCTTAGCCTTATTCCAAATTACTGAGGCATCATTACACTTAAAAACTCACATCGGGGGGACTTTCCTGGTGGTCCAGTGGCTAACACTCCGAGCTCCCAATGCAGGGGCCCAGGTTCAATCCCTGGTCAGGGAACTGGATCCCACATGCCACAATTAAAGATCCTGCACGCTGCAGCTAAGACCCAGTGCGGACAATTATATAAACAAAAACTATAGGCCTCACATCGGAAGCCTGACTCAGGGTGCTGCTCTGGTTTGGCCATGGTGTGGAGAGGGAGTTGGATTGTACTCTGCACACATTTACTTCTCCCAGGCTGGGCTGCTGTTCAGTGCCTGCAAGGGCCATGTGCATTAGAGATGCAGAGATAAGAAGGGGTTGGGGTCCTTATTCCTGTGTTAATCTAAATTAATGTTATCAAGCCTGAATTAATTATTAAGTGGCAAGCTCCAAAATTTGAAACAATTTTCCCTTTGAAAAACTACCTCTGTGGAGTAACTATTTTCTCCCACTGAGATGAGCTGTAACAAAGTTGATTCTGATCCCTACTTCAAAGGGTGTGGTCCCCAAGGAGGGTGGTGGGGGCTGGGAAGAACACGGGAGCCTTTGGTTTATGCTACTTTCAGGCTCAGTCATATTTAGCTCTTCACTTTGTGTTATAGAATATACGGAAATATTCATTTATTAGTACTTGTAAGAGAATTTATAAGTATTAGGGTTGAACCACAAGCAATCAACCATTTTGATCTCTCCAAAATGGCCATTATCATGATTTAACAACATACATGTGTTGGGGGTAAATGTGCACCAAGTTTTTACCGATCATGCACAAAAGTAAACAATAGCTGGGAATTCCCTGGCTGTTCAGTGGTTAAGACTTTGAGCTTTCATTGCTGTGGGCCCGGGTTCAATCCCTGATTGGGGAACTAAGATCCAATAAGCTAGGCAGTGACAGGAAGAAAAAAAAAAGAGAGACCTCTGGCCAATACAGCTCTCCTCAGACTTTCATCCCCACGCCCATAACTTATTTTTCTACCCAAGGATGTACTTAGTCACTCAGTTATGTCTTACTCTGTGACTCCTTGGACAGTAGCCCACCAGGCTCCTCTGTCCATGAGGATTCTCCAGGCAAAAATACTGGAGTGGGTTACCATGCCCTCCTCCAGGGGATCTTCCCAACACAGGGAATGAACCCAGGTCTCCCACATTGCAGGTGGATTCTTTACCATCTGAGCTACAAGGGAAGCCCCTACCCAAGGATACTTTAAAACATGTAATTTGAATAAGTAATACATTCAAATGACATGTATTCAAATGGTACTGAAGTCAATGGAAAGTTAGGCCACCTGCTCTCTGCTCCCAGTTGTCCTTCCAGAAGAACTTTGTATGAGCAACATTCACATGTATAACAGAAGTGGTAGCATACTCTTTTAAAAATTAAATTATTTATTGTTGGCGGTGCTGGGTCTTTGTCGCTGCCTGTGGGCTTTCTCTAGTTGGGGGTCCTTTGCTCCCCAGACTGTCATGCCGGGAGGCGCCAGCAGGTGGCAGGCAGAGCACCCCAGCGCGCCTGGCCTTAGCGAGGCTCTTCCCTGGAGAGGAGCCAGGATAGGAGCCTTGGGACCTGTCCCAGTGACCTGCCTCCCAGCAGCAAGCCTAACTGTGTGGTGGGTGGGTTGCCCAATTCTCCCCCGCTCCCTACCTAGTTTTAGAGCCGTTTCTTAAATGAGTAAGCCGTTTAAGATCACCAGCAGCGACCTTGAGCTGGGCTTTGAGGCCACACCCGAAAATGACAGCCGGGTCCTCCTCCCCCTTCAGGAACTAGCCGGAAGGGTTTACATACCGTGGCCTGGCAGGGCTCCAGTTTCCTTAATTGTAGGGCTCTACTTCCTGTCCCTTTTAGCCAAATCTCCCACACCCTTCCATGAACTAGGAGGTCCCCAGAACAGGCTCTTACTCACCACCCTTTACCCACTCTACTATGTATATGGTCTATGGAGAAATAAATTGATAAACCAGAGGTTTGAGGATCCCTGAGGCAAGAGTGCTAGGACCCTGGGACCGCTTTCTTGAGGGCTGGGGTCCTGGTGACCATCTGGGCCCAGGGCTTGGGCTATTGGCCCTCCCCCTCCCCCCAACTCTAGATTTTTGACACTGAATCCCAGTTTCTCTGTGGCTTGCTCTTTCTGTCTGAAATAGAGACCCGCCCAGCAGCTCCTTCAGGGCAGGCAGGGGAGACACACACTCTGGCTTTTCCAGGAGACTTGAGGGGAGAAGGGAGGGCTCCGAACATCACTGATGGGAGGGGAGGGCTGGCAGCTGCGATGGTGGCTGGCGGCCTCTCCCAGCCACGGCCCGCGCCACCCTGCAGGAGACCAGCGTTGTTTGGGGGGAGTTAGCAGCCATGGGGGTTGGGGACCGGAGTTGTACCTAGTTTAGGTCCTCAGATCTTTAGGGACTGCTGGATTCTCTCACGAGGGCTCACTGGGATGGGGACAAGAGTAGGCAGGGACATCCATCCAGGCGGGGAATTTCATCCAGTTCTCTGCCAGGGGTGCGCTCCTGGAGTGTGATTAACCCGTGCACGGGACAGAACTTGCAAGAAGACTCAGGGTCAGGCCCCAGCTGGTGAGAGCCCCAGGGTGGGGTGGGGTGGGGTGGGGGGCCTGTAGGGTTCCGGAAAGGGCTGGCGGGAGGCCATCCTCCATGAGTGCCCCAGGATCATTTCCCAATGCAGGGATTTGCATACGCTCTGTTTTCCCCATTGGCTTCTCAGTGTCTGGAACCAGGAAAACAAAAGGAGGAACGAGGAGGCTGGGCAGTGCCTGAAGCTTGATCCCTCCAGCACCTCAGTGACTTGAGCTCCTGTCTCAGGGTTACGTTCTGGCCCTACCACCCTCCACTTCACACCTTTCCCCCCCAAGTGTTTATTTTTTAACATTTTTATTGGAGTATAGTTGATTTACAATGTGGTGGTTTCAGGTGTACAGTAAAATGATTCAGTTATACATGTATACCCACTCTTTTTTAGATTCTCTTCCCATCCAGGTCATTCACAGTATTGAGCAGTGTTGCCTATGCTCCACAGTAGCTCCTTACTAGTTATCGATTTTATATATAATAGTGTGTATGTCACTCCCAGCCTCCCAATTTACCCCTCCCCACCACCCCTTTCCCCGGCTAACCATTAAGCTTATTGCCTACACCTGTGACTCAAACTTCTGTTTTCTAAATAAGTGCGTTTGTACCCTTTTTAGATTCCACATGCAAGTGACATCGTATGGTCTTTGTCTTTCACACTTCACAACCATGTAGTGTGTGCCCCAGAAAAGCCAGGCTGTGAGAAAGGCGAGTGAGGTGGCCAGAGCCACAGAGCCGGTGGCGGGGACCTGGACCCAGGGCCACTTCATTCCGAACTGCTACCACTCAGACCGAGGTGTCCGCTTGCCAATTCCAGGGAGAAGCAGGGACCATCATGTCCCTGCCATGGGAGGGGACGCTGAAGCCTTGTGAGCAAAGATGTTTCAGCAGGTGGGGCAGGAGTTGGTGGGGAGAACTTCACAGTTAAAAATCCACCTCGTGGGAAAGAAACATGCTGGGCATTGGGTCTGGCAGCCTCTAAGCAGCTCTGCCTGGAAGCCAGATTGAGAAAGAGGCCTGGAGGGGAGGCTCCGAATCCCGGACGGCCCCAGCCAGGTCGAGGCTGCCGGGAAAGTCCAGATGACAGGGCACTGAACTGACTCAGTCCTCCGAGAGCCCTGCCCCAGCTGGCACTGGCTGTTCAGGCTCTGCTGCCCTTGTCTGTGCCTGCCAAAGAGACAGCAAGGCCAGACATGGCCCCTAAACAGTCCACCAGCACCCAGGCCTGCTGCCCCCTGCCCACTGCCCACCTGCCTGTGAGATCTGCTTCCCCCACCCCCTCTTTACAGAGCAGAAGCTGTGAATGGTCAGAGTTCAGCTCTGTGCCAAGGGCCCAGTGTGCACCTTCAAAGCTATGGATGCAGGCTGGTGGGATTGGCAGAGGGGAGAAGGCAACCTACTTCTTCCAGACCTCCCTTGGGGCCTCAGGGCCTTCACAGTCCCCCTACCCCACCCTGTGGGTATGCAGCGGGCTGGGGGGGGCTGCGTGGGTGGAGCTGCTGGGTAGGGAGGGTGTCAGGTCAGCTCTCACATTAGAGGTTACCATGTAGATGTAAGGGCTTCCCTCATAGCTCAGCTGGTAAAGAACCTGCAATGCAGGAGACCCCGGTTTGATTCCCGGGTTGGGAGATCCCCTGGAGAAAGGATAGACTATCCACTGCAGTATTCTTGAGCTTTCCTGGTGGCTCAGTCAAGAATCCACCTGCAATATGGGAGACCTGGGTTTGATCCCTGAGTTGGGAAGATCCCCTGGAGGAGGGCATGGCAACCCACTCTAGCATTCTTGCTCCCATGGACAGAGGAGCCTGGTGGGCTACATACAGTCCATGGGGTTGTAAAGAGGTGGACACGACTGAGCGACTAAGCCCAGAACATGCAGACGTAAACCTGTGTGGTTGTGAGGCGCAGGGCTGAAGGCACCCCCACCTCCATCCCTCTCAGGGGCCTGAGAGTCACTGCGAACTATTGTCTGGAGCACCCTCCCTTCCTCAGGTTTGTGGGGCCAGGGGAGCCCAAGCTGAGGCCCTGCCCCAGTTTGTCTTCCTCCATGGGACCTTGGGCAAGTCACAGCTTTGTCACTGGCTGATAATGAACTGGACAGTCCGGTATTTTAGCTTCCCATCTTTAAACACAAAGGCCCATAAAGGGCCTTTAATCTGGACTACAGTTCTTGACTGGGAAATCTATTTTATAAATAAGGCAACAACCGTTGTTGGTTGCAGATACAGCCTCCCGAGGTGGCTGGACGTCACAGGCACAGGGCACCTGCCTGGATGAGCACTGTGTGGGGGCTCGGAAGTCATGTTTGCTGAAGTTACTCCCATGTTGTGCCTGGATTCTCGCCTCAAGAGCAGAGGGTGTTTAGGGCCAAGAACAACGGGGTGGGGTGGGAGGGCTAACAAGCAGAGAGATGGCCAGCGTAGCCTTTCCTGTTGTAACAGGCTGCATGGTGGTTCTGTGGGAAAGCTGCTTCTAGGGAAGAAAAAAATAAAAGTATAAAAGCTTCACAGGGCTTTTCTGGTGGTCCAGTGATTAAGCCTGCCAAAGCAAGGGGACATGGGTTTGATTCCTGGTCCAGGAAGATCCCGCACGCCAATTAGCAACTACACCTGTGAGCCACAGCTACTGAGTCCACGGTGCTGCAACTACTGAGGCCTGTGCACCCAGAGCTCGCGTTCCCCAACACGAGGAGCCACTGCAACGAGAAGCTCGTGCCCAGCAACAAAGAGCAGCCCCCACTCGCTGCAACTGGACAAAGCCTGCACGCAGCATGAAGACCCAGCATGGCCAAAATAAATAAATAAATCTTCTCTGAAAAAGAGAAAGTTTCACAAATTCTGAGTACAAATTTTGAGATGTTCGAAGATATGATTACTAATTGCTGATAGTGTTTATGGCTCATCTGACAAGTCTAGCTTTTCACTTAAAATATTTAACATTTATACCTCCTTTTTAAAACACGTTTTGTTTATTTGGCTGTGCTGGGTCTTAGTTGCGGCATGCTTGATCTTTGATCTTCATTTCGGCATGTGAGATCTTTAGCTGTGGCATGTGAGCTCTTAGATGTGGCATGTGGAATCTAGTTCCCTGCCCAGGGATAGAACCTGGGCCACCTGCACTTGGGAGCGTGGCGTCTTAGCCACCGGACCACCAGGGAAGTCCCTATACCTCGTTTATCTGGAAAAACGAACTAACAAACAAAACCCCCAAAACCAAAAGATGAAAAACAAACTCCTGCCTGGCCTCCTCCCTTGCAGGGGCAGATGGGAAGGTTGAGATGATGGCAGGAGGTGAGCACAACGGGAGGCCCTTTAGTGAGCACCAACATGCATGGGCTCACGTCCTCTCGGTAAGGTACAAGCCTGGAAGGCAGGCATCACCATCCCCACTTCACAGATGTGGAAACTCAGACCCAGGCGACATACACGGTGGCAGAGCCTATTCTTGGGTTTGGGGCCAGAACCCCTAACCTCCTGCTTGGGGGTTACCCTGGCAGGGCCTCTTCAGGATGGTTCCTCCCCAGGGCCTCCTACTCGGCTCCTCACCTGGAGCAGCGCAACATCTGGGAGGACAGGGCAGAGCTGAGCCCCAGAGCCACTCCCCAGGCTCTCCCGGAATGCTCGGCCTGGTCGCAGGGCAGAGGAAACGGGACAGCCTGGCCCACCTCCCAGTTCCCACAGTAGCACCTCTTCCCCACGCTGTAGCCTCAGGACTCCACGCTCTACGCTGCTGCTTCCTGACTCCCTGCCCATGTGTCCACAGCTACCTCCTCCCAGGGCCTGACCCAAGCCTCGGGAAGGATGCTTCTGCCCCAAGGGACAGAGCGCTTTCTGTGGAGCTCAGCAACCTTCCTTCAGAGAAGGGTCAGAGAGCGGGTGTGGAGGCAGATCCGGGGTGCCCACCTGCTGACATTCCGTCACCCAGAAGCCAGCTCCACCCCCGAGCAACAAAGACCATCATCTCTTAGAGCACTCACATTGTACTTTATTGAAGTGTGAAGAGAGGCAAGGGCTTTCCGTGTAAAATATTTAACGTTTTACACCTGTACACACATGTATACGTGTCCCCCCACTCTTGGGAAAGGGCGAGACGGCTCTGAATACAGAGGAAGGGGGGGCGGAGAGGGTAGGACAGACTGCCCTGGACCCCCGCAGGCACGGGGGACAGGCGCACAGAGTGGGACGGAGGTGGGTTATTAAGAAGCATCTTGCTTACTAACATGAAGCCGCGTACCGCACGGAGAGCGCGGATGAGGCCTCATTGGCTTAAGAGGAGAGCCCATGGAGGGCGGGCACACGGTGCCCAACGAGCCAGCCAAAGCCGGCGTCCCAGGGGCGGGGCGGAGGTGGGGGGGCTGTGCACAGGGCCCCCAGCCCAGGCCTCTGCTCCCCCCTGCCTCCCTCCCCGCCCTCTGAGAGAAAGGAGGGTTTGGGCCTCAGCCACGGACTGACAGCCGTTACTGGCAGCGTCTCCTGAAACTACAGATACAATGTGCATCAACAGGCTGATCACTCCTGAGCCCTTGGGCCGGGGGCGGCTGGAGGGGCCAGAAGCAATCCTACAGAATCTTTGGTTTGGGGTTCCTTCCCTACTTGAGTCCTCCCTCTGTCCAGCCTCTTGCGGTGGGCCTCAGGGCCGGGCTGCTCAAGGGCCCACGGCCCAGCCTGGCAGCTCTCGGAGGTGCTGCCCCCGAGGCGGCTGGGCCAGCTTTATTCACTGAGGTGCTGGGACTTGTAGGAGAGGATCTCGGCGGCCAGCTGCTGGGGGTCCAGGAGCTGCGGGAAGCGCACCATCACAGCCTCCACCAGGTGTGGGGGGAAGACGCCACACAGCTTAGTGAACACGCTGGCTCGCTCCTTCGCCAGCCTGCCTGCCCCGCCCCAGGGGCCCCTGTCGGCTCCTGGGCCAGGCGCCCGGGGCTCCTGCAGGCCTGGGGTGGGCGGGGGCAGCTGGTATGGCTCAGACCAGTATTCCCGAGGTGGAAAGGTGGCCGGCGGGGGTGCGTAGTCAGCGGGGACGCTGAAGTGGCCGGCACCCAGGGCCCGGCTGAAGGCCGAGAAGGCCGGGGTGGCGGGGAGCTCTGCCCCATAGCTGCGGTAGCCGGCATAAGGGCCCCGGGGCGGGACCGGCTCGCCAGGGCCCCCTCCTCGAACCCCCCAGAGTTCTGACATCTGGCTCTCCAGGGAGCCAATGCCCGAGTCCAGGCAGTCTTGGGAGGTGTAGGGGAGAGAGTCCAGGGTTTGTGAGAACCAGTCCGAGGGCCCGAAGCTGCCGCCACTGCTCCCACCAGGAGGGAGGCTCCTGCCTGTCGGGGCGAAGGTCTGTATCAGGCCCTCCCGGGGGGCTCCTGGGGATGCCTGGGCCCCCAGCTCCTTCCCATCCGGGCTGCACTGTTCCCGCTCTGCTGGCAGAGAGCCGGGCTGAGAGGATGGTGAAGGCCGTCGGCCGCTTTTGTCCTTGCTCGCGGCCCTGGAGGGCGGCAGCAGGGCGTTGGCGCGGAGCTCGTCGGCCACGGAGCGCTGGGGCCGGCTCGGCCGCTCAGGGTGGAAGAATCGGCACTTGATCCCGTAGGTGCATTTCCTCCCTGGGAGAGAATTCAAGGGGGATCTAGAACCAGGACTTCCCTGGTGGCGCAGACGGTAAAGCGTCTGCCTGCAGTGCAGGAGACCTGGGTTCGGTCCCTGGGTTGGGAAGATCTCCTAGAGAAGGAAATGGCAACCCACTCCAGTCCTCTTGCCTGGAAAATCCCATGGACGGAGGAGCCTGGTAGGCTACAGTCCATGGGGTCGCAAAGAGTCGGACACGACTGAGCGACTTCAGCTTCACCTTCACCTAGAACCAGGGGGTGGGAGACCGAAGGGCCAGTCCAAGAAACGTGGGCTGGGGCTGGGGGATCCCTGAGAGAAAGAACACGGGTGCAGGCTGATTTGGGCAAGAGATCAGGGGATGCTGTGAGGATGGCCCAGGAGGCTGGGGCCCAGGCTCTTACCATAGGGACACGGCTGCTTCTTGTGCTCTGCCGTGAGTGGCTTCTTACGTAGGAAGTTGTCCAGGCTCGGCCCGTGACGGCCCAAGGGGTCATCGGGGGGCATGAACCTGCAGAGGACGGGGGAGAGGTGATCGGGGACTTCCCAGTGCTTCGGAGGCGCTGGATAGGGAGCCTCACTCGGACGAAGAGGGGGCAGCTCCGAAAACTAGTGTCCACCCAGGAGGGTCCCCCAGGCTCGGGAGGGATTGTCCCAAGGCAGGGAGGAGGTCCCAGTCCAGAGGGCCACAGTCAGGGGTGACTCTCCTGCTGGGAGCTCGCTGAGGCCTGAAGTCTGGATCTAAGGCTGCATCCGCTGGCCTCTGGTCAGAGCCTCAGGGCTGGGAACTGGAGAGACTGTCTTGAAGCACTGACCACATCCTGTCCCAAAGGCTCCTGACCCAGCCCCTAAGCCAGAAAGCCCAGCCCTCTCCCAGCTGGCTGGTCCCCTGTGGGGTCCTGTCCACCTTGCGCTCGAAGCTGCCCAGGCCCAAGGCCACATGGCTCAGCCACAGAGCCGCCCCGGCCTGGTCCCTCCCCTGAGCCCCTCCGGCAGTGGGGGGACATACTTGTCGTTGACGAAGGAGTACATGAGCAGCCGCTCCTCGATGAAGCGCTTCCACTCCTGCCGCTCGCCTTGCAGGTCCCGGTACGTGTCGTTGGAGACCACGATGCCGTCCGACTCGAAGGCCAGCTTCACGATGAAGCGGTCATCGTAGCAGACCACCCGCTTGCCACCCACCCGCCGTGATGGCGTGAACACCAAGATCTTCTTCTTCTCCAGGTCCCGCAGGATGTGCTGGTCTGGGAGGCAGCAGAGGTGCATGCAGGTCAGGGCCCAGCCTGGACTCGCAGCCAGCCTGCATGGCTCCCTGAGCCCGGTAGCCAGGCTCTCAACCCCAGGGTCATGGGAGCAGGAAGGGGCTCTGTGGAGGCCAACAACCCCCACAGCTTGCTGGGCCTGGCACCTTGTTTCGAACCCCCGAGAACAGGCTGGCCAGAGAAGCTGGGCTGCCTCCTTCTCCCCCATGGACGCCAGCCCTGGTCCTGCCCAGCCTGTCCTGGGGGGATCTGGCAACGAGTTCCGGCTTGAGTTGAGGCCAGATGAGTGTCTCAGCCAGGACTGACGGACCCACCCAGAAGGGGCCTCTTTTCCTGGAACAGGCAACCCTAGCCAGCCTGCCCCCACATCAAGACGTCCAGAGAAACAAACTTGGGCTCTCCCCACAAAGATCAGGAGCTCGTGTAAGAGCAATGGTAGCAGCCGGAATCCGTTACATGCCAGCAGCTGGCATCTGCTATGTGCCAGGTGCTCTGCTGAGCACTTAGGTAGATTAACTGCTGTGATGCTGATACCCACCCCACAAAGTTATCAAGCCTTCACCCCATCCCGTGTCTCAGATGAGGGGCAAGTGGCCTAGCCAGAAGGGACTGAGCCGGGATTACAGAGCCCAGGGACTTGGCCGCTCTATCACCCGACCCTGTGCCACGGGGGATATGGCGCGAGCCGGCCACCATTAGGTGAGGGAGGTGCCCGCTACCCAAAGGTAGAGGCTGCCCAGGGTGACCGCCAAGGACCACTGTTCAGAGCAGGGATGCTGAAGACAGCAAAAGCCAGGGAAAGAAATGCTTGTTCCTGCTTGGGGCCTGGAAGCTGTTGCTCACACCCAAAGGGTCTCTCTGGAGGAGAACCCCAGCAGTGAGACCGCGCCCCAACCGAGGTGCCACTCACCAGTGATGGGCACATCTGGGCGAGGCTGCTCTTTCCTCCAGGATGGCACAAACACGGTGATATCTGTGTGGCCCCGCTCCAGGAACCAATTCACCGCCAGGAGGATCCCCCGGCAGGAGAAGACCTCCTTGTTCCCATGGCTGGGGAGGAGAGGAGGGCAGGGTCAGCCTGCTGTCGCTTTTGGCCTGCACGGGAGGGAGGCGAGCTGCCCTCCAGCCCCTGTCCTGGCTGGTGGAGCCGCTGGGCTTGGCCCCCCGCCCTCTGGCTGGAGCTCCAGCGCCTGTATTCACTGCTGGTTCCCACCCAGGCTGTGATGACCAGACCTGCGGCTTTTTTTTTTCCCGAGGTTCCTCTCCCAACAGACAGCAAGGAGACGCCCAGGAATCTGGCAGCACCTGCTCCCCACGTGGGGCAGGGTCAGGCCGCTTACAACACACCTGGGGGTGGGGGGAAGGCGCTGGGACCACAGGGACCCAGATGTCCACAGGCGGACTGAGTCACCACCCCTCCCCTGCCGGCTCGCAGGGCTGTGGGTGGGTGCTGGGGAGGGGAAACCAGATTGCTCTGGATTAAAGCTGGATTAGAGTTCAGGCCTGCTCAAACCGCGACTGAGGAGGGTGAGGGGGGAGCCTTGAGTCAACCTTCAGTTCGGGGCAGGAGGTGGCCACAGGGCCCTTCAGTTTGAAAGTGAAGGGAGAATGCTTTTCCTCCCACTGCCCTGATTCCCTAGACCGAGCTCCGGGACCGCCTTACCCCTCCCAGGAGGGCGTGACCCGAGGTGAAAAGACAGGTCTGGAAGCCTCTGGGGACTCTGCCAGGCAGCCAAGCTGGGAGAGGGGACACCCCCCCTGCTGTGGGCTGTGGACCAGACCTCAGCCCGTCCAAACGCGGTTGGATCCAGACGCAAGCCCTGAGGTGGCCCTGGCTCAGTTTCTCTACCTGAAAAATGGGCCTGAGGGACCGCAGCCTCCTTCAGAAGGGCCCCCTGTCAGTGGGACAATGGTCCCGTCTGCTTGAGGCCAAAGACAGTCCAACAAAGTGGCGGTTCCATCTGGCTTCACAGGAGGGGACAGGGCCTCCCAGGTAATAGCGGGTGTCATGGCAGGGCTCCAGGACCAGGCGAGGGGACGGGAAGGGGCCAGATGGGCCTCCCTCCCCAACAGCCCCTGCCCCTCAGTGAACAGCTCAGACTCATATTTGGCAAATAAAACAGAATAAGCATTACGCAAAAGAGGCAACTCCATGGCCGACCACATCCTGTGGGTGGGTTTGGGTGGGGGGGGGGCGGTGGCGGCGGGTGATAGCTAAAGCCCCAAGAGAAATAGAAAGGGAGGTGGGGCAGGCATGGAAGCTGTCGAGGAGTGAGGCTGGGGCTCCCAGGGCTGAAGGTCTCTGTAAATTGTAAGTGAGGCAAAGTCCAACCTGAAGGCAGAGCTCATCCCTGCCAGGTGGGGCCTCCTCACTGCCATCCGCCAGCCCACTTATAATAATAAAAGTTAACATTTACTGAGAGCTGTGAGCCAGGCCCTGATCCCTGTGCTCAGTACTGAATCATCAGTAAGCCTCTGAGGAGGGGACTGTCATGAGAGGACCTTTGCCCTTTTATTCAGGTGAGGAAACTGGTCCACAGAGGGCAACCAGTTGCCAGCATCACAAGTAGCGATGGTCAAACAGGGATGCACACCCAGAGGCTGTGCTCTTAACCCCTACGGGTGCTGATGCCCGATCGTACAAAGACAAGTGACAGCCCTCACAGCAGGCCTGGATGGATAGGCACCGAGCCCAGGTGCATGGCATACCTCCTTGGCTTCATCCTTACAAGGCTCTGAGATGCATCTAAAGATCCCTGGCTACTGGTAAGAGGTTGAACTTGAACCCACGTCGGACTGCCTTCTGACCCCTAACAGGAGAGCTAAGGTTTCTTTAGGAGAGGGAGAAAAAAAAACAAAACCAACAACTTCCAAACTTGAGTTTGAACAGAAGGGTTCAGTGGGTGGGGCAGGCTGGGGACAGGGAAAATCATGCCTCTGGCAAACTCCTGCTCCCCTGTCAGGACCCCAGGTGGGGTGTCCTGACAGCTCCCCATCCACCTGCCTCCTTCTGTGCGCATGTGTGTACCTGCACACGCCCCCTCCCAGGCCAGCACCCACAAGCCCTGGGACTTCAGGGTCCACTGGGGCTTCCGGGACAGAGCACTGCTTCTGGGAATCAGAAACCTTAGCTGGGGACAAGTCTGCTCTCAGTCGTCCCCGCCCCCAGGATATTCCTTAAGCAGGCGGCCAGAGCCTTACTCTTGGCAGAAGTCGAGCACGTGTGGCTGTCCCTCGAGTCAAGCCCAGATCCTGCCCTCCCAAGCCAGGAGCGCCTGTCTGCAGCTAACCTCACTCCTCACTGCCCGGGAGGGAGCTCTGCTGGCAGAGGAGAACCAGACATCCTCTCACCCTCACCGCAGTCCTGCTGGCCCAGAAAGTCAGGGCCCCTCAGCCTAAGGAGACACTGGACGACGTGTGCTTCTGCTGGAGACTCCAGACTCCCACCCGGGGTAGAGGGCAGGGCTACCCAGGTGAAAAGATCTGCCTGGGCTGGGCCCAGCAAGTGGAGAAAAATTCCCTTAGAAGGAAACAAGAGGTGAATTTCCCCACGATTTGCATATGGTAGGGGCTGGCCCGCCTGCCCTGGGGCGGGAGGGGGCAGGAGGGTAGGAACCCAGCAGCAGCTGAGACAGGAAGCTAGAGGCTGGAATTCCCCTTTTGCTACTGCCCCAGCTCAGAAAACCCCGAGCGGCTGGGCCTCTGGCCAGGCCCTCCACCACCTGCCCCTCCCCCTGCCCGGCTCCTCCTCCTCCAGCCAAGATACAAACACACACTGCACATGGCTGCCCCCGGGGCTCAGCCTTCGGGCCCACGCCCCCCAGAGGAGGGAGTCGCTAAGGGATCCCAACTCCTGACCCAGTCAACTGCTACTGCAGCCGGAGAGGGGTCCCCCAACTCTCAAAGCACGTAGGGTGACCAGCTGCCGTGGGCTTGTGGATGCCAGCTTGCCTCAGTTTCCACCTAGGCTCAAACCATTTCAGAGATGGGAAAACGGACCCAGAAGTGGCTGGAGGAGGGCCACCTGCATATCTACTGAGCTGGGCCGGGACCAGGCAGACAGCTGAGCTCGGCCAGGTATGGGAGGGGCAGATGGGGGGCGGGCAGAGGTACAGGGGCCTCATGAAGCCCACCTGGGAGAGCCCTCAGGGAGGTGGGGGAAGGAGTCCTTCCTACTCCACACCCATGTCTGGGGTCTCCCCATCCACACCCGCAGGAACTTTTCCTTGTGAACTAGACACCCAGCCCTGACTCACCAGCCTGCCTTGAAAGGACAGGGAGAAAGCGAGACCAGAGGGCAGGGATGAATGGAAGGGAGGTCTGGGTTCTCTGGAGTCAGCAGCAGTGGCCCCCCAACACCCCCATGAGAGCCTGCATAGGGGAGAGGTGGGGATGGTTACTGGGGCCCAGGCCTAGCTCTGGTCCCTGGGGGACCCTGAGAGCCCAGTCTAGCCTAGGTGGCTCCAGCAGAAGCAGAGGCGACCCAAGTCATCAAGCCCCTGGAGCCAAAGCATCAAGCCACCCGCCCACACCCCTGATGTCGCCAGATCCGCAAGGTTACTCTTGGTCACAGCTGCAAAGGCCTCAGTAGCTGGGCCGGCTTCCACGCAAGCCCAGGTCTGAGACAACAAGACCCCAGCAGTCCCAGACCCTGAATAACAGTAACAATAACAACAACTACCAATGATGAACAAGCCCGTCTCTCCAGGTTCCAGGCATTCATTCCTCACAAGCACCACCTGAAGGGTGGTGAGCCCCATCTCATAGAGGAGGAAGAAGGCTCCTATGTGAATAAGCTGGAGCCCACAGTCTGATCCCTCATGGAGAGCATAAGGCAGCTCTGGAGTCAGAAGGATCTGAGTTCGAATCCTTGCTCTGGCACTTACGAGAAGTGGGCCCCAGAGTAACTCTTTGAGCCCCCTCAAACAGCCCTAAAACCCACTTCCAAGAAGCTGCGAGGATAAAGGGAGACTCCTGGCACACAGTAGGACCTCCATAAAGGGCTTTCCCTTCCTCTAGACCAGTCTAGAGAAGAGACCAAACTCCTTCCTGAAGTCCTCTCTACAAGAGGTGTAGAGACATGGCCACCAATCCCGGCCAGAGGCCACGGTCTTGGACACAGAAGTGACATGTACCTCATGGCCACGTTGCTCCCATCGATGACTATGGGTCTCAGGTCACTGCCCTCCTTGTCTTCCTCGGGTGGAGAAGTCTCCACGGTGGGAGCCTTGGGGGTGCCCCCACCCCGGGGGACCAGAGGCAGCTGAGGGCAGGGATCCGGCGATGCCTGGCGCTCCCGCTCGGCCGCTGACCCATGTTTTACCAGCTCCCCCAGCACTGTGTTGGTGTCTGCCTGGACGCCCAGCTTCTGCAGGACACTGTGGATCTCAGCAGATGAGTAGCCCAGCTTCCGGAAGAAGTCAACCTTCATCTGCAGCTCTGCAGTCGTTGCCTCCTCGGCCGTGGGCTCCTGGGCCGGCCTGGGGGTCCCCTGGCAGCTGCGGTGGTCTTCAAGTTCCCACAGGCTCATGGTGGGGCTGGCTTCCTGCCTGGGCCTCTCTCCACTGGCCACTCACAGCTCAGATTGGTGGAAGGCACTTTTCACAGCTCCTGTAGGACAACCAGGAGGGTTAGGGATGGGATTGCATTTTCTGCTCACCTCCTTTCCTGTCCCTCCCTCTCCATCCAACAATATGGGTGGCAGTATGCAAAGCCATCTTGGCCTTTTACCTCTATTATCCTCTCAAAAGCCTTCCCAGCTAGAGAGCATCACTCCCATCTTATGAAGGAGGAAAGTTCAGCTACAGACATTAAGAACATACTCAAGGTCATCCAGCTGTTAGCTGGTGACGCAAGGATTTGAACTTGGGCAGTCTCACTCCTCCTCCCACCCCATCCCCAGCACCCACCCCCGACACCCGCCAACCAGGGGACCCAGAAATCGTGGGAGGCCTCCGAGGACCTGGCCGCGCCCCCACAGCAAACGGGGCGGGGCTCTCAGGTGGAAACCCGCTGGGTTGGAAGTGCGCTGGAAGGGGGTGGCGGGGGCTTCCCCGTTGAAGCCATCGCCTCCTCGCGTCCGTCTGCCCACTGCTCGAAGCCCAGGCCGGGAGGCGCGGGGCCCGTGGCCGGATTCCCGGACCGGGGGAGGGGAAGTTTCCAGGGCGACCCACCAGCGAGAAAAGTTGCTGGGAAACTCTGGTTGGCCTCCGGGCTCGGTGACGCGGAGGGTGTCCCGGCCCAGAACCTCGCTCTCGCCCGATTCCCACTCCGGACCTCGGTCTCCCAGGATCCTCCGACTTGGGCAAAGTTGGAGGAGGCCCCGGGGATCGGCAAGGCCGGAGTGGGCTGGCCCCACGTCCCTCCCGCTCCGGTCGGTCTCAGCTCGAGCCCTTCCCACCCCCTCCTCCTCCCGCCCCGGAGGCCTGCTCCCCCTCCCAGCCGCGAGCGCCTCACCCTGCCGTGCGCCAGCCGCGGCTGGCGGCGTCTCCATGGGGCCGAGTCCCGGGGGCCAGGCCGCCGGCGACTTTATACGGGGCGAGTGGGCGGGCAGGTGGCGCCCGGGACCGTGACGCGGAAGCCGGGCAGAGGAGGCGAGAGCCGAGAGCCGGCTCGGGCGGCGAGGGGCGGAGCGGCCACCGCCCCTTCCTGCTCCGCCCCCGCGCCGCTCCGCCCCGCCCAGTCCTGGCCTCCGGCCCCGCCCCCGCTGCCCCAGAGCAGCCGGCCCGGCCTGGAATGGGGGCGGGGGCGTGGGCAGCAGCCCCTTCCTCTGAACCTCTGGGCCCTGGCGGTGGGGAGATCTGCAGGGCAGGAGTGCACGGCTCGCAAGGCGTGAGGTAAACCCGGGCTAAAGCAGGTACGCACATCGAGTCAGGCACGGGCGGACCAAGTGTACGGCTACACAGGCACAGGTCCGCGTACGTTCAGACCTAAGTGTGCAGAAGATACAGTCCGGGACGATCGAGTGAATTGGGTATACAGTTTGGTTCACACACGGTTGGAGGCAGAGCCATAGTTATCAAGACAGGTACACCCAGGCAAGTAACTTTTCACACTGAGAATCAGGAACGCTCAACAGGTACTGTGTGACTGGAACAGGTACACACAGAACTGGGGCCCCACCCAGGGCCAGGTACAGTTTTTTTCTGAAATCTGGACCTTGTCAGAATAGAAAGGCAGGTACAACCTGCCTTGTCCCAGCTGGAAAGACTTGCATCCAGGGCCAGGAGCTCCTATTCCAGGGCTCCAGGTGACATCTTTGTCGCTTTTGAAACCCCCAATGACTCCACCTAGCCAAGTCCCTGCTTTGTTGACTGGTCATCTTTAAACACCCCCCCCCCTCAAATATCTCTTCTTCTGTGCCTCCCAGGCACAGCAACCCCCAGGGGCTGGCCTCCAAGAGAGGGAGAAAATGAAGCCGCCTCCGATGTTGCTCATCAGCACTCCTGCCCAGTGCTTTGTGTGCCATAGACCTAATCTTCACAACAGCCCCTTTTATAGTTGAGAAAAGTTCAGTGAAAAGTGCAGTATAGTTAGACATTTATTCATTGTAGCAACTCCTTTATGGTAGTAAAAATATTAAGTAATGAGTCCAGGTTAATAACCATAATGAAGATAAACCAACCACAGCGATAATGCCTGGCATTTATGGAGTACTCACTGGGTGGTGGGCACTGTGCCAACGCTGTGCAGACACTTCCGTGCCTTTGCATCTCCTATCTTGGCCAGGAGTGCCCTCCCCTTCTTCCCTCCCTGCTGCTGCCTGACCAATTCTATTCCTCTTTTTGATGATGTCACCTCCTCTGTGAGGCCTGCCCAGACTCCTTTGGTGCTGAGTTGCTTCCTCCTCAGTGCCCCCACAGCATCCTGCCTCTGTCCCTACGTGCTGGATTGTAATCGCTGGCCAGGGACCGCCTTCTGGGCCAGGGCTGGGATGGGACTCCGCCTGTACTCCTGGGCCCCGTGCTCCCCAGCACTGTGCCAGAGGGAGCCGGCAGTACTGGGCGGCGATGAGTCACGCAGCTCTGTGTCCTCACAGAGTGAGCCGCAGTCTCGCTCTCTTCCGGCTCATGAAGGCAGCTCTTTCCCAAGAAGCTGACTCTGTTCTGCAGAAACCAGGACTGCTCCTGGGGAAACCCTGCTCCAATTGTAGCTGGAATGGCCTCAATCCCCAGAAGCCCTCTGGATCTAATGTGCCCAGCCTTTCTCCCTCCCCCAACCATTCTTTGCACACCTATCTTGCCAACTTCCTTCCTGGAGCCTTCTTGCTCTCCTGCCACCTGGCCAGCCTGGGTGGGGTCTGTAGAGGTTCAGGACTGGTCACCCATGGGTGAGGGACGAGGAGAGGCTGGAGAGGGAAAGGTCCCAGGAATTACCTTGGCCTTTGGAAACTTTCCTCCACAATGGCTCAGCGGGTAAAGAACCTGCCCGCAATGCAGGAGACACAGGAGTCTGAGGTTTGGATCCCTGGTTTGGGAAGATCCCCTGAAGGAGGAAATGGCAACCCACTCCAATATTCTTTCCTGGGAAATCCCATGGACAGAGGAGCCTGGTGGGCTACAGTCCATGAGGTCACAAGGAGTTGGACAAGACTGAGCAACTGAGCCCACCCAAGATGAAGAAGAGAGGCTGGACCAAATATGATTTTTTTTTTTTCTTGGAAGCTCACCGGGCAGCTCAGTCTGGGAATGACACAGGAGCTAGATCAATGCTCTAGGAAGGGTGGGCAGGCTGCTGCCAAGCCTTGGCAGTGGGCTGCAGAGGTTCAGTTCCACAGGGCCTCCTGGAAATGCAGAAAGGGCCAGTTCCCTCCAGTGTTTTGAGGCTCCTAATATACTTTAAAAAGACTTGTCACACTCGAGCTATAAAAATTGAAGTATGTTTTAACATTTAATTGAGCAAATTAACTCTTTCATCACCTGTTCAAATTCAGTGCAATGTATTTGGACTACTGACAAGACAATTGGAGGATTTGTCTTTAAAAATGTATTATTTCCTTGGAGAAATGGCTGATTTTCAGGCTGGGACAGGGAAAAAAGTGAGCTTGGAGCATCCTGTGGTGCCAGAGTTAGGAAGTGGTCCCAACTCAAAAGGACAGGGGTGTGTCACAGGGCCTCAGGAGCTTGAAGCTCCCAATGGCCAAAGCTGCAACAATTAGAGCAATAAAATGGGTAACTGAGTGTTTGGTTGTAACCCAGAGTATAAAAATCCATATCCCTGAGTTGGCACTGATAGAAATAAATTATTGGATAAATAATTAACTGGAGGAGGAGAGACAAATCTTCCAAATAACACGTGGAGGTTCTCACTCCTCCAGGTTAATTATCCCTTCCTCTTCGCTTGAATGTACCTTGGGCTTGCACACGTGTGTGCTAAGTCACTTCAGTCATGTCTGACTCTTGGCGACCCTATGGACTGTAGCCCACTGGGTTCCTCTATCCAAAGGATTCTCCAGGCTAGAATACTGGAGTGGGTTGCCATGCCCTCCTCCAGGGAATCTTCCCAAAGCAGGGATCAAACCTGCATCTCTTATGTCTCCTGCATTGACAGGGTTCTTTACCACTAGCTCCACCTGGGAAGCCCCACAATGGGCTTAGTGACTTCTTAATAATAGAGTAGGGAGAGGAAACAATAGTAAGTTTACAGTGGAGACACCTGGCAGATATCACCTCGACCTGAGTGATGGAAGTTACCACCCTATCATGTGCCCCCATCAGTAGGTGATGAGGTGCGTGTGAGCTCAGTTGCTTCGGTCATGTCCCACTCTTGGCAACTCTATGGACTGTAGCCTGCCAGGCTCCTCTGTCCATGGGATTCTCCAAGCAAGAATACTGGAGTGGGTTGCCATACCCTTCTCGAGGGAATCTTCCCAATCCAGGGATTGAACCTGTGTCTCTTATGTCTCCTGCACTGGCAGGCAGATTCTTAACCACTGTGCCAACAAGGAAGTCTTCAAACGCTGATTGAAGGACATTATGCAAAATACTTGACCAGGACTCCTCAAAACTGGAAAAGATCTCAAAAAGCACGGAGAGACAGAAACAGGCACAGGTCAGAGAACACAAGGAGACATCCCAGATGGATGCAGGGTGGCTCCTGGTTGGATCCTGGAACAGGGAGTGCGTTAATGGAAAAGCTGGTAAAATCCAAATAAGGTCTGGACATTTTTGTTTGTGTTTTGGCTGTACCACATGGCATGCAGCGTCTCATTTCCTTGACTAGGGATTGAACTCATAGCCCTTGCACTGGAAGTGTGGAGTGTCAACCACTGGACCACAAGGGAAGTCCCAGGGTCTGGATTTTAGTTAATAGAGATGTACCGATGTTGGTTTTTTTTTCTGGCTTTGACAAATGTACCACAGTGGTGTGAGATGAGGGAACTCTGTACTATCTTTGCAGTTCTTCTGTAAATTGAAAATTAAATCTGAAATTTAAAATTTATTAAAAGAAACAACCCCTAATTTCACGGGTACTGTAGGTGGTCTGTTTTGGTAAGACGTTCAGAAGGGTTTGTTCACTTCTGTTGGTGTCTGTCTGTCTGTCTGTCTGTCTGTCTATCTCTCCTGTGGTTGAGTATTATCATTTGGAGATAGCCTCCAAAGTCTAAACATAGAGCCCTTTGGTCCATGAGGCCCTGACCAGACCGTTCCCCTGCCACCCCTCTTCCCCCACTTCAGCCACCCACTGCTCCCTCTTTTCTGAACCTTGAATGCTCACATTCTGGACTGTTAGAGCTGGAAAGCCCCAAAGAGACTGGTTAGCCCACAATCTTGGTTTTATAGATGGAAAGACAAAGCAGGAGAGAGATTTGCATCTGGCCACGTGGCAGGTTAATTTCGGCAAAGCTGAGAAAGGCTGTCGGGCTTTCTCCATTCCAGGCATCCCTGGGCCCCTTTGCCAGACACAATGGAGGTCAGACCTACACAGGTGCTCAGAAGTACTGGTGACTTACTTAAGGACCCGATAAGGACAATGTCTTGTTCAAAGGAGTGGTCTTGTTCAGAGTCTGTTGGAGGGAGCTGTTGCAGGGGACTCCTTTGGCCTCATCATGTGTTCCCTTAACCAGTGAATCCTCCCTGGTTTTGAAGTTCCAGAAAGAGACCGAGCTGAAGGTAGGCAAAAAGCGTGATCTGGCTTGTCCCTCCTCCCCACTGCCCACTCCTCCCCGACACCAGAGCCATTGCAGGGAAAGGGCCCGAGAGAATCCTGTAAGGCCCTGACAGTGTGCAGAGGCTTGGGTCTCCAGTCCTGTGGTTGAACCCTCCCCAGTCTTTTCTGGGGGGCACAACTTTGGTGGTATCCTTGAAGATATCAGAACTAGTTTCTCTCAGGCCAGGAGAGTCCGGGCTAGGCTGAGGGGTCCTGGTGCTTACCCTGCTGTGTGGACATTCATGCCCTGTGGCCCGGGCTGGGGAGGGCCTGTTCCTGTCCTTTGCTGTCCACCTCACTGTGTTTGCATACTGAACCGTAATACTCTGGGGCACCACTGCCTCCCACCCGACTGACAGGTCCCTGGGACAGGTCCTGGCACAGATGTTGGTAAACCTGTGGTGAGTCAGTGAGCCAGGCATCTGGGGTACTTCTGGGCATGTTTTGCTGTGGGCATCACTGTTTCATCCTCTTTGCCAAGTCCAGCTCATGGATGTCCCCTTGTATCTGAAAAAAAGCAGGCATAGACTGGGAACTGGGGACTCTGGGGTTCACCTGGGCCTCCAGCTGAGCCATCTCTGAAGGTCTGGGTGGGAGTAGAGAACTAGAAGTTTCAGAGATGAATTTGCATTTGGGCCAGGTCTAACCACAGCTAGGTTGACGTCTGTTCATGTGGCCAGTGTGGGCACCCACTTATGGGGTTGTCATTGAGACCAGTTCACAAGGCCCTGGAGGTCACTAATGTGCAGCTCACATGCTGGTCAGAAGTTCTGATGGGCTGTTTGAGATATCGCTGGTTAACTTGCCACAGGAAACTGGCTGGTGTCTCTCCAGCACACTTTGCCCGATTCCCCCTTCCTAATAGTGCTGGGAATTTCCCAGCCATGTGATCTGGTTAGAAATGACCCCATTCCAGATAACTAACAAAGACCTACTATATAACACAGCAAACTCTGATCAATGTTTTGTGGCAGCCTAGATGGGAGGGCAGTTTGGGAGAGAATGGAGACATGTACATGTGTGGCTGAATCCTTTTGCTGTCCACCTGAAACTATCACAACATTGTTAATTGACCATACTCCAAAACAAAAGAAAAAGCTGAATAAAAAAATTATTAAAAACAAACAAACAAAAGGCCCCATTCCAGCAGCAGGTCCTAACTGGCTTAAGCAAATCAATATATCTTATCCTCCAGACTATGGTAATTGGTCAGGAAAGGTTACGTGACCCAAATCAGGCCAACCAGGATAATGAATCTCAATCCTGTGTCTTTTCTTTGTGTTAACTGGGCAGCAGGCTCTCTGTTTCTTACTAGTCACACATGATAAAAGCAAGTAGTCCCAAGAGTTTCTGAAAGCCACCTTGTGACACTTCAGAGGAGGCAGAGACAAGAGACTGGAAGAACATTGGTCCTTAGTAATAGCTGCTGGATCAAGCCTTGCCTGAAGCTATTCCAAGTTCTAGACTTTTTATCTGTATAAGTCCATAAATTCTGTCAATCACAACCAAAAATATCCTTTATGATGGTAACAATAATTGGTTAATAGCTCTTAAGTATATAATAATTATCTAAATACAGCTTGGGGTTTCCCTGATAGCTCAGTTGGCAAAGAATCTGCCTGGAATGCAGAAGACCTCGGTTCGATTCTTAAGTCGGGAAGGTCCGCTGGAGAAGGGATAGGCTACCCACTCCAGTATTCTTGGGCTTTCCTTGTGGCTCAGCTGGTAAAGAATCCGCCTGCAATGCGGGAGACCTGGGTTCGATCCCTGGGTTGGGAAGATCCCCTGGAGAAGGGAAAGGCTATCCACTCCAGTATTCCATCCGTGGACTGTATAGTCCATGGGATTGCAAAGAGTCGGACAGGACTGTGTGACTTCACTTCACTTCAAATACAGCTTAGGGGATAAAATCTCACAAAGTATGAGGTCTGTGGGGGTGGTTTGGAAATAATAAAACGGTGGTGAAAAGGTCAGCAAACTGCTGATCTAATTCAAGCTCTGCTATTTGTTGTTCAGTCGCTCAGTTGTGTCTGACTCTTTGTGACCCCATGAACTGTGGCACATGTGCCAGGCTTCCCTGTCCTTCACCATCTCCTGGAGTTTGCTCAAACTCATGTCTGTTGAATCAGTGATGCCATCCAACCATCTCATCCTTTGCTTTCCTCTTCTCATCTTACCATCAATCCTTCCCACCATCAGGGTCTTTTCCAATGAGTCGGCCCTTTGAGTCAGGTGGCCAAAGTATTGGAACTTCAGCTTCAGCATCAGTCCTTCCAGTGAATATTCAGGGTTGATTTCCTTGACGCATGGTAAAACGAAGGCCCAGGGAGGTCATGAGATTTGCTTGAGGTTTTATAGCTGCTTGGTAGAGCCTCCAGACTCATTTTTGATGTTTAATGATAATAATTGGAATGCTTGAATTTCTGTGCATTTCCTGTGAAATCATGACTTTATGTTTTTCCTTTTTTTTCTGTTTTTCCAAAAGGCAGAGAAAGAATGGCAATAGTCCTCTTCATTTTGTAAATAAGGAGGCAGAAGCCCAGAAGCTTAAAGATTTGCCAAGATCACACAGAAAGGCAGGGGTAGAACTAGTCCCAGAAGCCAACTGTCCTGAATGTCACTCAGGTTTAGCTGCTTCCCCCTGTCCCCTTGTGCTAGTCACCTCTGCCTCCTTTAGGGTAGGAGTGAAATGAAGGGCATGGAGGGGCCCCTTTTTCTAGCCTTGCTTCTAAGCTGCAAAGTGATTAAAGAGGACTTTGAGTTGTATATTTGAAGGAGGTGATTCTCAACCCAGGCAGATGGTCCTCCCCACCCAACCTTAGGAAAACCAAGGCTCTGAGCCTCAGAGAAAACTTCGGTTATTTCTGTTGCCAGAGCTTCCAAAAGGGAGGCTAGTCTGGAGAGATGGGAGATTGCATGCATGAGTTTCTGGCCTCCCAATCTATGTGACCACAGCTCTGACACCTACAATTCCTTCCTCGAAAGCCTTCCATGGTCCCCATCGTTTTCAGTAGTCACAGGACTGATATGCCCAGTTGCACAGGCAGTGCACTGCATAATTTGAATTATGATCTGAATGGCATCCCCTGGAGTTGTACAGTTTGCAGCTTACACAACCATACACAATGAGTCCAGGTTATGTTTCTCAACATTTTTGAACACCCAAATTGTTTTCATAGTGATCAGTGACCTCGCAAACCCTTTTTTGAATAAAGAAGATAATTTCATTTTTCTGCAAGATGAAGAGATATTTTGAGAAAATTTATTTTAGATCAATCTGATTCTAAAGATTGTATTAGAAAGTTTATATTTAACAAGATTTGTTATTTTAAAGGCTACTTTGGATCCTTTCCTGTTTAATAAATGATGCCAACTGTTTAATAGAATTTAATTTTGTGGGGAAAAATTGAGATTTACAGACAAATGAATTGAAAATATCTTGTTAGCCTTGGTTTGGAGATTGAATGTAGCTGAAATTGTCATTATATATTGAAATTTAACTACATGCTATGAATTAAAAAATGTATTTGTTTTCAATACAGAGGAGTTTAGAATTTTTGCATCTTGTGCTTCAATTTTTGTGATCTGTTTGGTTATTTTCAAAACACATTTTATGCCTTGTTTCCAAATGAAGAGATAAGAGAGAAGATATCATCTCCTCAAATAAACCATTTCAGGTATGAATAGCTGTTATTTTGAAAGATGAAAAGCTAAAATGGCTATATTTTCTCTTTTTCCTGTGGTTTTTGAAGTACTAGAGGCATCTTGATGTTGTACATAGATTATTTTGTTTGTTTGTTTGAACAGGTGTTACATAAACAGTATAAAAGATTCAAAACGTACAGGTGTGCTTTTTTTTTAATGAGACATTTACTTTTTAAAAATAACATGTTTATCTATTTATTTTGGTTGTGCTGGGTCTTAGTTGTGGCATGCAGAATCTCTCATTGCTCATGTGGGATCTAGTTCCCCAGCCAGGGATCAAACCCTTCCCCCCTGCACTGGGAGCTTGGAGTCTTTGCCTCTGGACCACCAGGGAAGTCTTGGTACAGGTATGTTTTGAGTAGAACCCAAATCTCCTTTCCATGGTCCTTAAAGTGATTCCATTCTCTAGGAACAACTGAAGTTAGCAATTCCTCATGTATCTTTCCAGATAGAATCTGTGCAGCTACAAGCATATATTTGCTCACATACCTTCTACTTTGTTTCTCTTTATTTTTATACAGAGGAGGCCTTCTCTATAACCAACTGCACCTTTTTTTTTTTTAACTTCCTAATAGACCTTTGAGATAATTCCAATCAGTATGTGTTATGCTGCCTCATTACTAAAAAATTTTCAGCTGAAGAAGCTTCCATTGTAAGAATGTGCCATCCTTTATTTGGCTATATGTGACTGATAGACATTTAGGTTGTTTCTGACCTTTAGCTATACAAACAGCACAGCAAGTAGACAGCCATCTGCTCACCACGTTGCAACTGTGCAAATACAAAGCAGGATGCATTCATCTTATTGGGTCAAAGAATGTCTTAGGGACTTCCCTGGTAGCCCAGTGGTTAAGAATCTGCCTGCGAGTGCAGGGTATATGGGTTTGACCTCTGGTCTGGGAGGCTCCCAACTACCTTGTAGCTCAGACGTTAAAGCGCCTGCCTGCAATGAGGGAGACACAGGTTCGATCCCTGGGTCGGGAAGGTCCCCTGGAGAAGGAAATGGCAACCCACTCCAGTCCTCTTGCCTGGAAAATTCTATGGATGGCGGAGCCTGGTAGGCTACAGTCCACGGGTCACAAAGAGTCGGACACGACTGAGCAACTTCATTTTCACTTTCACTGGGAAGCTTCCAAATGCCTCAGGACAGCTAAGTCCTAGAGACGCAACTACCGAAGCCCCACTGCCCGAGAACTGTGCTCCACAAGAAGAGAAGCCACCGCAATGAGAAGCTGGAGCGCTGAAACTAGAGTGTAGCCTCCACTTTCCGCAGCTAGAGAAAGCCCGCACACAGCAACGAAGACCCAGGGGAGCCAAAAATAAGTAGATAAAATAAAAAAAATAAAACGAGTGCTTTAGTATGCTAGGCTCCTGCAACAAAGTACTACAAACTGAGTAGTCAAGCAGGAGAAATTTATTTCACAGTTCGGGAGGCAGGATGTTTGAGAGCAGGTAGGGGCGGGGTGGCTCCTGAGAGCTGTCGGGGAATGTCTGTTCCAGGTCGCTCCTGTGGTTCCTGGTGGCTTGCTGACACTTTTTGGTGTCCCTTGGCTTGTAGCTGCATCACCTCATCTCTGCCTTGATGTTCACATGGCATTCCTCTTGTGTGCGTATGTCTGTGTCCAAATCTCTCCTTTTTATAAGCCTAACAGTCATATTGGATGAGAAGCCTCCTCCACCTGGTATGATCTCATCTTAATTCCATCTGTAATGTCCCAATTTCTAAATAGTGTTATATTCTGAGGTACTCAGGATTAGGACTTCAGCATGTAAATTTGGTGGTGGGGGACACAATTCAGCCCATAACAAAGGGTGTGTGAGCACTGACCTTTAGAAAAATATTGCTAAATTGCTCTTCATAATACTGTACCATTGCCCTCCCACTGGCAATGATGAAAATGGCCCATGTCACCATATCCTTGCCCCAGCGTGGTCACCAGACATTTGATCTTTGCTAGCCTAGTAGATGCAAAATAGTACCTCATTGTGTTTCACTTATTTGTAAGTGAAGACGAAGGTTCTCTTTTCTTACATTTAAGGCGGATTAGCACTTTGAGGGGTGGCCAGTCGTTTACATCCTTTGCCTATTTTTCTATTGAATTATTGGTCTTTTATCCTTATTGATTCATAGGAGCGCTGTACATACAGATAAGGAAAATTAGCTCTTTGTAATAGATTTCAAATATTCTCCTTTCCCATTAGTCAGTTGTCATTTGACTTTGTATATGTGTTTCTTTTTTCCTTAACTCAGGAAAACTTTTTCAATTTTATGTAGAGAAACAGATCATTTTCTTTTATGCTTTAGGGGTTTTCTGTACCTAAGAACGCCTTTTCCACTCTAGGATTATGACACAAATTTGCCCATTTTTCTAACACACACACACACACACACACACACATACACATATATATATATACTTTTATTTAAATTTCTTATTTTTTAAAATTTATTTTGGCCAAGTGGTACGTCTTGCAGGATCTTATTTCCCTAACCAGAGATCGAACTTGGACCTCCATCAGAAGAAGTGTGGAGTTCTACCCACTAGACTGCCAGGAAATTCCCACATATATAGTTTTAAAAAAATGTTTTGGAATTAGTTTTGGTGCAGGTGTAAGGTAGGGGCCCAATTTAGTTATCATGATGGATACTTAGTGGTCCCAACAGTGTTTATCAAATAACAGTTGAGAATTGTGATCAGATGTAAGCATTGTGTAGACAGGAGGAATTTGTAGAAATATTTTCTTTTTCGTTTATTTATCTTTTATGCCAGGGTCTTTAGTTGTGGCATGCGAGATCTTTAGCTGCAGGCATGTGGGATCTAGTTCCCTGACCAGGGAACCCATGCTCCCTGCATTGGGAGCTTGGAATGTTAACCACTGATCCCAGAAATATTTCATTAATATTTTTTCCCTATTAACTTGTATTTCTATTTAAGCATCAAATTTTGTTTTTTAGGATTTTTGTCTGTAACCAGTGATTTCTCTCATGGGTATAGTCTATAAATTTTTGTTGTAATAAAAACAATTTAAAATCGTTTCATAGGTAAAGCTACACCAGGAGCTGTCTGTGTTCAGCCAAGTGATAAGAGGACTGAATAACTGCAAGTCACTATTTGACAAGCCCTCTTGTCTCTCAAGCCATTCCCTTTAAACAATACAAACTGTTTCTTTCTTTCTTTTAATGTTTATTTGGCTGCACCGGGCCTTAGTTTCAGCATGCAGGATCTAGTTCCCTGACCAGAGGTTGAACCTGGACCCCTGCATTGGAAGCATGATGTCTTAGCCACTGAGTCAGTGGAAGTCCCTACAGACGATTCCTTAGTTGATTAAAATACAAAACCTGAAACAGAAGCTAGTATTGCGTTTAAAGACACGAATCCCCTGGGAAAACTCAAGCCCTGATTGATTCATCTGAGGGGGTTAAGAGTTTAAATCCTGACTCACTGACTTCCGGCCCTGACACCTTGGGTAACTTGCTTGACGTCTCTCTGCCACATTTTTCTTCATCTACAAAATGGGGAAAACAAAAAGAGAAGGTTTGGTAGGGCCTGAAGTTTCTGCAGTTTAGGTGGGGGCACCTCTTAAAAACTACAAATGTGAAGTGAAGCACTGTCCCTGTAGGTTCTGGGGGGAGCCTCTCACTTGCAGATGAAAACCTTTTAGCTTCACAGCACACCTCTGAAAATAGCATCTTTTTCAAGGGCTGTTGGGAATATGGAATGAGACCATGTAGCTCTGGTTCTGGGGCATGGTGGGCCTGACTCCCAGACTAACTCAGGTGTGTAAGAAGAATAACTTTATTTACATACAAAAACCTGCCTGAAGTTCTGACGCCAAGCGTCCCGATTCCACCAAGCTGGCAAACACCTTCATTTCAGTCAGTCATTCTTGAAGCTTTTACTCCACCTCACTCTGAAGGCATATTGAAAGAGAAGGGGCAGGGGACTATTTTTCTGTGAGCATCATTTGTCTTTGATCATCGGTACCCACACAGATACCTCCACAGACACCCTTGCAGACTCATAGACACACACATGTCCTAACTGAAGCATCTGCTATTCCTTGCTGAATTCCCTTTCAACTTTCAACTCCATATTGCTTCTGATCCATGCGTGGGACTTGGGGATCTTGGAGGGGTGCCCTAGGAGTGCTGTTTAATAACTTATAAGAAGACCGCTGTTGGGGGCCCAAATGACTCTATTCTGCATCATATCAAAGGTCCAGCTCTCTGAAGAGGCAATGCACCATTGGGGCTGAGAGCACTGGACTGGGTCCCAGACAGAACCAGGTTCAAATCCGGCAAAGCCTTGTTTTTCTCATCTGCAGAATGGGGAGGATGATAATGTTTCCCTCACAGAATTGGTGAGTCATCAACATCGAGGTTAATTAAGGTTAAAGGCTTGGCATAGCATCTCCCACACTGTACACAAACTCTAGTGCTAGAGATCGCCTCTTCACTTTTCATTAGTAGATGAGGTAACTCAGTCCCAGAGCCACTGGCTGGCTGGGTGAGGTCACCATGCAGCATTCTGTAAACAGTGGGGGTAATGGTGCAGAAAGCATGCTTATTCGATTTGCAAATGACTTAAAACTAGGTCCGGAAGCTGTTTTTTTTTTTTTTTAAACATTTATTTATTTGAGCTGGATCTTAGTTGTGGCACATGGGATTCAGTTCCCTGACAGAGATAGAAGGTGGACCCCCTGTATTGGGAGTGCAGAGTCTTAGCCACTGGGTCACCAAAGAAGTTCCAATGGCTGCTATTTTAAATGACCATACTAGGGTTCAAATGGAGAAGGCAATGGCACCCCAGTTCAGTACTGTTGCCTGCAAAATCCCAGGGATGGAGGAGCCTGGTGGGCTGCAGTCCTTGGGGTCTCGAAGAGTCAGACACCACTGAGTGACTTCCCTTTCACTTTTCACTTTCATGCACTGGAGAAGGAAATGGCAACCCACTCCAGTGTTCTTGCCTGGAGAATCCCAGGGACAGGGGAGCCTGGTGGGCTGCCGTCTATGGGGTCGCACAGAGTCGGACACGACTAAAGCGGCTTAGCAGCAGCAGCAGGGTTCAAAAGCACCTAAAGCAGGTGAAAGGATAGACTAAACCCCCTGAAGTAAAACGGAATAGGGGTGGAGGTAAAATGAAAAGATTTTGCATGAAGAAGGTTTTGGCTGAAGTTTCAGTACAATCCCATGTTAAGATGGCTGCCCCCAATCTAATGTGACCTCAGGCAGCATCTTTGGTGGTATAGATTGAGGATGAGAAAGGTGACAACTGGAAGGTTGGGTTCAATTCTGGTTGCCGTACTTGTGAGTGTACAGGAGAGACCAGAGTGCAGTTTGTGGAGGGGCAAAGGATATCTAGAGGCTTGCCAGGTAGCTCAGCGGTAAAGAGTCTGCTTGCAAGTACCAGAGACATGGATTCGATCCCTGCATCGGGAAGAGCCCATGGAGAAGGAAATGGCAACCTGTTCCAATATTCTTGCCTGAGAAATCCCATGGACAGAAGAGCCTGGTGGGCTACAGTTCATAGAGTCACAAAAGTGTTGGACATGACTTAGCGAATGGACAACAAGAGCAAAGGATAGTGAGGAATGGGAGATACTGACTTTGAACAAGAGACTCAGAGGGGCAGAGGTGGGAGCAATAGTAACCCTGCCTGGCTCCAAGGGCAGAACGTGGAGATGACAAAGCACTGAGAACCAGCTCCCACAGTGAAAGTGATTGTGTTCGGAGGCAGTGAGCACCCCATCACTGGTAGTATGTAAGTGGAGTGAGGAAAGGATTCCTGCTTCGAGCTCCCAGTTTCAGCAAAAATACTAGGCCGTAGTGATAAAACCACTCTTTGGCTATATATACACATATTATAGTCAACAAATATGTAATCCATATTTCCCCTATTTTAAGGTGTACTTTATAAAATGAATATTTCTGAAACTGGGACTGTCTTAAATCAGTGTGTACGCTTCATGCACAATGCATCCTTCTTTTTGAAAAGTTGTTATTTAAGCTTTTTTGAATCAGCAAAATGAAGTGTACACTTTGGGAAGTTGTTCTGACAATCTGTATTTCATCTTACATTTGCCCTATTAGAATTCATGTCTTGACTTTACAGAAATCTATCTAAATAAATGATGTGTATGAAAAAAAAAAAGTCCAACTTTCTTAGTGAAGCCATACTCAAATGTATTGAATCCAGCAGCAGGTGACATTCTACCTTGTTGCTGCCATCCTGGCATCAGAAATGGAAGCGAGACAGGCTATTAAATCGGCTTTTAACAGATTCAGAACAGAAGGTTCTTGGCTAGGGGAAAAAAATTCCACTTATCAAGAGATGTTATCCCTTCAAAGGATGAGAAACTATTTCATCATAAAGAGAGTTTGGAGGGAGCTTTTTGTTCTGCGAGGACAACATCTGGATTTGAATATGTCCATCCTCAAAAGGAGATTTTTCTCATAATGGATCGGACTCAAAACACTCAGAGCATAAGGATCGGTGCTTTTTCAAAAGGAGACACTTGCGGAGGCGCGCGGGGGGGGGCCCTCGTGTCTCCGCAGCGCCAGCTCTGGAGGTCCAGGAGGGCCCCCGCGCCCTTGACTAACTTTCACACTGAAAGCCTCTCCATCATCTTCTACCTCCCCACCCTACTCCGGGAATTTGGGACCTGAATTCATTTAAAAACATTTGTGGTTTCAGGAGGCTCTCTTAAAAAAAAAAAAAAAATCTGCCAAGGATATATTACCATGAAAGATCATTTGAGAGGCTAGAAAGAAGGAAGTCAGGTCAAGGCTGGCGCGGGCTGTGCTGTAAGTTTGGGAAGGATGCTACGCAGAGCCGGGCCGCCTGTGGACCACCTAGGCGGACACATGCCCGCCGACGCAGGTTTGAATCCCGGCTCTGTGGCTCCCTTCCGAAGCGACCTTGGGGGAAGTTGTGTAACCTCTGCGCCCTGCGACGCTCTTTCCTGGAGCCTAGAACTGGAAAGAAGCCCCTGGAAGCCCTGACATCAGAGATGACGCGAGCCTTCGCAGGCGATGACTAGGCAGAACCCGTCGCCACTCCCTTTCCCGCGTCCCGGCCGCTCTGCGCGGGTGTGTCGCCTCCGACCAGGTGGTTCTGGCTCCCGCAGCAGCTTTCTCTAGGTCCGCGCGCCCCAGAGCCCCCCGGGGCCCTCGAGACCCTCGGGGCTCCTCGGCTAACACAGCCCGATTTCTAATTACAAGGCCCATGGGCCGGGCTGTGGCGCCCCCTTCCGGTAACGGCAGGGAGGCGGTGCACGGAAGACGTCATTGCCACATTTCAACCAAAGGAAGTCCTTTCTGGGGTCCAGCCTCGACCTCTCCCGGGGGCGGGGCGGGGGGTGGGGCGTTTGCAAGAAGAAAGGTCATAGGGAGCTGCCAGGCTAGGCTTGAGACCACCTTGAGGCCCAAATGGAAGGAACCACCTGGAGGAGGACTCCGCCAGCATGTCTCTGCTGAAAGAGACTTTTGGGGAGTCAGGCTAAGCACTATTGTGCTGGGCGGGTGCGAAGGTGAGGGGGTGGGTACGAGGGGTGGAGGTATTGGGGGGGATGGTGAGGGGGCGGTGCGTGAGTGAAGATCTCAGCTGGGCTGTGGGAAGGACGGAGGGGCCCCAAAGGAAAGATTGTAGCTTAGGGCTTTTGAGAAAAAGGAAAAAAAGGGCTAGGAAGGGAGCCTGTGCCTGAGGGAGGGATTTGATGCAGCCCCCAACTCACTGACCTGGTCTGCTTCTGCCCCGTCTCCTGGGACAGATTTTATCAGTGTCTCAGCAGTAATGGGGAGAGTCTTCAGTGAGGCATTTTTCTTCATAAAGAAAGCAAGAGGGACTCGTTAAACCCCAGACAGAATGTCACAATGATGAGAGATGCTGAACGTCAGAATTCGAAGCAGGGGTGGGTGGGGCGGACCTTACCATGGAGGCAAGCCCCCAGGTGAAGTGGGGTCCAGACAAAAGTAGGTGGCGCCCCTGAAACTACCTGTCTGTCTGAGGGGCCTGTGCCTAGGGTGCAGTCCTTGGGGGCCCAGAGTAGAAAGGCCTCTAATGAGGTCCTTGGTGATACTCACCCTTGGGGATAGGATGGGCCTGGGCAGGTGAGAATGGGCTGGGGGAGAAATCAAGGTTTAGAGTCATTGCTGACCCCCTGCTGCCCCATTTGACAAAGTTGTCTTCCTTCAGCACTCAACTTGCCTCTTCCCCAGACAGTTCCGGAAGAGGTCCCACTGCCTGCCCCGCCCACCCCAGTCCCTTTAGTGCTCCCATCACTCCTCTCCTGCGATGGCGGCTCCAGGCTTTCCTCCCCGCCGGGCTGTTGTGCTCCCTCCCGGCTCTCTCCCAGCACCCAGCATGCTGCCCAGGCATGGCTGGTGCAAGGGCCCCAGTTCCTCCTTGCTTTAGACTAGATTTGGGCAGGCAGAAGAGGCGGCTTGAGAGGTAGTGATCTGGGCTGTCCGTCCTCTCTCTGAAGGGCCCTGTTTCAGAGTCTGATTTCCCAGGCAGGGTTACCCTCTCCCTCCATTAGAGCCCATCCTCATGCCACCTTAGGTGCCCAGCCTGGCCCTCTCCTCATCCAGCTTGGCCTCTCATTTCCCACCCTGGGCCCATCCCCTCCACATGACAGACCCCTCCCTTCCTCACTCTGCTCAGCCTCTGACACCCCCCACTGGGCCGCCCTGTGTGTGGAGCCCCCTTACCCCATTTGTGCTCCGACACTCAAGGCCAGGCTGTCCCTCTGTGACAGACGCTGTCTGTACCAGGCTCCCCCTCCTACCAGGACCCCTCCTCGCTCTGCTGTGACACCCCTTCTCGTCCACCGTGTTTCCCCCACGCCTACGCTGGAGTCTGCCCTGCTCTGCTGCCGCTGATGGTTTTAGGACTGAAAGGTTCAGGAAGGACAGAAGAGAAAAGAAGGAGCAGAAAAAGTATGTTAACAATGGAAATTTTTGTGCAAGCAAAACCTTGGAAAGAATATATAAAACAGAGCCGCTCTGGAGCCTCACCCACTTGGTCCCACTCTCGGAACTGTCATTAAATCCTGAGGTGGGGGAGACTGTTTCTTGGTGTACAATTTGGGAAATACTGGAAGAATTCTGCCTAAAATAAAAAGGATGTCACTTTGCAGCCACTTAGATGTCCTCTCTGAGCTTTTCTGAGAAGGTGACTTCTGTCAATGGGAGGATGGAGCTTGGGGGCCAGCCGTTTTGCTGCTGCCTGGGGGATGGGTCTCTGAGGGGGCTGGAGGGACCTCTGCAGGTATTGGGGGCCTGTGGGAGGTGGATCAGGGTCTGCAGGACAGGGGCTGTGAGTTACACCACCTCTGTGTGAGGAGGTAGAGGCCCAACCACCTCCTTCCCTGCCTGTGCCCCTCTGTGACCCTCTGTGTTCCCATCTCTGGTCACCTCCAGGAAGAGAACCAGGAAATTCTACTTCAGTGGCTTAAGCTCATCACACCGTGAGCAACACTTTACCGTTTGCAAAACGGTTTCACATCCAGTCATGGGTTTGATCTGATCTCTGCCGCCGTTGGTAGATAGTGCTGTGGCTAATCCCTCCTCCCCCATCTTCTCCGGAAAGAAGAGGAAGTTGAGGATCGGGGAGTTGTGTAAATTGCCCCAGCGGCAGAGAGGAGGCCTGGAATCCCAGACTCCATTCCCAGTACCTTCCGGGCACTGTTGGCCTTTCCCAGGCCTCTCCCCACCCCATCTCTTTATCACACTTATTGAGGTAATGAGCTTCTTTAGGACACGACTGAAGCGATTTAGCAGCAACAGCAGCAGCAGCCTGAGCCAAGCATGAGGTTAGGGCTTAGGGGTAGGATTCTGTGATCGGGCAGAAAACAGGTCAAGAGTCAGGACCTGTTTCCCAAAACCCCGGGGGCAAGCTCCAAGGCCCCCTCACTGGAGTAGGGGGTCTGGAGTAGGATGATCACATAATTAGTCATCCAGATTAGAACACTTATGAGAATGAAAGGGAGCGCTGTTAATAGTGACTTCATGGCAGCAGCCCTGAACAGGGAGCTGAGGTCACTATCATGGTACACCTGCCCAGCCTCTTCTTCATCTTCACAGCCTCAGACCTCCAGACCTGAAGCAGAACAGCGGCCATTCACTGGGTGCTCCTTAGAGCTTATTTTATTAGATCTCCATGAAAACGTGTGGCTGATCCACTTATTGTTCCCATTTTATTAACTGAGAGACTGAGGCCCAGAAGACTCTTGCCCCCAAACAAACAACTGGTAAGTGATGGAGCTGGGATTTGAACCTGAGGAGTCTGGCTTACTTTGAGAAGATTCTATTGATAATAACATTTTAATGAATTGATTTGGCCCACAAGAATTGGCAGGGAGTGGGTGTTCCTCCATCTTTCATCAGACCTCTCCCCCCACCCCCACCCCCATCTCCCTAAGCTGTCTTTAGCTCGAGGACATCATTAAAAGGACCTTGGAGTGAAGAGGGGCTGTGTGGTCAAGGACGGTCAACTGGGAGTGGAGACATAGTGGCAGGAGGAGTATAGTAAAAGCTGACATTATTTTTGGCTGCATCTCATGGCAGGCAGGACCTTATTTCCCCAAACAGGGTTTGAACCTGTGCCCTCTGCAGTGGAAGCATGGAGTTTTAACTACTGGACCATCAGGGAAGTCCCAAAGCTAACATTAAATAAACACTTACTGCATGCCAGACTCTGTTTCAAGTGTTCTCAGTGTATGAGCCTGTTTCATCCTCACAACCACCCTATGAACTAAGTAACATTATGATCCCCATTTTACAGATGGGAAAACTGAGGCCACTTGCCCTCCATTACATAGTTGGTGTGCCAGGGCCACCCAGTTGGCTTAATCATCATGCAATTTGCCCCTGAGGAAGAGGAAGCTGCTGGCCCAGTGGTGGTTTCCCTCCAGCCTGCTTCCTCTAGGTTTTAGAACTTGGAAATTCTGTGTTGGTGGCTGAAGCAGATGTCACTGACCTCCTAATGGTACTCATCAGACAGGGAGCAACACTTTACAACTTTCAGGGAGGGGGAGAGTCCATGGTCCAGCCTTCTGGGGGTGCTAGCCAAAGGTATTCACTGATTCCTCCTTCTGCTCCCCCATCTCCCTGCAGAGGGAGAAGGTGGGCAAAGGTGGAGCCTGATCTCCTCCGCCCTCCGCGGTGGCTCATTTTCATTCATTTTCTTTAAATGTGTCTTGCTCTGTTTTTAAATCTAATTTTTCAGCTTCTTTTTTATCTTCATTCAAGTTGCTTTAATGAAATGAAAATGTGTCTGTTTCCCTCTGCTGGAGCTGCCTGGGGAATTTCAATATAAAACAAACAAGTTGGCTTTTAAAATTAAAATTTTATGGGTGGCATTTCCTCACTTAATGAGAGGCACAAAAGGCTGGAGTAAAACCAATTAACACTGGGTTGGGACTCAGTGTTCAGCAAAATTAAGCAGCAGGAGCACGGTGTGCTGGGAACCATTAGGGTGGGGGCTGGGGGAGACGTGCTGACAGGCAGCGTGGAGGGCGGTAGCCACCCAGGACCCCTGTGTTCCCTGGATGGGCCTGCCCGCATCTACATGCAGCCCTCAGCCCCCAGCCCCTGCCCCCAGCACCCCCTGCCCAGGTGCCTGTGTGCACACCTGCTCTGTACATTCACATGACCGGCGAGTGTGTGGATGAGCAGACGGGGCTGGGGAATGGCTGCTTTGGATTCCTGGGGTCCTGGACACCAAGTCTGGACAGGTGTCCTTGAAAATAGTTAAGGTGTCCGAAAAGGCCACTCGAGAATTAACGCCCCCAGGACAGCATGAGTCCAGTACTGTCTCACCCACAGCTGTGCCCCAGGGCCCAGACAGCCAGGAGTGGTGTAGGCGCTCCACAAACCGCACGAATGACTTCATTCGGGCAAACACTATTAATGGAACTCAACAGTGAATCACTCAGAGTCCTTATCGCCCAGCACAGGACTCTTTTTGTTGTTGTTAGCAATGGTGAATATGCCACAGGATCCTAGGCAGGAGGGGGCGTTGTGGTGGCACTATCGAGGGAGAATGGCTTTATGATACCAACAAAGGCGTGAATGGAATGAATTGCTCCAGACAGAAGACAGCAGGCTGGGGGTGTGGCAGGACCAAAGGTCTGGGAGTGAGAGCTGGACACGGCTGAATCCGGCCAGAAAGTAAGGTGTGTGCAAGCAGAGGACTCTGGGGAGGTCACAGGCAGCCAGGGTGTGAAGAGTTGGAGATTTGACTTTACCTCGTGGGCAGTGGGGAGCCCTTGCAGGTTCCAAAATCTCAGAGGTGGTTTCTGGGAGACTTGATTCTGGAGGCTGGTGGGAGGGAAAGGAAAAGTCCAGGCTGGTTGGGTTGGCATTGGTTCAGGTTGAGCTGAGGACCTCAGGCTGGGGAGTCAAGGGGCTGGTGGGGCCCTCCTCTGAGCTGGGGAGCCCTGGAGGAGGAACAGGTGGGGAAACTGAGGGTATTTAGTGTGGTAATGCCAGCCCACCCCCCAGGCATGGACCTGACTGTGCTGAAGACACAGGAGGTAGACTTCACACTGACATTTACAACCCGATTCTGTAAATTCCTGGCCTTGATGCCATAGCCCCCAGGGGCCCCTGGGGAAAACAAGCCTCATAGCTTCAGAGAAAGGGCCTGGGCCACCTCTCCAGTTCCCTTCATTTCCATTCCCCCCCACCCCCATCCCCCTCCTTCCCAGAGACTCCTTCTGTCCTACACTGGGACAGCTTTCTCCCCACCCTTTCTGCCCTCTGATCCCCGATTCTGTGGAGAGAGTCATTCTGGTTACTAGAATCCCCAGAGTGGTGATAAGGTGGGGAAAGCTGAGTGTCCCACCTCCTCTGAGCCAGGACATGTAGCTGGTTGCTATGGCCACCACCAGCATCCTTAGTCTTCCCCAGTTAGGCCTTTGGACCCACGAATGCTCTCCCAGACAGAGTTCTGCAGGCCCCAGACAGACTTCCAGCAGGCATGTGGACAGTGGGGGCTGGGTCCTGGCTCTTGGGAGAGTGTCTTTGAAGGAACCTCTCCGCCTGCAAGGCAGGAGACCCCAGTTCAATTCCTGGGTTAGAAGATTCCCCTGAAGAAGGGATAGGCTACCCACTCCAGTATTCATGGACTTTCCTGGTGGCTCAGATGGTAAAGAATCCACTTGCAATGTGGAGACCTGGGTTCAATCCCTGGGTTGGGAAGAGCCCCTGGAGGTGGGCATGGTGACCCACTCCAGTATTCTTGCCTGGAGAATTCCCATGGACAGAGGATCCTGGTGGGCTACAGTCCATGAGGTCGCAAAGACTTGGACATGACTGGGCAACTAAGCACTGAGGTTGGAGGAAATGGCTTCCTTATGCAGGTCTGTGTTGTTCTGATCTGTGCCCATTGAAGGGTCCTGCTGAGGCCAGTCTGAGGATCCTGGTGAGGGTCCCTTTGAGACCAATCTGAGAAGTCTGAGGTTTATTTGTGAGTCTCTTTGAAGGCTGTCTGCAGGCCTAAAGACTGGGTTGGCCTGAAGGTCAGTCATGTAAAACCAATAAAAACAGCCTGAGGCTAAGGGTGACATTGACCCTTTTCCCTCCATGAAATTAAAAGACACTTACTCCTTGGAAGGAAGGTTATAACCAACCTAGATAGCATATTCAAAAGCAGAGACATTACTTTGCCGACTAAGGTCCGTCTAGTCAAGGCTATGGTTTTTCCAGTGGTCATGTATGGATGTGAGAGTTGGACTGTGAAGAAAGCTGAGTGTCAAAGAATTGATGCGTTTGAACTGTGGTGTTGGAGATACTCTTGAGAGTCCCTTGGACTGCAAGGAGATCCAACCAGTCCATTCTGAAGGAGATCAGCCCTGGGATTTCTTTGGAAAGAATGATGCTAAAGCTGAAGCTCCAATACTTTGGCCACCTCATGCGAAGAGTTGACTTATTGGAAAAGACTCTGATGCTGGGAGGGACTGGGGGCAGGAGGAGAAGGGGACGACCGAGGATGAGATGGCTGGATGGCATCACTGACTCGATGGACGTGAGTCTGAGTGAACTCCGGGAGTCAGTGATGGACAGGGAGGCCCGGCGTGCTGCGATTCATGGGGTCGCAAAGAGTCGGACACGACTGAGCGACTGAACTGAACTGAACAGAGAGTAAATCTGGCCAAGACTGCAGGGAGTTCTTACAGCCCAGGGGCTGGTGGAGAGGCTGATGCCTTTCCTTTGGTGATGGATACAGTTTATCCCAAACCACAGAAACAGCTGACCAGAACCCCCATTCTATCCCAATAAGCAGCTGGCTGATCTTGACCAATCTGGCAAAGGCAACACACTTCTTGAGGACCACAGCACCTGCCATCTTCCTGGGGAGAGCGACACTGTGTGCCCTATCTGAAATGGGCTTTTAAGTATGAATAGGAGTTCACCTACTGAACAAGGTGGGAAGGGCCACATTGACTGAGTGGCACTGGTGGAGACATAGAAATGTGGAACAGTTTTCTGTGGGCCAAGAGAACTACAAATATACCAGTTTCCCTGGAGTCAAGAACTTGCAAGAGCTAGCCATACAAGTATCAAACAAAATAAAGGAAGAGAGGAAGTGTTGGTCGCTCAGCTGTGTCCGACTCTTTGCAACCCCATGGACTACAGCTTGCCAGTCTCCTCTGTCCTAGTGGGTAGCCGTTCCCGTCTCCAGGTAACCTTCCAGGGATGGAACTCAGGTCTCCTGCATTGCAGGCAGATTCTTTACCATCTGAGCTGCCAAAGAAACCCTAATGAAGAGAGAGGGCCTTGCAAATTATTGAGTGCTACACAAAGTGAGGCCTTGCTGTTACCACCCGGCTTTCTTATTTGTCATGGGAACCAAATGGCTCGGAGTGTGTGAAGTTGCATTGTAAACCGGAAAGTATTTGTGAAAATGTTAATTAATATATTTAGAGAGTAGGTAGATTAAGTGTGAGAAGGTGGAGATGGAGTAGACAGTTAAAGTATCTGCTAATTTCTCTCTTGAATTCACATTTTAGGCAATGTTTGTAAACTGAGAACTCTAATTACTTTTCTCCCTCACACCTCTTTTCAGATGAATACACTGTAAGAGAGTTATAGTAACTATTAAAAATATTGTCAATTTCCTGGTAGATCAGTTGGAACTCTTTATATTAACAAGTTAACAGAATATAACTCTTTATATTCTGAGTTGACAATGTAACTCTTTGTAACTCTTGCAAGTTAACAAGCAAGGCTTCCCTGGTGGCTCAGTGGTAAAGAATCTGCCTGTCAATTCAGGAGATGCAGGTTTGATCCCTGGGTCAGGAAGATCCCCTGGAGAAGGAAATGGCAACCCACTCTAGTATTTTTGTCTGGAGAATCCCATGGACAGAGGAGCCTGGCAGGCTACATTCCATTGGGTCGCAAAAGAGTTGGACACGACTTAATGACTAAACAACAACAGAAGGCCCAGAGCAAACCAGCTCACCCAGTAAAAGGAATGGGTAATTTTTTATGTGATGTGGCATTCCAAAGGTATCATGAACCTCAAGATGAGATTGATTCAGGGTTTGTTAATCCTGATGCTGCGGCCTGTTTCTCCGTGTTGGATACTGGTACTTTCTAGGTCTCTTCCTCCAAATCTTGGGAGAGAGAGGGGCATCCCTTTGGCCAACCATCTAACCAATTTCCTGAGCATCATGTCTGTTTGGACTAACTTGGGTCATGGGGGTGGGGAATGCCAGGGCCTCTTTGGCATAGGTTTGGATCAAGTGTCCATCCCTAAAGCAATCACTGTGGGACATGAGAAGGTGGAAGGGGCACCCACCATACCTGGCTACTCAGGTGGACCCCTGGGCTTCAGGCATGCAGACCTGGAGTTGTGTTCAGTTTCTGCCTTCATTGCTGTTTCAGCATCTAAATTCTCTCTCCTTTGGCAGGCATGATACTGGTCCAGGCCTTGTCCCATCACCTCACATTTAAATTACCACCATTGTGGTTTTTGTTGTTGTTGTTCAGCCACTTAGTCACTAGCCTTTCTGCTTGCCAGTACATTTTTCTTGATAGCTGCTCAAAACCTTTAATCATAGCAAAGAACACATGTTACAGCCAATGTGATGAGACAGGAAGCATGATTACAAAATTCAGCTATGGGAAAATTAACATCTTTTGCCAAAGACCCAATTTGATCACTAGAAAACCCAGTAAAATTAACTCAAAACAATTAACTACGGCAAATAAAAGAGTTTTGTGAGATATTGGAATCAAAATAAGAAAAATAAGAAGCAAGCTCTTTTCTATAACAACAATAATCAGTTTAAAAATAATGTAGCCGATTATCTGGAGAAGAGGGTTTTTACTTTTTTGTAATTTCATGAGGAAGCTCACTTGGGGATAGTTGGTTTCTGGAAATAACGTTGGTTTCTAGAGGTGGAGACACACTTGACTTTGAATTAGACCCCTTCCCTCATCCTTTTAAAGAACATCACTGCTGCTAAGTCACTTCAGTCGTGTCCGACTCTGTGCGACCCCATAGACAGCAGCCCACCAGGTTCCCCCGTCCCTGGGATTCTCCAGGCAAGAGTACTGGAGTGGGGTGCCATTGCCTTCTCCAAAAGAACATCATTAAGATGGGTCCATTATACAAATAAGGCAATAACCACCGGTTTTTCTAGAAAGAGTCCTGGAAGAAGGAAATCTAGGTGCAGGAAGGCAAACTGAGATGGTAAATATTCTGTTTTGTAATGACTGCATTTAAGCAGTTTGCTCTAGAGGTGACCTGATTTTATTGCCTAGGATGGGAGCAGAGGGGAACAGGGATTTTCAGATAGAGAGAGGGAGAGGGAGGAGGCGAGAAAGGGATGGGAGAGAGAGGGAGAGGAACGGACAGAGAAAAAAGGGGGAGGAGGAGGAGAAGGGGAAGAAAAAAGAGAGGGGGAGGGGAGCCAGGAAAAGGGGAGATGACAAGCAACCCGCCAGGAGTGTGCGTGGAACACCTCAGCACCTATCTATCTTCCCCAGTTGTCTAGGTACACTTCTTAAAATGTCATAAATATAATTCTCAGGCAATATATAGTGAACACAATAAAAATATTATTTCACTCAATGAGAATTGAGCAAAGTTGATTCAAAGGAGGATATGAGAAACTCGTATTCAGAGAAGAATATGAAAAGCAATGATGGAATATGATGACTAGATACAAAATTGGTTAAATTCCGGTAAGGCAACACAACCGTAACCTTTGGGGTTATTTTCTCTTCTGGATGGAAATCGTTTGCACCTTATCAGTTTTCTACAAGTGAGCATCTAACTTTACAGAGTGTGTGCCCTGATCAATAGTAATTAGAATGTCAAACAAAGCTGCAGGCCCCAGAGAGTCAGCTGACTCTAGACTGGCTTGTTGGCCACATCACAGGATGGGGCAAGAACTCAGCTATCTTTTCACCAATTTCCAAGTTTTGAATAGGATTAGCAGAAGGGGAATCTCATAGAAGAATATACTTTGCACAATTGCGTTTGAGTGTTCAGGGCTCAGAGTCATTATAGAAGGACCCTGAAAAGAAATATGAACCCAGCTTTCAATACGGTGAAGTGGGATGAATAAGAGAAGGGTCAGTTGTTGCCAAAGGGTTGGTGGGCTCCATGTGGGGTTAGGAAGATTGTCTGTACCCATCCCTGTGCCACACTTTGAAGCACCTCTACTTGGGCTCAGAGTTACACCAACCTTTTTATTTTTTGGAGTCTTCTTCCTGCTTAAAAATATTTTTTTTTATTGTGGTAAAATATACATATACATAAAATAAAAATTACCATTTCAGTGTTTTTAAAATGTATAGGTCAGTGGTATTAAGTATATTCGCATTGTTGTACAACCATCAACACTTCCCATCTCTAAAACTTTTTCATCATCCCAAACTGAAACTCTGTACCTAGTAAACCCCAGAGCCCCATTACCCCTTCCTTCTACTTCCTGGCCACAACCATTCTACTTTCTGTCTCTCTGAATTCAATACTCCAGATACCTTATATAAGTGGAACAATGCACTGTATATCTTTTGTGACTGATTTATTTCACTTAGCATAAGTTCAAAGGTCATCCCGATTGTAGCAATATATCAGGACTTTGTTATTTTTTAAGGCTGTGTATACCATATTTTGCTTATTCTTTCATCCATCAATGGACAATTGGGTTACTTACACCTTTTGGCTATTGTGAATAACATTGCTGTGGACATGGGTACATAAATATCTGTTTAAATCCCTGCTTTCAGTTCTTTGGGGTACATTCCTAGGGAAGAGATGGTTGGACCATATCATAAATCTATGTTTAAATTTTTGAGGGACTGCTACACTATCTTCCACAGCAGCTGCACTGTACCTTTCTACTAGCAATGCACAAGGGTTTCAATTTCTCTACATCCTTGCCAACACTTAAATTTTGTTGCTGATTTGTGTAATAGCCCTCCTAATAGATGTGAAGTGAAAACTTTCAGTTTTAAAATAATTGCTTGACTGTCACTGGGTATTAGAAGATCTGACTGAGATTCTCCCCTGTGTTTCAACGGCCCAGGAATCTCTGGGGCTGATGCAGTCAAAATGAGGTCAGTTCTGCTTCCAGGACCCCTCCCAGAAGAAACAAGGCCCCCTGCTGCTGTTGCTCATTCCGACCACATGGTGTCACTGTTGAAGATTTGTTCTGCACAGCGCGAAGGACCTTGCTGCCCTGGGGCTATGCCGGTCTCTCTGTTCGTTCAGATCCCGCCGTGGTTGCCACTTGTTCGTCCAGAGGAAATAATAGGCTTTGACTAGGATGACAATTCCTCAATTAAATTAGACAAATATTTACTGAGTACCTACCATGTGCCAGGCATTGAGCTAGGTCCTGGGAAAACAGAACAAGACAGACAACAATCCTTGCCCTCTGGGGGCTAAACAATAAACAATGGCCACAGTAAATCAGTAAGTCACAAAGCATGTTGTTAAGCACAATGGGAGGATGAAAGAATAAAATGGGATAAGGGGATTGGGAATGGTGGTGGGGTGCTGAGTGAGAGCCACCTCACTGGGCAGACGTTGAGTCGTCTTGAAGGAGGTGAGTTGTCCCTGGAGGAAGAGTTCCAGGTAGATCGGCCAGCCCTGTGGAAGGAGCATTTAGGATGTATCTGAGGTCAGAGTACATGAACTGTGAACTTCCAGATGTTCAAGCTGGCTTTAGAAAAGGCAGAGGAACCAGAGATCAAATTGCCAACATCCACTGGGAAATGGAAAAAGCAAGAGAGTTCCAGAAAAACATCTATTTCTGCTTTATTGACTATGCCAAAGCCTTTGATTGTGTGGATCACAATCAACTGTGGAAAATTCTGAAAGAGATGGGAATACCAGATCACTTGACCTGCCTCTTGAGAAACCTGTATGCAGGTCAGGAAGCAACAGTTAGGAGTGGACATGGAACAACAGACTGGTTCCAAATAGAAAAAGGAGTACGTCAAGGCTGTATATTGTCACCCTGCTTATTTAACTTATATGCAGAATATATTATGAGAAATGCTGGGCTGGAAGAAACACAAGCTGGAATCAAGATTGCCGGGAGAAATATCAATAACCTCAGATATGCAGATGACACCACCCTTATGGCAGGAAGTGAAAGAAAGAAAGAAAGTGAAGTCACTCAGTCATGTCCGAGTCTTTGCAACCCCATAGACTGTAGCCTACCAAGTTCCTCAGTCCATGGGATTTTCCAGGCAAGAGTACTGGAGTGGCAGAAAGTGGAGAGGAACTAAAAAGCCTCTTGATGAAAGTGAAAGAGGAGAGTGAAAAAGTTGGCTTAAAGCTCAACATTCAGAAAACGAAGATCATGCATGGCATCCGGTCCCATCACTTCATGGGAAATAGATGGGGAAACAGTGTCAGACTTTATTTTTTGGGCTCCAAAATCACTGCAGATGGTGATTGCAGCCATGAAATTAAAAGACACTTACTCCTTGGAAGGAAAGTTATGACCAACCTAGATAGCATATTCAAAAGCAGAGACATTAATTTGCCAACTAAGGTCCGTCTAGTCAAGGCTAGTCAAGGTTTTTCCAGTGGTCATGTATGGATGTGAGAGTTGGACTGTGAAGAAAGCTGAGCGCCGAAGAATTGATGCTTTTGAACTGTGATGTTGGAGAAGACTCTTGAGAGTCCCTTGGAATGCAAGGAGATCCAACCAGTCCATTCTAAAGGAGATCAGCCCTGGGATTTCTTTGGAAGGAATGATGCTAAAGCTGAAACTCCAATACTTTGGCCACCTCATGCCAAAAGAGTTGACTCATTGGAAAAGACTCTGATGCTGGGAGGGATTAGGGGCAGTAGGAGAAGGGGATGACCGAGGATGAGATGGCTGGATGGCATCACCGACTCGATGGACGTGAGTTTGAGTGAACTCCGGGAGTTGGTGATGAACAGGGAGGCCTGGCGTGCTGCAATTCATGGGGTTGCAAAGAGTCGGACACAACTGAGTGACTGAACTGAACTGAACTGAGGTCAGAGTGAGTGAGGAGGATGGGATCAGGAGTGGCCTTGGAGACCACCATAAGGACTTTGCTTTTTACCCTTAGTGAGATGGAGATATTCACTGCAGGATTCTGAGCAGAGAAGTGACTTGATCTGACTTGTTTAGTTTTTTGACTGCACTGCCTCTTTGTTGCAGGGTGCAGGCTTCTGTTACGAAGCCCAGGCTCTAGAGTGCATGGGCTCAGTTCTTATAGTGTGTGTGTTTCTCCGGTTGTGGCTTATGGGCTTAGTTGTCCCATGACATGTGGGATCTTAGTTCTCTGACCAGGGGTTGAACCTATGTCCCCTGCACTGGAAGGCACATTCTTAGCCACTGGACCACCAGGACAGTCCCTGTTTTTTTTTTTTCCCCCCAAGTATTTATTACTTTTGCAATGTAAAGACTTTATTTTTTGGAGCAGTTTTAGGTTCAGAGCAAAACTGAGAGGAGGGTACAGAAATTTCTCTTTTATCTCCTGTCCCCACACATGCAAGCATCCCCCATTTTCATTCTCCGTCCTCCAATGGAGTGCAACATTGGTTACAATCAGTGAGCCTACAGTGACATGCCATTATCACCCAGAGCCCATAGTTGACATTAGGATTTACTCTTCTTTTTTTTTTTTAATGACACATTATTTTTTATAATTCTGTGAATTAGCTGGACAGTTCTGGTGTGGGTCAGCTTAGGTAGGGCTGAATGGCTTTGCTTATTTATCTGGGGCCTCAGCTGCAATGGCTGGGGTCTGTGTCCATGTGCTCTCATCCTCCAGGAGGCTGGCTCAGGGTTTTTCTTATGGAAGTGGAAGCATTCCTGGCAGGAGGAAGACAAGGCCCCTGTGCACCAGCACTTCCCAAATCTCTGCTTGTACCTTGTTTACTATTGGCCCATTGGCCAAAGCAAGTCACATGGTTAAGCCCAGCTTCAAGGGATAGCGAGAAAGACCAAACTTAGTGGAAGGATCAGCACAGTCACACTGCAGAGCGGCATGCGGACAGGGGTGGGAGGAAGTGTGCCAGTTCTGTAATCTATTACAGGGAAAATTAATTAGAGCACAGTGAACTGGAGTCAGCTAGGCTGTTTTAGCATGGAATTCTCTTTTTTAAAAAATTAATTTTTCTTTAATTTTGCTGCTCTGGGTTTTAGTTGTGGCATGTGGGATTTTTTTTTTTAGTTGCAGCACGCGAATGCTTAGTTGCAGCATGTGGGATCTAGTTCCTTGACCAAGGATCAAACCTGGGTCCCCTCCTCAGAGTCTTAGCCACTGGACCACCAGGAAAATCCCTGGCATATGTTAAAAGATTTGCTTTGGTTTATGTGTTGAGAATGAATTGAAGGGGAAGGGGAAGGGGAAGGGTCAGGAGCAGGGAGACCAGCTAGGAGGCCAAGGCCATAATCCTGGGTCCTAGGCATTGTGGTTTATAAAATCCTCGTAGCCTGGAGACTGGCCCCCTCCCCAGCCTGCTCAGCAAATCCTTCTGCTCTGCCTCCATCATGCTCTGCTTCAGGGGAGCACTGAAGAGAACCACTGGTGACTGAGGACCTACTGTGTGCCAGGCTTGGCTCAAGGTGCTTCCTGTTGATCAGTCAATCTTCAAAGGCATCCATAAGGAAGTGATTGCTCCACAGACATTTCAAAGCTCATGTTGTGGGTTGAACTGTGTCTTCCCCACCCCAAACCCATATGATGAAGCTTTCACCCGCCGTGTGGTAGTATTTGGAATGGGGCCTTTGGGAGGTAATAAGGTTTGGGTGAGGATGTGAGGGTGGGATTAAGACTAGGCACAGCCAAATAAATAAGTAAATATTTTTTAAAAAAGAAAGAAAAAGAAAAGTATGCCTCCAGGTACCTGCACGACTGTCCCTGGGACACTGTCCTGGGCTAAGCCCTTTGTCCTCGTCACCAGTATCAGCACTGCCCAAGGGTGGGATTCGTGCCCTTGTAAGCAGATATGTCAGAGAGTTTGCTTCCTTTCTCTTTCCCTCTCCCTCCTTCCCCCAACCCCTTGTTCGCGAACCAAGAAAAGGCATGTGAGCACTTGTGAGAGGCGACCATCAGGAAGAGGCCTCTCACTGGGAATTAAGTCTGTTGGCCTCCTGATCTTGGCCTTCCATCCTCCAGTCCTGTCTGTTACTGAATCTACCTAGTCTGTGGTATTTTGTTATAGCAGTCCAAGCTGACTAGGGCTTCCCAGGTGTGCTAGTGATAAAGAACTCACCTGCCAATGTAGGAGACATAAGAGACCTGGGCTCCATCCCTGGGTCAGTAAGATCTCCAGGAGAAGGAAATGGCAACCCACTCCAATATTCTTGCTTGGAGAATCCCATGGACAGAGGAGCCTGGTAGGCTACAGTCCATGGGGTCAAAAAGAATCAGACACGACTGAAGCTACTTAGCATGCAAGCTAAGGCAGCCCATTAAAAACATGTATTTCTTTACTTGGCTGTGTCAGGTCTTAGTTGCAGCACATGTGATCTCCCCCACGTCATGCGGGATCTTTTGCTGGCGTACATGGACTCACTAGTGCTGGCGTGTGGGCTCAGTTGCTCCATGACTTGTGGGATGTTAGTTTCCCAACCAGGGATTGAACTGCATCCCCGATGTTGCAAGGGAGATTCCTAACCATTGGACCACTAGGGAAGTCCCCAAGATAGGCTATTTTGCAGACAAGGAAATGGAAGCTCTGGGGTTTGGGTGACCATGTCACTCAGCTGGGGAGTGGTGGAACATCGGCCTGGGCTGTGATGGAAGTTTTGGGAGCCAGAGAGACACCAGGGCTTGGGGGAAGTATTGCCTGTGGGGTGGTGAGGGGGCAGCCCAGCACTGAGGAGTTGCAGAGAGACAGGTCCTGGGTGACTGGGCCTGGTGGGCTCCTGGCCCTAGGCAGCACCCTCTCTGCAGTTTCCTGGAGGCCTGGCTCCAGCTTCCCTGGTCATGCCAGGGGTTCCCTTCCTTGAGGCCTTCCAGCCTTACTGGGGGTTAGAGCTGTCCAGGCTGGTGCTTCTGGAGGGGGCAGGTGGTGGTGGGGGATGCAAAATAGCGGGGGAAGGCACCCAATCATGATTCCCTGGGGCTTGTTCGCTGCTCACTCTCAGAGAAGGTGGTGAAGAGGGCAGCATGTTAATGACAGTAATTGCTTTAATTATTTTTTTGTTTTGGAGAGTCATAAAATGTGGCAGCTTGCTCAGTGCTAATCATGGTAATTAGGGGGGGCTGGGGGCCATGCAACTGTCAAATGGGGGAAGGGCAGCCCGCAAAGACAAAGAGAAGCAAACAGTCAGCGCACACTCCTCTTCTCTCTCCTCTTTCCCACCCTTCTCTCCTACTCTTTTGGCCTTTTCTCCCCTCTTTGCCCACTTCCCTCTGCTCTTCCTCCCTCTGCACCACGCCCTTCAGAGGGAGGCCTCTTTGATGCTGCTCATTGACTGCTGGGTTGAGGGTGGGGTGGGCGGTGGCTGTGACTGGCCTTGGATGGGGGCGAGCGGGGGTGGGGAGAGGGAGCCGCATTGCCCTGGGCTCATTTCTATGGTGCTCCCAGATGGCAACTTCACACAGTTTGCTTTGGACCAAACAGCTTGACCCTCACAGATCCACTCTGTCAGGGGAGAAAGCAGAGCTATGTTTTTGAGTGAAGCTGGCTGAGCCTCAGGGAATGGAAACTGGGTCACCAGCCTGCTTCCCTTACCCCTAGCTAGCCAAGCATTACACGCTCTGCCAACATTTCCTGAGCACTGACTGTGCCGGGGTGGAGATTCAGTGGGGGAATCCAGCTCCTCATTCAGATGGGGAACCGGGTGTATAACAGGCAAGGACCACCCAGAGGGCATCAGAGGAACACTGAAGGTGCCAACCCTTGGAAAGTCATGGAAGGCTTCCTGGAGGAGGTGGCAGGGCCATCAGGGAGGACTTCCAAAAGGAAGCAATATTTTCTGGATCTTGCAAGGTGAGTAGTAGTTTCCTGGATGTGAGGGGAGGGAGGGTGTCAGGCTGAGGAGAGGGGAAGGTGGGAGATAGAGCCAGAGGACTAGCTTTGGGTTAGATTGCGAGGGGCCTCAAAGATCACACCGTGGAATCTGGGCATGACCTAGCCTCTGAGGGGCTCTCCTGGTGGCTCAGACAGTAAAGAATCCGCCTGCCATGCGGGAGACCTGGGTTTGATCCGTGGGTTGGGAAGATCCCCTGGAGAAGGGAACAGCAACCCACTCCAGTATTCTTGCCCTGAGAATTCCATGGACAGAGGAGTTTGGCGGGCTGCAGTCCATGGGATTGCAAAAAGTCAGACACAACTGAGCAACTTTCACTTTCACTTTAGCCTCTGAGATCCTATGCATGTGGCTTGGGAAAGGGTGTGAGTCAGGAAGCTTTTTAAATGGGGAGTAAATAAAAACATGTTGGTAAAGCAACGGAGGAGCCTGGTGGGCTGCCATCTATGGGGTCGCGCAGAGTCGGACACAACTGAAGCAACTTAGCAGCAAAGCACCAGAGCACAGAGGGTCAATGGATACAGCAGTGCTGATACTGGTGATGAGGACAAAGGGCTTAGCCCAGGACAGTGTCCCAGGGACAGTCGTGCAGGTACCTGGAGGCATAGTTATCTTTTTCTTTCTTTTTTAAAAAATATTTACTTATTTATTTGGCTGTGCCTAGTCTTAATTTTGCACATGGGATCCTTGATCTTCACTGCGGCACGGGGACTCTCAGTTGTGGCATGTGGGCTCTAGTTCCCCAACCAGCGATTGAACCTGGACCCCTGCATTGAAAGTGCAGTCTTAGCCACTGGACCACCAGGGAAATTTCCAGAGACATAGTTTTGCACAGATAGGCGAGCTACAATTATACAAAGCACAGAATTACGAATACAGTTATTGCCCTTCACCTTCCCAGATGTGAATGGACTGACAGACAGACAGACACACACCCAGAGTTATGCACACGCAGAAGCACTCTGACAAAGAGCATTTCCAGACACCCTCACCACACCCAAGCCACTGATGTCTGCGCTTTTGTGTGTGCTGTGCTGTGTGCTCAGTTGCTGCACCTCTGAGGGGCTTGCAAAGACCAGAGATGTGTGTGCCTTGACTGCTCAGCCTTGTTACTCTCTTCCTGAGACTGTAGGCTGCCTGGCTGGGACTGAGTCCTCTGTGGGGAGGACGTCCTCTGCAGATCACCCCAGCAGCTCCTCTGCCAGATCATGACACTTGGCCCTGCAGTTGGAGAGTCTGAGGCCAGCTGCCACGAGAAACCAACTTTCTGTATTTGGGGTGCTAAGGCCCACCTTAGGCCTGAGCCACTGGTGTGCTGTGTTTGGTCTCTCAGTCCGATTCTTTGCGACCCCATGGACTGTAGCCCACCAGGCTCCTCTGTTCATGAAGATTCTCCAGGCAAGAATACTGGAGTAGGTTGCAATGCCCTCCTCCAGGGGATCTTCCAAACCTAGGGATCGAACCTGAGTCTCCCACATTGCAGGCAGATTTTTTACTGTCTGAGCCACCAGGGAAGCCCAAGAATACTGGAGTGTGTAGCCTATCCCTTCTCCAGGGGATCTTCCCGACCCAGGGATTGAACTTGTGTCTCTTATGTTTCCTGCATTAGCCTCTGTGTTCTTTATCACTAGCACCACCTGGAACTTCAGGGCCCTGTGCAATTCACACTGTTGGGAAGTGGGAGGTTGATCCAGACCCTGACAGCTAGACCCTGCCTCATCAAAGCATTTCCCATGCCAGGACTTGATGGTCTGACCCTGCTGGTTGCCCAGACGGTCACCTTCATCCTTCATGTTCCCAGTGGTGAGAAAAAGCCCCGCTTACAGTAGTTGTTCAAGTCTGGATGGAAGGATGGGAGGAGGGAAGGAGAGAGGAAGGAAGAATTAGAAGTAGGGGTGGTCCTAAGGGTCTGTGGGCATCTCAGAACTCACATCAGGTCGCTGCACCCCTTCCTTGCCTGTTGGGCACCCTCCCATTCCTGCCACACCCCCCTCCCCAAGCCTCCAGGTCTTCTAAAGCTTAGTTGCCTCTTTGTCCAATTCCGTTTTCTTACTAGACAAACGAGAGCTGGATCTGCCTGTCTGTTCACACCGACAGGCTGGTTGTCAGCTGCAGTGGCATCTGTGCTTGTCAGAAAAATTAAGAAGGAAGTGAAAGAAGCCGAAGCCATGGAAGTGCCGGCTGGGGCCAGAAAGTGGGCCTAACCTCTCCTGGGAAGAACCAACCCCACCAGCACCCCGCAGGAGGCCCTGGGTGGGGGCAGGCCTGGGCCAGAGTGGACACAGCTTCTCCACCTGTCTCATGCATTCTCTTCCCTTGAGAGGGCAATGTGGTGAAGAGTGTGGCCTCTGGCAATTCCAGTTCCAAATGACCCGGCTGTGTGTTTGGGTGTTACTTAACCTCTTTGTGCCTTAGTTTTCCCATCTAAAAATTTGGGATAATTTTGTAAGGGTTAAAGGAATTAATATATGTAAGCACTTGGAACCTAATGTACATTTGACACTCAGTGAGTGTTTTGCTAGTGTTAACATTGTTTTTCTTCCTTGTTCTCAGAGTTGTGCCTCCAAGCAAGGAGCTTAGCCCATCCATGTGGTACAGCAACTTTGGGAAGAGCTCCCTATAGACCAGGCTTCCCTGGTGGCTCAGACAGTAAAGAATCCACCTGCAATGTAGGAGACCTGGGTTCATCCCTGGATTGGGAAGATCCCCTGGAGAAGGGAATGGCTATCCACTCCAGCATTCTGGCCTGGAGAATTCCATGGACAGAGGAGTCTGGCAGGCTACACTCCATGGGCTTGCGGAATAGGACGTGACTGAGCGACTAACCAGAGAAGGCACTGGCGACCCACTCCAGTACTCTTGCCTGGAAAATCCCATGGACAGAGGAGCCTGGTAGGCTGCAGACCATGGGGTCGCTAAGAGTCGGATGCGACTGAGCAACTTCACTTTCACTTTTCAGGTTCATGCATTGGAGAAGGAAATGGCAACCCACTCCAGTGTTCTTGCCTGGAGAATCCCAGGGACAGAGGAGCCTGGTGGGCTGCTGTCTATGGGGTCGCACACAGTTGGACGTGACTGAAGCGACTTAGCCGCAGCAGCAGAGCGATTAATGTGTTCACTTTCACTTTCCCTATGGACTGGGCGATGGAGAAAGCTTCATTCATTCTGCAAGTTTTTACTGATCTCTCACCCATTGCCCCTGCCTTTGGGGACCCCCAGTCTGGTAGGAGGAGGCAGACACATAAACAGATAATTATTATAAAAGGCATGTACATAATGGTCAGAGAAAAAAAGGAGGAAGCAACTAATGGGAGTGGGGAGTGGTGGAGCAAAGAGGTCAGGGAAGGAAGAGGAGCTGGCAGAAGCATTATATGGACACATGAGGGAGAGTTTGCTAGGTGGCCTTAGGGTGGAAGGTTTTCTAAGGAGACTGGACAATAGGAGCAGGCTGTGAGGGGCAGGTCAGCTGTGTTCAGGGGCCTGGGCTTGATCCTAAAGGCAGTGGAGAACCAGCAAGGGGTGAGCATATATGTGGAGTAGAGAAAGATGCAGCTTGAAGGAGGTGGATGCGGCAGTGGTTGGAGGATGGATGGGGGAGCTCCTGGGCTGGTCCCTTTTCTCATTCATCTCCGTAGGTCCAGCTACCCTGGCTGGCCCAGGTCATGGGCATTCCTGGCTACTACTGAGTACATCCACCAAGGAAAGGACCTCTGTGATTGCCCAGGCCCAAGAATGAGCTTGGGACTGGGCCTTAGCAGAAAAGCGCAGAGCTGAGGGTTTGGGGACTTAATAATCTTCAAGACAGTCCACTCCTGGCTGCCCTCATATCTCAGCCTGAATCAGCCCTGGTGGGGAGGAGCAGGTCACAGAGACAGCTGGGCTTGGCCGGATCTGGCCAGCAGGGGGCAGCCGCAGAGCATGGATGCTCTGCTCCGCACAGCTGGCATTTCGAACGGGTCTTTGGGAGGGTGGGGGTCAGACCAGTGTGTCAAGCACTTCCTGGGTGAGCTGAAGGGCAGGGGTAGGGACACCTTCACGTCCTCAGGGCTGTCCTGCCGAATGACAAAGCTGCTGGTAGGACTCCAGAGGCCCCATCAGATGCTCCAGTGACTTCAACCCTGGAAGCACACTAGAGTCACCTGGGTAGTGTGTAAAACATCCATCCATCAGTTCAGTGATCTGTGATGACCTAGAGCAGTGGGGTGGGCGTGGGGGTGTGAGGGAGGCTCAAGAAGGAGGGGGTGTGTGTATATATATAGCTGATTTATGTTGCTGTACAGCAGAAACTAACACAGCAATTATACTCTGATTTAAAAAAAATAATAAAAAATAAAAGCTCTAAGTGGATGCTGTTTCCAAAACAAACAAACAAACAAAAAACATACTCATTGCCTGATGTCCTCCTCAGATCAGTTGAGTCAGAGTCACCAGGGGCTGGGCCCAGGCGCACCTGTTAAGTCACTTCAGTCGTGTCCAACTCTTTGAGGCCCCATGGACTGTAGCCCGCCAGGCTCCTCTGTCCATGGAATTCTCCAGGCAAGAATACTGGAGTGGGTTGCCATACCCTCCTCTGGGGAATCTTCCTGACCCAGGGATCAAGCCCATGTCTCTTAAATCTCCTGTATTGGAAGGACTGTTGTTGAAGCTGAAACTCCAATACTTTGGCCACTTGATACGAAGAAGGTGAAAAGACTCATTTGAAAAGACCCTGATGCTGGGAAAGGTCGAAGGCAGGAGGAGAAGGGGACGACAGAGGATGAGATGGTTGGATGGCATCCCTGACTCAATGAACATGGGCTTGGGTAGACTCCGGGAGTTGGTGATGGACAGGGAGGCCTGGCGTGCTGTGGTTCACGGGGTCGCAAAGAGTTGGACATGACTGAGTGACTGAACTAAACTGAACTGATTGGCAGGTGGGTCCTTTTATCACTAATGCCACCTGGGAAGCTCGGGGCCCAGGCAACAGTAACTAAAAAAATCTCCCACAATGGTCCCAGTGCACACTGAACTGCTTGGCTGCAGGGATTTGAGAATGAATGGACAAATGTCAGGGCACTTTGCCCTCCTGGGAGTAGGTCTGTGTCGTTTACATCGTGTGACCACAAGGACACAAGAGTTGGCTCCAACCATCTGAGGGCTGAGAAAAGGTGGTAGGCAGGGCACAGGGCGAGAGGTACCTGCTCCCACTTGCCCCAAGGTACGGCATTCAGAGCGGACTGCAACGTGTGTGTCCATGAACATGCACAAGCATCCCTGTGTGTGTGCAGGCACCTTCTGTGTGAAGTGTCACGCACCTGCGTGCTTGGAGGTGTCTCTCCCCTGGGCAGCTGCACGTGCCTCTGGGCCTGTTCTGCCTGTGAGCACATGCGTGCTCTCGCTTTTGTGCTGCATGTATGTATCAGTACACACAAGTGTGGCTCCGAGCCTGCCGCTGTGAGCTGTCTCTGTGTCTGCCGGTGTGTGTCTGTGTGCACACATGTCTGTGCACATGCACGCTTGTGTCTGCATCCCCGTGTCTCACGTGTGAAGCCCTTAGGGCTGTGCTCATGGTATTGGGTCCGTAGGAACCGATGATGGATTTGAAGCTCTGCTTTTGAAGGTGTTTTTCCTCTTTCTCTCTCTCCTTCCCATCTGATCGATATTCCGCTCCTGTGCAGGCTCCCAAAAGACCACACACAGGCGAGTTCAGTGTGGACAGAGTCAAGCGTGGGTTTAGAAAAAAACCCCGCAACCCCTCCAGGCACTGTGTCTTCAGTCAGCCAGGTGGGCCGCCCGCCTCACTGGGAGAAGCTGCTCAGAACCCAGGGGGTGTTTGCCAGGCCCACCACCCCTCCCTGCCAGCACCTTGGAATGGCTGGAGGCAAGAAGGAGCCACCTGGGCCAGATGGGGACCTGAGGATTCCCAGGGTGCTGATTAAATCAACACATGTTATATCAATATTCTTTATGTATTCGTTCAACATTTATTTAGTGGAGGGGTAAAAGCGGTGATCTGCTTAGGTAAAAAATGAGATTTATTGCTTGCACCGAGCATCACAGACATCTTAATATATTTAGAGTTGCTTTTGATATCAGAGTTTTCCCATCATTTATAATTGGAGGTGCATTGTCTCTCACTCTGAGGATGGAAATCACTTACATAGAAGTGGTTACGAAGTTTGTTCTCATAGATGGAACTCTACTGGGCGTTATTCGGCTTGAGAACTTGAGCCAACTCTGCAAGACCGTGTTTCCCCTGAATAAATACTGCCTTGCTGTGAGTTAGTAAACGGTACCTCATTCAGGCTGCCTCAGTCCCCCGGACACACAGCTCTAGCAGTGGAGGTTGGATGGGGCTTCAGCCCAATTCATCCCCAGGCCTCCTTCAGCCCCGCGTGTGCAGTGTGGGCTGGACCTGTGTGTGTGAGTGGTCTGTTTGATATCCATATGCAGGAAGTCTGCCATGTTTTGTGTGGCTGGTGTGGCAGGGGTGTGTGACGAACTGAAATCTGATGTCTATCTGTAGTGAAGAATGGGATTGTGTGGGTGGCGGTCACCTGCAGGGGGCTGGATGGTGTGGGTGAGGCGGGCGTTAGGCGTGTGTTTGTGGTGTGCGCCTGCCTTGGGACTGAGCGAGCCGGGTGTGCCTGGGTGGGTGGGGGGTGTGTAGTATATAGTGTGTGTGTGTTTGTCTTTTTGGGGATGGGGTTCTTGAGGACAGGTTCAAGGTCTCCACCCTCCAGCCTAGCTCTGGAGCTGGCCCAGCCTTGGGCAGGCCTCTCCAAGGCCCCTCCCCAGCCTCACGTTCCATCCTGTTGCTGCCCCAACTGTACTGCTCTTGAAGGGTGGGCAACAGGATTCTGTCTGTCGGCCTGAAGGAAACAGTCCTTTAGACAGAAGGGACAGTCGGTGACATTGAAACTTTGCCCTGGCCCCAGCCTGCCTATGTGGAGTCTTCTTCCCCACTTGTTTGGAGATGAGTCTTTTTTTTTTTTAATCGAAACTCGCCATTCAGCTGGCGGGATCTTAGTTCCTGACCAGGGATCAAATCTGTGCTCCCTGCAGTGGAAGGTGGAGTCTTAACCACTGGGCTGCCAGGGAAGTCCCTCAGGCCACTGTTTAGGCCCTCATCATGTGAACAATTGCAATAGCATTCCCATCTGTCTTCCCTGTCTTCCTGCCGTCACCGCCCGCCCCATTCATTCTTCAGGCTGCAGCCAGAATGTTTCCCCAAAGTCAAATCTAGACATACCCTTCCTTACTCCAAACCCTTCGGGGACCCCTCAATGAGTACAAGATGAAACCCAGGCTCCTTAGCCCAGCACTCCAGGCCCCTGCCAGCTGACCCTCGTCTGCCTCTCTACCCGACCCTCCCCTCATGCTCACTGTGGCACCATTTTCTTGGACACCACTGTGAGGTCAAGCCTCTAGCTCTTTCCTCTGCTGAGGCTCTTATCCCTGCGGGCTGGTGTCCCCTCCTTACCCAGCCCAGCCAAGCTCCTTGGAAGCCTTCTCTGCTCTCTGTACAGAATTGATGGCTTCTCCAATCCTCCATCAAGGCCCTCTGCTCTACATTATAATGGTCAGCTGGGGTGTGTGTCCCCACCGCGCACACAAGAAGTGTGTGGCTTACTTTGGGGCTGCTGGAGGGATGCTCCTGGGCCAGACTCCAGCTTCTGGGGATCCACCCCGAAAAGGGCTCCAGCGCCCACCTACACTCTAGTGGAGGTGATGACTGGGGACAGTGATGTTTCCTCTTTCTTTCCTTCATTTAGGCAGCAGCTGGCCTGTGCTTCCTTGCCTTTTAGGGAGGTTGTATTTTGAGACTAGCTGGGAAGAGACATCTGGAAGACATTTCTCTGTTTGGTTTTGTTTCCCTAAAGCTGGAGCCTCTCTAGGTGATTAAGCAGGGTGTCCAGGTGGGAGAGGGGAGAGGAAATCAAAAAGAGAATCTTTTCTGGAGGTGACGGAAATGTGCGGGCAGCCAAGGTGCAGGAGACTCATGTGTGTTCCCTGGAAGGACCCTGGAAAAGGTGGGGTCCCCAGGGCATTGCGTGATTCCCAGCCTGGCTGAGAGTGCTGGTGGGGGAGCTGAAGGTGTCCCGAGGGCCTGGACAGGGGTGTCATAGGACACCAGGGAGTCAATGTTGAGTAACGGCTACGATGAGAACAGATGTTCTCTTAAGGCTGAAATACAATGGTCTTCTATTTCCCCAGAGCCTTGGCACTTCTCCGAGCAGTACTTAGACCCTGGGGTGCAATGGTGATGGTAGGGTGCAGAGTAAGTCGTTGTGCCTCATCTGTAAAGTAGAGATAAGAAGGGCATCTCCCATTATGATGATGTCATTTATATGTGGAATCTAGTATATGGCACAAATGCACTCATGTACAAAATGGAAACAGACTCACAGAGAGAATAGACTTGTGACTGCCAAGGGGGAGGGGTTGGGGGAGGGAAGGACTGGGAGTTTGGGATTAGCATACATACACTATTAAACATAGGATGGATAACCACAAGGTCCTATCTTCCCTGGTGGCTCAGAGCATCTGCCTGCAGTGTGGGAGACCTGGGTTCGATCCCTGGGTCGGGAAGATCCCCTGGAGAAGGAAATGGCAACCCACTCCAGTATTCTTGCCTGGAGAATCCCAGGGATGGAGGAGCCTGGTGGGCTACAGTCCACGGGGTTGCAAAGAGTCGGACACGACTGAGCAACTTAACTTTCACTTTCCTACTATACAGCACAGGGAATTATATTCAATTTCCTGTGATAAACCATAATGGAAAAGACTATAAAAAAGAATGCTATCTCTCTCTTGATGACAAGATTAAAGGATTAAAAGATTCTGTCTACCAAGTACTATTCCAAGGGCCCTACACACAATCATGCATTTAATCCGCACAACAACCCTGGGTGTTAGGCACTGCAATTCTTATTTTATGGAAGAGGAAACTGAGGTATTGACATGCTCAAGGGCTTAAACTGGGGACTGGATATAGGTGGTCTGGCACCCAAGCCTGAGCTCTGACCGCTGCCCCTCCTGGAGAAAGATACCAGGTGCTTAGAACATACTGAGGGGGCAGTGGGTGTTAGCGTCACACAAGGGAAATGTCTACTTTGAGTAACACTTGCCTAGAAGGTATCAAAGCTGAAGGCTGTTCATATAAAGAACAAAATAATGAACAGCATTTGCAGCCACATGGATAGACCTAGAGCTGATCACACTGAGTGACATAAGTCAGGAGAACGACAGGGGCCATATGATGTCATTGACACGTGGAATCTAAAAAATGACACAGGCTTCCCTTGTGGCTCAGCGGTAAAGACTTCACCTGCCAGTGCAGGGGACAGGGGTTTGATCTCTTGTCCGGGAATATCCATATGCCGTGGAGAACTAAGCCTGTGTGTGACAACTACTGAGCCTGTGCTCTAGAGCCTGGGAGCCTTGACTACTGAAGTCTACAAGCTCTCGGGCCCATCCTCCACAACTAGAGACGCCACCACAATAAGAAGCCCATACTAGAGATTAGCCCCCACTTTGGACTGCAAGGAGATCCAACCAGTCCATCCTGAAGGAGATCAGCCCTGGGATTTCTTTGGAAGGAATGATGCTGAAGCTGAAACTCCAGTACTTTGGCCACCTCATGTGAAGAGCTGACTCATGGAAAAGACCCTGATGCTGGGAGGGATTGGGGGCAGGAGGAGAAGGGGATGACCGAGGATGAGATGGCTGGATGGCATCACGGACTTGATGGACATGAGTCTGAGGGAACTCCGGGAGTTGGTGATGGACGGGGAAGCCTGGCATGCTGTGATTCATGGGGTTGCAAAGAGTCGGACACGACTGAGCGGCTGAACTGAACTGAAATAAACTGATACCACAACTAGAGAAGCCACCACAATGAGAAGCCTGTACTAGAGATTAGCCCCCACTCACCACAACTAGAGAAAAGCTTGCGCAGAGGGAAGACCCAGCACTGTGCGTGCTCAGTCACTCACTGTGTCTGACTCTGTGACCGCATGGACTGTAACCCACCAGGCTCTTCTGTCCCTGGAATTTTCTGGAGAATACTGGAGTGGGTTGCCGTTTCTTTCCCCAGAGGGTCTTCCTGACCCAGGGACCGAACCTCCATCTCTGATGTCTCCTACACTGGCAGCCAGGTTCTTTACCACTAGCACCACCTGGGAAGCCCAGGACCTACCACAGCCAAAAGTAAAATATAAATAAAATGTGACATAAATGAAACAGAAACAGACTCACAGACAGAGAGCAGATTTGTGGTTGCCAAGGTGGGAGGTAGAGGAGGGATGGATGGGGAGCTTGGATTAGCAGATGCAAACGATTATGTGAAGAGTGGGTTAACAACAAGGTCCGACTGGACAGCTTGTGTGCACGCTCAGCCACTCAGTTGTGTCTGACTCTGTGTGACCCCATGGACTGTAGCCCACCAGGCTCCACTGTCCATGGGATTCTCCAGGCAAGAATACTGGAGTGGGGTGCATGCCCTCCTCCAGGGGATCTTCCTGACCCAGGGATGGACCCCACAGCTCCTGTATCTCCTGCACTGCAGGCAGATTCTTTACTGCTGAGCTACCAGGGAAGCCCCCTGTACAGCGTTGTTGTTTTTCAGTTGCTAAGTCATGTCTGACTCTTTACGACCCCATGAACTGTAGCACACCAGGCTTCCCTGTCCTTCATTATCTCTGAGTTTGCTCAAACTCATGTCCATTGAATCATTGATGCCATCCAACCATCCCATCCTCTGTTGCCCTCTTCTCCTCTTGCTCTCAATCTTTCCCAGCATCAGGGTCTTTCCCAATGAATCGGCTCTTCACATCAGGTGGCCAAAGTACTGAAGCTTCAGCCTCAGCATCAGTCCTTCCAATTAATATTCAGGGTTGATTTCCTGTAGAGCATTGGGAACCTATATTCAATACCCCGTGATAAATCATAATGGAAAAGAATATTAAAAAAAATGTGGATAATTTATAACTGAATCACTTTGCTGTACAGCAGAAATTAAACACAATGTTGTAAATCAATTATACTTCAATAAAATAAATAAAAAACTCAGAGGCTGGTGTCGCCACACTACACATGCCACCTCCTCACTGGACCAAACTGGAGGTTTTCTGGATCTGTGAGAAAGTCCTCTGGGGAGTACAAGTTTTCATCCTTCAGTAACAGAACCACCACCACCTGCCGCCCCCTTTTCTGACAAAGAAAACCCTGAATTTTCCTCTTCAGCAAGCTGCTTGGTGACTGGCTATATTCACTGGTGTATGGACCTTCGTCTAGCACATTAAAACACTCAGGTTTTGTTTGTTTAGTTTGTATTATTTAATGGACCTATGTGCCCGACAGTTCTCAGTAAATATGAACTATGAGTAGGAATCTGTCTGCATACTTAAAAAAAAAATTAATCAATTGATTTGGCCGTGTTGGGTTTTAGCTGAAGCATGCAGGATCTTCATTGCATCATGTGGGCTCCTTTGTTGTGGTGCACGGACGGGCTTCGTTGCTCCTTGGCATGTGAGATAATAGTTCCCTAACCGGGGATCAAACCCATGTCCCCTGCATTGCAAGGCAGATTCTTAACCACTGGACCACCAGGGAAGTCTCCCCAATCTGCATACTGAAATGTGCAAGAAACAGCACACCCCCCCTTTCAAGCTGATTTTATTAACTCACACCAAGCCTCCATTTTTTCTTTTTCCTCTGGGAATCTGGGAAATTCGGCCTCAGTCGATTTTGGGGCCAAATTGAAGATGCGCGTGCATGCATGCGTGTGTGTGTTTGGGGGTTCCTATACCCAAAGTAGCGTGAAGCTGTTGGCCAAGCGGGAGCAGATAGTGAACCAAGTGGGCATTCAGGAGGGTGTCCCACTGAGGGGCAGAATAACAGGGACCAGCAAGCTGATACAGGGCGTGTCACTGAGAAGGCATGGGTGCTGCCCTGCTGCTAACGTGGCCCTGGAGTTTCTCCTTGGGGATGTGTCCAGGACACCTGTCCGACTTATCCATCAGAAGCATCCTGCTCTCTCTGACCAATCAGAGCACTCTGCAGTCTGTGAGGGTACTGACCTCAGCCGGTCTCAGGCTGTGATGTTGATTCTGTTGGATTCAATTCAGTTTGAGGCTACTGAGTTCAACATGGCTGGACTCTGCCAGATGCTAAAGGTGAAAGAAAGAGCAAATTAGACTTGACTCCTGCCAGTAGTTGAGTGGGGCCACATGCCGGTAGACACATGATGAAAACACGTGCTGCCATGACAGTGGGGTACGGGGAGCATCAAACAAGGGTCAGTGGAGTCTTCCAGAAAGATGCAGCCTCAAAGCCAAGACCGAGGGTGGGAGGGTGGTTCAGGCAGGGATGGCACGTGCTGGAGACTGGAGGCTGGAGCGTGTGGGGCCTGGAGATGATGTCTCTGGGGCACAGAGACATCTGGAAGGCCACGGGAGATGGAAAGGATGGGAGCTAGAGTGGCAGACTGATCTGGGTCATGCAGGGCTCTGTGGGCCTTATGCTGAAGGGTTTCGACCTTACCCATGAGTAACATGGAGCCTTTGCAGGAGAGTGACACCATTATATTTCAGCCTTAGAGAACATCCTGTCTGTGACGCAGAGGGTGGGTTTGAGGGTAGGCTGATACATGTTTCTCTGTAAAAAGCAGAGACATTACTTTGCTGACAAGGTCTGTCTAGTCAAAGCTTTGGTTTTTCCAGTAGTCATGTATGGATGTGAAAGTGGACCATAAAGAAAGCTGAGCCCTGAAGAATTGATGCTTTTGAACTGTAGTGTTGGAGAAGACTCTTGAGAGTCCCTTGGACGACAAAGAGATCAAACCAGTCAATCCAAAAGGAAGTCAGTCCTGAATATTCATTGGAGGGACTGTTGCTGAGGCTGAAGCTCCAGTACTTTGGCCACCTCACTTGAAAAGCCTACTCATTGGAAAAGACCCTGGTGCTGGGAAGGAGTGAAGGCTGGAGAAGGGGACAACAGAGGATGAGATGGTAGGATGGTATCACCGACTCAATGAACACAAATTTGAGCAAGCTCTGGGAGATGGTGAGGACAGGGAAGCCTGGCGTACTTCAGTTCATGGGGTCGCAAAGAGTCGGACATGACTGAGTGACTGAACTGAACTAACTGATACATGTTTAACAACTAGCTCTCTGGAAAAAAAGACTTTTTGCCAATTTCTGCAGTGTAAGTCCTTCCAGCATGATTGATTTCAAGCCACCCAGGTGATGTCACACATCAGAAGGCAGAGCTGGGGTGGGATGCTGATAGTCTGAACTCCTGAGCTGGGGCCAGTCAGCTCCCATTCACTACTGGTTGCAGGGGAGCAGGGAGGCCTTATTTCTTTTTCTAGAACAAGTGGGCAAGCAAACTCCTCTCATTTCCCTTTGTCTCCTGCCCCAACACTGAACCCGGACCCTGCACAGAGTTAGCACCGAGGGCCAGAAGTATTCTGGAAGGATAAGCAAGGCAGAGAAGAACCCTCAGGAGCATCCCATCCCATTTCCTCGAGGAATCCCTATAAACCAGCTCTGACAAGGCAGTCAGCGGCAGGCAAGGGTGCCCCATGTGATCAGATTTCAGGGCTGAGGACGGGAGGAGAGCACGCTGGGATGGGAGGCTGATGAGCTGATGGTAATAATTATGACAATTATGCAAAATACACAAATAATAATTACAGAAAATCATGATTATTATTTGTGGGTGTGAGATGTCTCCAGCTTTTTGGAACTGTGTAGAAGCCTCAGATGCCCCTTTTCCCTTGGGAGTGGGAGTGTCACAGCTAAGCTTGGGGCTGTGTAACAGGAGCTGGGGTTTATAGTCGTTCACTAGACAGCTGGCTCCTGCCCTGGGTTGGTGGGATCCAGCTTTCCTCACCCAAAGCCAGGCCAGGCTGGGCCAGACAAGACCCTAGTGGCATAATAAAGCCCCTCTTTTGGAACTCCAACAAGAGGAGTTGCCTTAGGGCTGGGAAACTGATGGGAACTGGATTTAAGATGGCACCAGGAGCTCCACAGCTGGAGGTCATTAACTCTATTAACACGACTCAGGTTCAGTTCCTTGCCTCTGCTGTTTCTGTTTTGCTATCAATTAAGCAGCTCTCTTTTTTTTTCCTCTTCTATTTCAAACCCCTGAGAGACAACATTTGATTGGTTCAGTTGACCACTGCCTCCTTGTAGCGTGTGTTGTGTCCAGCCATGTGATAGGCTATTAGGTAGCCAATGGATGAGCTGCTCTTGTGTCAGGTGCTCATGTATGGACCAATCAGATCTCAGTGCTGAGTTGGCTGTCTTTGGCAGGGTAGATTCAAGCAGAAGTTGTTGCATGGCGGCAGACGTGTCCTGTGTGAACATAAGTCATGATACTTCATTCAGTAGATTATGGTGAGTCCTGCAAAGTCCTCAAGGATGTGATTTTTATTAAAAAAAAATGTATTTATATATTTATTTTTGGCTCTGTTGGGTTTTCACTGCTGCACAGGCTTTTCTGTAGTTGCGGCAAGTAGGGGCTACTCTCCGGTTGCGGAGCAGGGACTTCAATAGTTGGGACCTTTGGGCTCTAGAGCCCAGGCTCAGTAGTTGCAGCACATGAGGTTAGTTGCTCCGTGGCATGTGGGATCTTCCCAAACCAAGGACTGAACCCATGTCTCCTGTGTTGGCAGATGGATTCTTTACCATTGAGCCAGAGAGAATCACTGGAGGCAGAGAACGGAGGGAGGGAGGCCATGTAACTGGCTGCTGCCTCAGCCCAGTGAAAGATGAACTGAGTTGGTCTAATTTAGAAGATTGGGCTGGCCTGGATTTGAGTGAGAGAGTGAGTATCCTAGGGTGCCAAATTTAAGGAAGCACTCATTTTTAGGGATGTTCTTGCCTGCTTCCCCTAACCCTGGGTTGGGGCAGGGAGGAGGTGGTTGGTGGAGAAGGCAGCTGAATTTGTAAGCCCTAACTGGTGGGTTGCAGGTGAGGCTAAGGCAGAGGCTTCTGATGTTATGGACCTCCAGAGGATGAAGAGGCCAGGCCTGAAGTTGGGGAAGCAGAGGAAGCAGGGGCAGGTTTAGGAGGAGGCTGATAAATTCACTTTGGGGTGTGCTGAGTTTCAGGTGCTTGTGGGATATTAAAGGTGAGATTCCTAGTAGACAGATGGGAATATGTGTTTGAAGCATGGAGAGGAGTCAGACAAGGTGAGATGGGCTTTGATAGTGTCAAGTGTAGAGTCCACGAGGCGCCATGTGTGCCCGGCACAGAGCACGTGCTCAGGAAATGTTTGGTAAACAATGCTTGAAGTCCTGGGAGTGGACCTGCTCGCCCAGGGAGTGGTGCAGGGAGGCGTGGGTCATTAGTGGCAAAATGCCAGGCATCTAACAATATTCTCTGGGTTAGAGGCATTTGTGAATAGAACGAAAGTCTTCAGGGGTCCTTGAGATAACCACATGCTCATGTTTATGTATTTGTCTTGTCCTTGAGAATGGCTGGAGCGTGAATATCTAGTTGAAGGGTTAGGACCACGGGTCAGGAGACCTCCTCCCTCTTCTCTGACTGTGAAGGTCTTTGCTCATCTAAGAAATGTCTTTTGGGAATCGCCTGGAGATCATACCTGAATAGTCTAGTGGTTTTCCCTACTTTCTTCAATTTCAGTCTGAATTCGACAATAAGGAGTTCATGATCTGAGCCACAGTCAGCTCCCGGTCTTATTTTTGCTGACTGTATAGAGCTTCTCCATCTTTGGCTGCAAAGAATAAAATCAATCTGATTTTGGTGTTGACCATCTGGTGATGTCCATGTGTAGAGCTTCTCTTGTGTTGTTGGAAGAGGGTGTTTGCTATGACCAGTGTGTTCTCTTGGCAGAGCTCTATTAGCTTTTGTCCTGCTTCATTCTGTACTCCAAGGCCAAATTTGCCTGTTACTCCAGGTGTTTCTTGACTTCCTATTTTTGCATTTCAGTCCCCTATAATGAAAAGGACATCTTTTTTGGATATTAGTTCTAGAAGGTCTTATAGGTCTTCATAGAACTGTTCAACTTCAGCTTCTTCAGCATTACTGGTCAGGGCATAGACTTGGATTACCATGATATTGAATGGTTTGCCTTGGAAATGAACAGAGATCATTCTGTCGTTTTTGAGATTGCATCCAAGTACTGCATTTTGGACTCTTTTGTTGACCATGATGGCTACTCCATTTCTTCTGAGGGATTCCTGCCCGCAGTAGTAGATATAATGGTCATCTGAGTTAAATTCACCCATTCCAGTCCATCTTAGTTCACTGATTCCTAGAATGTTGATGTTCACTCTTGCCATCTCCTGTTTGACCACTTCCAATTTGCCTTGATTCATGGACCTGACATTCCAGGTTCCTATGCAATATTGCTCTTTACAGCATCAGCCCTTGCTTCCATCACCAGTCCCATCCACAAATGGGTGTTGTTTTTGCTTTGGCTCCATCCCTTCATTCTTTCTGGAGTTATTTCTTCACTGATCTCCAGTAGCATATTGGGCACCTACTGACCTGGGGAGTTCCTCTTTCAGTGTCCTATCTTTTTGCCTTTTCATACTGTTCATGGGGTTCTCAAGGCAAGAATACTGAAGTGGTTTGCCATTCCCTTCTCCAGTGGACCATATTCTGTCAGACCTCTCCACCATGACCCGTCCATCTTGGGTGGCCCCACACAGCATGGCTTAGTTTCATTGAGTTAGACAAGGCTGTGGTCCATGTGATCAGATTGGCTAGTTGTCTGTGATTGTGGTTTCAGTGTGTCTGCCCTCTGATGCCCTCTCTCAGTGCCTCCCGTCTTACTTGGGTTTCTCTTACCTTGGATGTGGGGTATCTCTTCACGGCTGCTCCAGCAAAGCGTAGCTGCTGCTCCTTACCTTGAACGTAGGGTAGCTCCTCTTGGCAGCCAGTGAGACATTGTACAGGAGACAGTAATCAACCATCCCCAAGAAAAACAAATGCAAAAAAGCAAAATGGCTGTCTGAGGAAGCCTTACAAATAGCTGTGAAAAGAAGGGAAGCGAAAAGCAAAGGAGAAAAGGAAAGATATACACATTTGAATGCAGAGTTCCAAAGAATAGCAAGGAGATAAGAAAGACTTCCTCAGTGATCAATGCAAAGAAATAGAGAAAAACAATAGAATGGGAATGACTAGAGAGCTCTTCAAGAAAATTAGAGGTACCAAGGGAACATTTCATGCAAAGATGGGCTCAATAAAGGACAGAAATGGTATGGACCTAACAGAAGCAGAAGATATTAAGAAGAGGTGGCAAGGATACACAGAAGAACTATATAAAAAAGATCTTCACAACCCAGATAATCACAATGGTGTGATCACTCACCTATAGCCAGACATCCTGGAATGTGAAGTCAAGTGGGCCTTAGGAAGCATCACTATGAACAAAGCTAGTGGAGGTGATGGAATTCCAGTTGAGCTATTTCAAATCCTAAAAGATGATGCTGTGAAAGTGCTGCACTCAATATGCCAGCAAATTTGGACAACTCAGCCGTGGCCACAGGACTGGAAAAGGTCAGTTTTCATTCCAATTCCAAAGAAAGGAAATGCCAAAGACTGCTCAAACTACCGCACAATTGCACTCATCTCACACGCTAGTAAAGTGATGCTTAAGATTCTCTAAGCCAGGCTTCAGCAATACGTGAACCGTGAACTTCCAGATGTTCAAGCTGGTTTTAGAAAAGGCAGAGGTACCAGATATCAAATTGCCAACATATGCTGGATCATAGAAAAAGCAAAAGAGTTCCAGAAGAACATCTATTTCTGCTTTATTGACTATGCCAAAGCCTTTGACTGTGTGGATCACAATCAACTGTGGAAAATTCTGAAAGAGATGGGAATACCAGACCACTCTGACCTGCCTCTTGAGAAACCTGTATGCAGGTCAGGAAGCAACAGTTAGAACTGGACGTGGAACAACAGACTGGTTCCAAATAGGAAAAGGAGTACGTCAAGGCTGTATATTGTCATCCTACTTATTTAACTTCTATGCAGAGTACATCATGAGAAATGCTGGGCTGGAAGAAGCACAAACTGGGATCAAGAATGCTGGGAGAAATATCAATAACCTCAGATATGCAGATGACACCACCCTTATGGCAGAAAGTGAAGAACTAAAGAGCCTCTTGATGAAAGTGAAAGTGGAGAGTGAAAAGGTTGGCTTAAAGCTCAACATTCAGAAAACGAAGATCATGGCATCTGGTCCCATCACTTCATGGCAAATAGATGGGGAAACAGTGGAAACAGTGTCAGACTTTATTTTTCTGGGCTCCAAAATCCCTGGATGGTGATTGCAGCCATGAAATTAAAAGACACTTACTCCTTGGAAGGAAAGTTATGACCAACCTAGATAGCATATTCAAAAGCAGAGACAATACTTTGCCGACTAAGGTCCGTCTAGTCAAGGCTAGTCAAGGTTTTTCCAGTGGTCATGTATGGATGTGAGAGTTGGACTGTGAAGAAAGCTGAGCACCGAAGAATTGATGCTTTTGAACTGTGATGTTGGAGAAGACTCTTGAGAGTCCCTTGGAATGCAAGGAGATCCACTCAGTCCATTCTAAAGGAGATCAGTCCTGGGTGTTCATTGGAAGGACTGATGTTGAAGCTGAAACTCCAATACTTTGGCCACCTGATGCGAAGAGCTGACTCATTTGAAAAGACCGTGATGCTGGGAAAGATAGAAGGCAGGAAGAGAAGAGGACGACACTGGGTGAGATGGTTGGATGGCATTACTGACTCAATGGACATCGGTTTGGGTAAACTCTGGGAGTTGGTGATGGACAGGGAGGCCTGGCGTGCTGCATGCAGTTCATGAGGTCACAAAGAGTCGGACATGACTGAGCGACTGAACTGAACTGGAGATCATGCCTGGTCATGAGTGGAACTGAGAGCATAACCCTCCATACCTATGTCAGATCTCGAATGTGACTTTACAGTCATGAATTTACTTGAGCTCTATTGTTTCCTTGTGATGGAAAATACATAAGACTCATCCCCATTTTATAGATGAAGCACTGAGGCTCTGAGTTGGTCAGGGAAGGCTGGATTAAAATCTTGGTCTATTTAAAAAGATATATTCTCCTGAACCTGGAAGTCATCATGTATTCTAGACTTTCCTGACATATATGATAATAGGATGACGTCAGAGCTATATTTGTTACTTTGTTATTTTGTAGCTAAATCATGTCCGACTCTTTGCCACCTTATGGACCGCAGCATGCCAAGCTTCCCTGTCCTTCACTATCTCCCAGAGTTTGCTCACACTCATGTCCATTGAGTCGATGATGCCATCCAACCATCTCATCCTCTGTCGCCCGCTTCTCCTCCTGCCTTCAATCTTCTCCAGCATCTGGATCTTTTCCAATGAGTTGACTCTTTGCATCAGGTGGCCAGAGTATTGGAGCTTCAGCTTTAGTATCAGTCCTTCCAGAGCTATATAAATGGCTTATATTTATTAAGGACTTATTATGTGCTGGATACTTGATGTGTGTGTATATATATATATATATAATTAAGAGCTCTATTTAAAAGTTTGCTATTTATTATTGGGTATGTTATTTATTATTGGCCATCTTTGCTGCTGCGTGTGGGCTTTCTCCAGTGGCTGCCAGTGGGGCTACTGTCTAGTGGCAGTGTGGGCATCTATTGCTGTGGAGCCCTGGCCGTAGGGCTTGAGTAGTTGTGGTGCACTGGCTTAGTTGCCTTGCAGCATGAGGAACCTTCCTGGACTGGGGATTGAACCCGTGTCCCCTGCATCCGCAAGCAGGTTCCCAACCAAAGCAGATTCCCAGACCACCAGGGAAGTCCTGGATACTATATTTGTCATTTAAACCTCATTGAAGCCTCACAACAATTCCGTGAGGTAAGCGCTATCATCCGTCTATTGGCGAGAGTTAAAAAAGACAGATAACCTCCAGTTCTGGCCGTGGTGTGGGAAGAAAGCTCTTGTGTACATCACTGAGGGTGAGAATTGCTTATAAATGTTAGGGAACAAAATCAGCAGTAGCAATTAAAATTTAAAATACAAACACCCTCTAATTCACAAATCCCTCTTTTGGGAATCCCTCCTATGGGAATAAAAACATCAGAGCACAAGTATAAGATATTCATTATAGCCGCATTTGTAGCAGTGAAAAAGAAACCATTGAACATCCATCAAGAGGGAAGGAGCTAAGTAACTCCTGGCTGAATTAAGCTGCGGATGGTTCCACAGGCGGTGAGGAGGGGAGTTATGTTTGCATGCACTGACCTGGAGAGTTGTTCGTGACTTACTAAGTGAACAAAGCGAGTCTGGAGTAATGTGAATCTTATTTTTAAAATTAAATAAATCAGAAATAAAAGGACAAAAAGCCCACATAGTTTTTTGTGTTTGTGTGGGCCTAGAAAATTATCTGGAAGGATGTGCAGCATCTGTTGTGACCTTGGGGAAATGACTTTGAAGGCAGGGAGGGGGAGAAAATGAATTTTTCACGCACTTCTGCATTCTTCAACTAAGAATGTGACAGTCACGGGCGGCTTCATAGAGGTGGTGACATTTGCATTGAATCTTTTTTTAATTTAAAGTTTTGTTTGTTGTTGTTGAGGTGGCTCTTCGTTGCTGTGTGTGGGCTTTTCTTTAGTTGCAGCAGGTGGGGCTGCTCTTCCTCGAGGGGCACAGGCTTCTCATTGCAGTGGTTTCTCTTGTTGTGGAGCACAGGCTCTAGGGCAAGCGTGCCTCAGTAGTGTGGCACACGGGCTTAGTTGCCCCGTGGCGTGTGGAATCTTCCCAGACCAGGGATCAAACCCTGAGCTTCCCTGCATTAGGAACATGGAGTGTTAGCCACTGGACCACCAGGGAAGTCCTGAGTTGACTCTTGGAGGAAGAATGGAAGTTTGCCAGATAATGAGTTGGGAGAGGCAATATTTTAGGCAGAGGTGCAGAGAGGCGGGGGTGGGGTGGGGTGGCTGCTTGCTTCCTGCTCTGTGCCCCGAGCCTCCCAGGAAAGAGTGCAGATTAAAATGAGATAATGTATGTGGAGCACCTGGGGCACAGCGGACCTCAACTCCCGTGAGCCGGACTGCCTCTCCATATATCAGAATATGGGTTAAAGATCGTATGTGGTGAACGCATGTTAGGTACAGGATGGGGTAGGGGTGAGGATGTGGGTGGTGGGGTTCATGGGCGGAGGCCTCTTCATTCTTCATTTCTTTTATTCCTTCCTCCTCTCCTTTAATTAATTAGTCTTCCTTGTGTTCTCCCCCAATCCCTCTCTTTCTGCTTCTGCTCCACTCAAACCCCTTTGCCCCCTCCCATAGGCACTTGTAGGGAGAGTTGCTGCAGGACGGTAGGCTGGATATGCTGTGTACCATCTTGATCTGGGCCACTCAGGCAAGACCCTGGCCTGTGCTGCCAGATCAACTTGGGTTCACATTCCAGCTCTTCAACTTATTATGTGGCCTCAGGTTGGTGGTTTAGCCTCTCTGAGCTACAGCTTCTTCATCTGTAAAATGTACATAATGATTCTTCTCTCATGGGGTTGTTGTGAAGATGAAATGAGAAAATGTTTACATCTAGCACGGACTTCTTAATTTTCTTTCAGCCTGGTTTTGGAGAGGATTCTGGCCAAATCTGTGAACCTCTGCTGTCCTTTTGTTTAAGGGGCTTCCTTTTTGCCTAAAACCCAAACTTGAATTGTGGATTAGCCATGATCAGCGTTCAATTCTGTACATGCTATAGGGTCCTGCTTGCCCTCTCTTCCTCTTAAACTCAGAAAACAAAGTGAATCAGAACAGTTCCAGGCAGGGGACTTCCCTGGTAGTCCAGTGGATAAGAATCTGCCTTGCAATGCAGGGGACACAGGTTCAATCCCTGGTCGGGGTACTAAGATCCTACATGCTGCTGCTGCCGAAGCCTGTGCAGCACAACTGGAGAGTCCCTGTGATGCAGCTAAGACCCAAGGCAGCCAGTTTATATATTTTTAAAATAATAATAAAAAAAAGCCCTAGCGCCAGCCGCAGAACCTACATGACGGCCTGGACTGGCTCCCAGGGATGGTTAAAGGCGGGCAGCTGCGGGTAGCTGGGGGCAGACAGCAGAGGATTTGGAGGCTCTCCAGCACCCATTGGAGTTCCTCCCTAGTTCTGTGTGCATGTGTGAGGGGTGCTGGGAAGGGCCCATTAGTGGTGATGGAAAGAGCTCTGAGTTATTAATGGTGTTTGTAGTTGTAAGCTCCGCTAATGATGATAACCATGTGCATTGTAATAATGAGTGTAATGAGAACTTTCGCAATGAATTAATAGATCAGTTGTGACTTCGATGACTGTGGTAAGTGGGCTAGAGCATGATTCTATGTTCATAGCCTGGTCACAGCCCGGTGGAGGCACGGGTGCATGAGGGCAGGAGAGAGCCTGGGGTTAGTGGCAGCTGGGAGGTGGGCAGACCTGGGTGTGTATCTCTGCACAGTATCTTCAGAGCTGTGTGCCTTGGTATTGTCTTGTTACCTCTCTGAACCTCAGTTTTCTCATCTGTAAATGGGAGATGATAATAACGCCATCCTACAGACCCATGAGGATTAAATGAGATAATGCACCAGAAGCAGGCAATGCTTCTTCCTTCAGGCACTGGCTGCTTTGATGAGTGCCACCCATGCCCCAGCTGCTGGCCATTTGTGCTGGCTGTTCCCTCCTCCTGGCATGCTCTCCTCCCAGACCTTTACCCGGCTTGCCCCTCCTGCTGGCACGCCTCTGCTCAGATGTCACCTCATCCGGGAGGCCTTTTATCACCTCTTTATCTAAAACAATGCTCCACACTCAGTCCCCTCGTCTGCTTTATCTTTATTCACAGCTGTTGACATTTTATATATGTAGTGGTTTAGTACTTTATTGTCTGTATCTCCCTCTAGACTATAAGTGTCTTAAGAACAAAGGCTTGTTTTTTGTTCACTGCAGAATCTCCAGTGCCTGGAACAGCACCGGCTCACAGGAGGCACTTGGAAATATTTACTGCATAACTGAAGGCGTAGGGTATGTGCCTTATAAACAGTGACCAGGTTACAACTGTGTGAGCAAATAAGGAGGAACCAAGGCAATGAAGAAACTTCACGGTGAGGCTTCTCTCCAAAGGCTCCATCTTCACAGGAACACTCAGAGCCTCCTGCCCTAACTGCACAGCCCTCTCTGCCTCACTGAGAGGGAGAATCACAGAGCTATGATTAATGATCTTGGATAAGACATCAGACCGCACCACTGAGAGGAGATATGCCAGGCCTGGGGACAGCGCATCAAGAAGGACAGAGAGTAAGGTTTCTATGCCTGTGCAGCCGTGAGAAGCGACTTAGGAGTCCTTCTGCCAGCCCCCTGGACACTGTCTGGAAAGTCTCCAAAAGTACTGTGTGCCCCTGCGTCTGTTGTGAGGTGTGTGCTGGCGTGTCATTGTGAGTGTGCTGGTGGGTGTGAACCCACATCCTGTGTTTGTTCGCTTGTTTGTGTGTGTTGGGGAAACAATCACGTGTGTGACTGTCCACGAGTGTGCTGGTGTGGGCTTGTGTGGAAGTTTGGCAGTAGATGGTAGTGTGTGGGTTGGAGTATTGGTGAGTTTGTTGTGAACCTTTGCTTGAGAGTGAGCTGGTGGTATGTGTTCATGAAACTGTGTGTGTGCTTATGTTGTGAGTGGGTTGGAACATGTTTTGTGTGTATATTCTAGCTCTGGAAGGGTGTGGATGATAAGAGGGTATGTGTGTTTGGGGGGGTTAGGGTGTGAACTCCGTGACTGGTTCATCACGAATTCTTGAGGCCACGTGCAGTGTGTCCTGAAGGCATCCCCCCTTGAGGCTGGTGCTGCCAAAGATACCAGTTGTATCATTTTGCTTGTGTGACAAGACATCCTGACACAGAGCCATGGAGAGAAACATGGGTCTCTTGGGAAGATTTCTGCTGATTGCTGCTGTTTGAATAGAAACACAATTATTTCATAAGGCTGGGATGGCAGTGTTGGAAATAGCCGAGTGCAGAACTGGAGCGTCAGGGACCACATCCCATTTGATACTAATTGGTTTGATGATGATAATTGTTGCATTGCAGACGGTGTGACTATCTCCTAATTTAATATAATCAATAAGGTAACAACAGCTCAATGCAAATGAGATGTAGGGAACCATGGGGCCATTTGTAAGTTGTGTTCTTAATGCATTTTCCTAATTAGCTGGAGCCAGGCTCCCTCCCCTGGAGTGTGGGAGAAGTGATCATTGAGATTGCTGTGCTTTCTCCAAACCTCCACTGTCAGAGAGGCTCAAGAAGGGCTCTTATCCTGGGGGCTCCCAGGAACCCAAGGACTTTCTTAGGAGAAGCTGAATAGAGTCAGGGAGCAGATAATTCAATAGGACACTTCCCTGCAGACTCACGATACTCCCCAGCCTGAACCCCTGTAGTTTCACTATCTCTTCCATCTGATTAGGAGGTGTTCCAGGGCAAGGATTTTGCTTCTGCCATCAGACTGGTCACTTCATCACTCAGGGACCTATGTCTCTTTTATTGAGTCAAGGCCCCAAATGCTACTGCTGATGCTTTATTTACTAGACCAGAGCCTTGCCAAGGCCATGGTGGAGGGTTCCCCTCCAGAGCAGAGTTTTGATTCTGCTCTTGGCCTGGTGCTTGCCCAGACCTTGTGGGTGTGTGTATGTGTGTATATTGCAGCATGCTCCAGAGAGTGTCAGGAACACGGCCTGCCAGCAGGGATGTGGCAGAATGTAGGACTTTGGAAGAGACTCTGGATCCAGACTGCTTGGGCTATTGACTGGGGCACCTTGGGCAAGTCACTTGACCTCTCTGTGCCTCCACTTCCTCACTCTATAAATGGGGGAAAATCCTTACTCATGGATCTCTTGTGAGATTTAAATGAGCTAGTATGTTCACTCACTTTAATATGTATTCTAGTAAAATAACCTAGTTCCTGAGTCTCATTAGTCACATTCAAGTGTTTAGTAGATGGGGAAACGGTGGAAACAGTGTCAGACTTTATTTTTTGGGCTCCAAAATCACTGCAGGTGGTGATTGCAGCCATGAAATTAAAAGACACTTACTCCTTGGAAGGAAAGTTATGACCAACCTAGATAGCATACTAAAAAGCAGAGACATTACTTTGTCAACAAAGGTCTGTCTAGTCAAGGCTATGGTTTTTCCAGTGGTCATGTATGGATGTGAAAGTTGGACTGTGAAGAAAGCTGAGCATTGAAGAATTAATGGTTTTGAACTGTGGTGTTGGAGAAGACTCTTGAGAGTCCTTTGGACTACAAGGAGATCCAACCAGTCCATTCTAAAGGAGATTAGTCCTGGGTGTTCATTGGAAGGACTGATGCTAAAGCTGAAACTCCAATACTTTGGCCACCTCATGAGAAGAGTTGACTCATTGGAAAAGACCCTGATGCTGGGAGGGATTGGGGGCAGGAGAAGAAGGGTACGACAGAGGATGAGATGGCTGGATGGCATCACTGACTCAATGGACATGAGTTTGAGTGAACTCTGGGAATTGGTGATGGACCGGGAGGCCTGGAGTGCTGCAATTCACGGGGTCGCAAAGAGTTGGACACGACTGAACGACTGACCTGAACTGAACTGTGGCTAGTAGCCAGAGGATTGGACTGAGTAGACACCATGCACCATTTCTGTATCTTTTCCATCATCACAGAAAGTTGTATTGGGCAGAGCGGCTGCAGACTTTTGATGCTGAGTAAGCTGAGCTCCAAGCAGGTTCCACACTTCTCCAGATTTCGCTATGGGTGCATCTGTGTTTTCTCTAACTAATTCAGTTCATCGCACAAACTCCCCTCCTGCTGGCAGAAAGAATCCAGCCCTGCGCCACCTCTTGTCACACCCCTGGCACCTGACACCTAGGCCTGGGAGCTCTAGTGGCTGTTGCACCAGATGGCCTGGGAGTTATTAATGAGAGACCATGTGTGTTTGTGTGTGCATATGAGCTGGGGCCATGTGCTGTGATCATCATTTGGGGGCCTTCCTTGGGGAAGTAACAAACTGCATCATATCCCAGGAGTGCTCCCGTGGGCGCCATCTCATAAATCAGTGTGAAAGGCTGCTGGTCCCTGCTGAGTTGTCCTGTGGCCCCACAGCTAAGTGACCCAAAGGCTGTGGGACTGCCATGGCTTCACATCCCATCATCCCCACCCTGGCTCTCTGGGCCTCGTGCACTCTGTGCTGACTCAGCTTGTCAGCAGCCTTAAGGCTCCAGCCCTGACTCTGTTAGTAGCCAGTGATCTGATCTTGGAGGAATCACCTTTCATCTCTCAGCCTCACTTTTCTCATCAGTAAAGTAGGGGAAGAGAGGGGACATTACACAACCTCTGAAGCCCCTTAGAACTGTAATATTTGGGATTTACACTCAGTTCCACCTTCCAGATCAAGGAAAAGACCACAGGTCTGTGTGTTTGGGGTGATGAGGGTACTGAAACCTCCTTGTTAAATCTTCAGATTTCTGGATCCCACCTGGATCTGCTGCTGCAGGGTGATGACTCTGCAGATGATGACTTTGAACTGTCTTTGCCTTTCCCTAGTAGCTCTAATGCACCATCATGTTAGAGAGCCTTTGGCCCAAGGGCACAGGCTGTATCTCTAGTGCTCCTGCTTTCAGAGAAGAAGGGCTGAGGCACCAGGTATAGGAGAGGGCTGAGTGGAGATGTTAGTGCAGGTAGGGTGAGGAAGGCTGTGTCTTCCAGGGACCCCTTGTTGAAAGCCAGGTTCCAGAGTTTGGCTGACTGAATGTGAGGTCTGGCTCAGAACAGAAGCACAGCTGGGAGATCTGTTCTGAGGGGCAGGTGGGGTTGCTTCTCTGGATTTCTGGAAACAAGTCTGACCCAATGGAAGGGACTATAGTAAGTAGGCAAGAGGGTTCTACATGGCTTCAAATTCTGGCTTAGTGATAACTTAACCATATGACCTTGGACAATTAATTTAACCTCATCTGTAGAATGGTGACCGTATGACCTGCCTTACAAGACAGCATATGTAAAAGCTCCTGGTGCATAGAAGTACTTACATACTCTCCTTCACCCACTAGCTTCCAGGATCCTCTTTGACAGGGCTCAGAGTCATATGGGGGCCTGGGTAGTATTTGGGTAATAATTTAACTGCCGCTTGCACCATATTCTGTGGTTTACCAAGCACTTTCATGGGTATTATCTCATGGTGGGCTTGTGACACCCTGATGGAAAAACTGAGGTTCAAAGAAACTTGGTGACTTTCTCAAGGTCATTTTCTGGGACTTAGGATATGGGACAGGTTCTGTTCGAATTGAGACCCACTGTCAGTGGGTCAAAGCTTCCCTGTATTTCTTTTTTTAAAAAATTTATTCATGTTCATATTTGGCTGTGCTCCGTTGCTACGGGAGGGCTTTCTGGACTTGTGGGGAACTGGGCTGTTTGTTGTAGTATGCTGGCTTTTCACTGCAGCGGCTTCTCTTCTTGTGACAACCAGGCTCTAGGGCACGCAGGCTGCAGGAGTTGTGGCACACTGGCTTAGTTGCTCTGAATCATGTGGAATCTTCCCCAACCAGGGATTGAACCTGTGTCCCCTGCATTGGCAGGCAGATTCTTAACCACTGGACCACCAGGGAAATCCTCCTGGCACTTCTTAAAGACAGTGAATTGGTGGGGCAAAGTGGGGTGGGGTGGAGCCACAGGGAGACTCCTAGGGAATGTCCACCTGGGTTGGGCTCCTGCTTCACCCAGTGATGTTGGAATGGGTGTCTCTTGTTGGGGAGCCTTGTTCTGACATCCTGTTCAGGATGCACTGGTGGGAGTAGGGGTGAGTCTGTTCTCTCGCCTCTGATCTTGCAGCCTGGACTTCTGCGTGCTGAGCCAAGTCCCAGTTCCCCTCCTTGTGACTTATTCACCGTCTACGGCCATGTTTTAAGGAACTGAGTGGAGAGTAAGCCTGTGAGGTTGAGAAAGGCAGGGATAAACAGACCATCCATGTAGGCAGTGGTTAACATAAGCACAGTAGAGCCATGGTTCTGGGCAGGAGGCTGGCAGAGGTGTCAGCCCACAGCTGCCCAGGTGTGAACTTGAGCAGGCTGGAGGGAGTCATGGTCAGGCAGGAAGCAGAGCTGGGCAGGTATCTGGCTCTGGACTTGGCACAGGACGGGCATGGTCTGACACCTCAGACAGAGGCTGCTAGGACCATGGACAGCTCTACACACGTGCTGGTGTCTGGACCCCTCGCAGACTTTTATCCCCAGACTTGCTAACCCTGCCCGCCACCCGACTCTCTAGTTGTTAAAGAGCCTTTGCAAACCCCTTTCTTAGCTTAGTCTCTGAGAAGTTCCTCCCGTAGCTCTCAAACTGTTCCCAGAAGGATACCTGTGATTTTGATCTGCCTGGAGGGGTTCTCTTGAAGTGGTTCATATCCTTCAAGGGTCCAGTTTTGTTGGTGGGTGATTCTTGTCACCCCCTGGAGCCCCCATAGTTTTAGTCCAGGGTCCAGTGCCAGCCAGCGACTCAGTCTTTACTTGAGCAGGCCACCAAAGTCTGCTTTGAGTTGGAGCGACTCTGCTTTTTCTCGGCCAGTCATGCTGCCCACTCTCTCAAGTGGACCAGTATTTCTCCCCAGCTCCTCTTTTTCCTCCCTTTTTGCTTGTGACTGCTTGAGTGAATCAGAGATGAAGATCAGAAGTCACAAGTGGAGAAGCTTTTCCCACTAATGAGCTCTCTGAGGGCCGCAGAGAGTCCCTCCCTTTGTCCCACCCTGCCCTGTTCAATTATTTATAACAAATCACAGGGAGAAGAAGGACCAATCAGCTTGCAACACCGCCCAGTCAACAATCAGAGGGAGGACAGAAGAGGATGACTCTGAGAATTTGCTTGGGGGAAAATGGAGAAGCATTGAACTTTATATTTTTTCTCAGCATAATATCATTTTGTCCAAGCAGATTAGGTATCTAAGGCCCCAGAGGGTGATATGACTTCCTAAATCCACGTGGCCAGTGACAGCCAAGCCAAGAACTGGAAGCTGGTTCTTCTGATGCTCGATCTGGTATGATTTCCACTGTAGAACTTCTCTGCTGTTGTTGTTTAGTTGCTGAGTTATGTGCAACTCTTAGCAACCCCATAGACTGTAGCCCACCAGGCTCCTTCTGGTCCATAGGATTTCCCAGGCAAGAATACTAGAGTGGGTTGCCATTTGCTCCTCCAAGAACTTCTTTAGGATGCATTTATTTTGAAAACTGAAGTGAGGTCTCTGTTCCAACTGACAGCTTGGCATTTCTCTGTCTGTCAACACTTTGATAAATTTAGAAGAAATGGAGTTATTCGGCACATCTGGAAACTAGCAAGAAGATCAAGATTGCCTCTGATCTGTCTTCACTCTGCTACCATGAGACAAAGTGGCAGGTGACGTGAACATTTTCAAGGAGACAAGCTGTCTTTAATTTGTATTGGATTTCAACACAATTTGGCTTGTGGGTAGAAGCTACTACAGATATGCCTGCATTGAATGTGACCTGTAGATCAGAGTCCTTATTCTTTCCAGAAGGTATATTGCTTGTTTTACTGTGAACTAGACAAGCAGGGGCTGTGGCTAAGCAGTCTGTATTTTGAGTGGCTGTTACCATTATTGTTATTTATGATGTGGGTAGAGAAGTATTTGGTGTTTAATGTTTTGGTGGGACATGGGCCAGGAGAAGCAAGGTGGGACAGTCCATGTAAAACCTGATATTCTGAGGCCCCTGAGCCTCCTTTCCTATCCATCTAGCTACTTCTCTCTCACCATCAAACACTGGAGGGCCAGAGATACCCAAATGTCCCTGAAAAATCTACTTGGAGTGTCTGAAAAGGATCTGGATCCAGCTTCCTTTTTTACATAATCTGTCCCAAAGGCCACAGAGTAGACATCTCTTGAGAGCCTCTGGGCTGCCTCTGGGGGTCTCTCTGGCAGTGCACAGGGTTCTTGCAGGATTTGGAGGCAGGTACAGCAGGGGCCTGAATTCAGTAACCTGAGAGCTGGAATATGGGGTGGGGAGGTCTCTGAGGTTGGTTTCTTCTCACACCTTTTTCCTACATCAAAGGGCAGAATCGACTTTGCAAGATTCAGCCGATTGAAATCTGAGCATAGGGCTCGTCTACTGCGGTACCCACAGTCATGTCTAAAAACCCCTGGGTTAAAAAAAAAAATCACTGTTACTCAGTGCTGGTTGGTACCCTTAACAGGGTTAATTCTGTTAATCCTCTATACCAGGGTGATCCAGCAGCATCTTATAAGATGGCATTGAAGCCAATACTTCCACTTTTTGCTTTTGATCCCTTGCTACCCTCTGCATTCCTTTGCCTTACAACTAGATTCTCCATATTTGTTCAGCTTTTAAAAAATTAACAACTGGTATTTATTATCTATCAGGTACTATTCTACTTAGAGAAAGTACTTAATTTTTTCCCCACATCTTTTTTCTTTTTTCTTTTTTAATATCCCCTCCTTTTGAGCCTCCCTCCCTTCTCCTTCCCGATCCCACCCCTCTAGGTTGCTACAGAGCTCCTGTTTGAGTTTCCTGAGCCATACAGTAAATTCCCATTGGATATCTATTTTATATATGGTAATGCAAGTTTCCATGTTAATCTCTCCATACATCTCACCCTCTCTTCCCCTTTCCCCATGTCCATAAGTCTGTTCCCTATGTCTGTTTCTTCACTGTTGCCCTGTAAATAAATTCTTCAGTACCATTTTTCTAGATTCTGTATATATGTGTTAGAATATGATATTTATTTTTCTCTTTCTGACTTACTTCACTCTGTATAATAGGTTCTAGGTTCATCTGCCTCATTAGTTCTAAAGAAACAGTATTTACTTTAAATGTATTAATTCATTTGATCTTCATGAGCTTGGAACTGTTATTATCCCTATTTTACAGATGAGGAAATTGATGCACAGAGAGGTTAAATATTTTGCCCAAGGTCATACACTAAATAAAGAGCAGAGCTGAGATTTAAACTTGGCAGTTTAACTCCAGAGTCTGTTCTCTGAGCTGACATACTAATTGCTTTTCAAATGCCAAACAGAAGAGGCATTTGATTTTGTTTTTCCTCAAGATTCTGCCTTTCAGGTGGACCACCTTGGCCCACCCACCCATCCATCCATCCATCCACACACCTTTTCATTCAGCAAATATTTATTGAAAGCATCTGCTCTGTGCCCAAATTCTGCCAGGTGACAATGGGAGCAAAACCAAACACGGTCCTTACTCTCCCAGAGCTGGCAGACTTATGGAGCAGATAGAAAACACGTCACACAGCAATTAACATGTATTTACAAGCGGACATTGGTGTTCTGAAGGAGAAGGACGTGGTTTTATGAACCACACTCTAGAAGCCAGGGTTGCCAACCCAGGTGCCTGCATCCCATTTTCCAGCCCTGACCCAGACTCCTAGACCCTCATCAGATATAATTTCCTAAACCTATTAATCATCATTTTCAGAGGCTTCTGAAATGTTCTAGTTCCCAACATAGTGTCCAAAGCATCCTCCAACCTGCCTCTGTTCCCTGCGGTGGACAGTGCCTTCACATGTGGCCAATTCTAGCTGTTCTCCCAGCACAGTGAAGGCAAGCTTTGCCTTAGCTGACTCTACAAACCCCCCTGGTTATTTGATTATAGATAGCATTGTTTTCCTTTGTCTTGAACAGTGGTTGAAGACTTTTTGGGGGGCATGGATCTCCTTGAGAGATTGACAAAAGCTAAGAACATTCTTTGAGAAAAACGATACCTCCCTTGGTTTATAAGCTACTCAGTACTCAAAGGTAGCCTCAAGTTTGCACCCCAGGTTTGGAGGATGCATTTTAGGGCTAAGTGGATTAAACCAGCTGAGTATATAGGTGCTACCCCTGGAAGTTCAATTCCAACTGAGATATAGATGCTTCTTCTTCCTTGCCCAGCAGAATTAACTTGTATCTCATTACTCTCCTTCATCTTGGGCAGTGATTGAAGGCTTTTTTGGCCATGAAGCTCTTTGAGAGACTGATAAAAGCTAAAGGCCTGCTTTGGGAAAAATGCACATACTTAGAACAATTTATACATGATTTCAAGGGGTTTGCAGTCTTCCTATAGCTCATCCATGGGTCCCGGTGAAGAATTTCTAACCATAATGATGACCTTTCTTAGTTTTTGTGGCTTCTATCTCTTGACATGACTCCTGAACACCTGGGCATTATTAATGGTCCAGCAGCTTGGTTCATGTCTGGGGGATCCTATGGGTTTCCCAGGACAGTCCCTAAGATACCATTCAGGGTGCCAGGGACCCGTTCCAGAAATGGAGATGCCGCTTGGCACTCCTCTAGATTCTACTAGCTGGAGGTCCTAAGAACAGATTGTCAGCTTCAGGAGTTGCACCCATAACTGCCTATTTTCATGGGTACCCAGTGCCCTCTGTTAACCAGGTTGCTCAAGAGAGACACCCAAGACTCATCTCAGTAATTCTGGCAGGGAAAACAGGTATGAGACACATGTACTACCCATCCCGACCCACTGCCTGTGATTGATGTTGCTAATCAGTCAGCGCTTTCTTTCCCACTGCGCCCAGATATGGGTTTATAATCCCTTTCAAAAAGTAATTTAGGTAGACACCACCAATCGATCAGAGGTGGCACGTGGGATGAAATATTTTTGTCATCCTGAATGCAGGGGAATATGGGCTGGGCACTTTGGCTCAGCCCACCTCTTGCCAGTTTAGGATTTCAGATCTCATATCCCAGCTGGCCAAGAACTCCAGGCCTCTGGTTTCAGAGAATCCAAGACTATCCTCTCTGGCCACCCTGGAGTCTGAGGGTGGCCCTAGGTTCTCTTCTGTATTCCCCTATAATAATTCACCCATTCCTCAGCTAAATGTCTTTGGGGAACTTAATTGAGACCCTTGTTACCTCTAGTCTAAAAATATAAAAAATGGCCCATTCTTACAACTCCTGTGATCCATGCTCCATACTTCTTCAAGCAGTCAATGCATCATATTACTCTCATTTTTGAAATTCTGCAGTCCTTTAAAAGAGGAAATCCACATTTTTCACCATAGCATATACAACCATGTGGGCTTCTCTAGGGGCTCAGGTGGTAAAGGATCCACCTGCAAGGGAGACCTGGGTTCAACCCCTGGGATGGGAAGATTGGAGAAGAGAATGGCTACCCACTCCGGTATTCTTGCCTGGAGAATTCCATGGGACCAATCTGTAGATGGTGGTATGTGTATGTGGTCCCGACTTCTTTTCCAGTTTTTCTTCTCACCACTCCCCTATGCTCTAACAGATTCTTGCCACACCACATTTTCTGTTATTCTGGGCTCTTCTGCACATCACTGTCATATGCTGCTGCATGCCTCCTTTTCTCCCACTCCCAGCCCTTTTCTTTGCCTGGTGAACACTTATTCTTCTTTTGAGAGCCTCAGCAAATGCTATCTGCTCTGTGAAAGCCTCTGTGTCCCATGCTGGGACTGGGATTCCAGTGCCCCCTCCCCACTGAGCTCGCTGTGCATGTCTTTTATCCTGGTAAGTTTTGCTCTGGTGCCTGTTTGCTTGGGGGACAGTGTCCAGGGGCTCCCTGTATGTGCGCACCCAACCTAAGACAAGGCGTAGTGTGGGGAACTTATTGACGTGCACTGCATGTAACTTGCAGTGGGTGAAGACCCCCAGCCTTCTCTTCCTGTCCCCCAAGGCTGCACTTGCTCTATCATATCTTGCCAAGTGAAAGCAGCTTTTGCCTTTTAAATGATGGCTTTCCTCCTCCTTGCAGAAAGGGCATCTCATTGAAATTCACCAGGAATGGGCAGTTTCTGACATGAGTCTCTTGGCTGGCCGGAGATAAAGCTGCCAACACCCAGCACTCCTGGAAGCAGAAGTTTTTGTTCAGGAGCTGAGAGTACACCTTGTTTTCACTCCCATAGACCCCTCTGGTGCCAACACTTTCCCTTTCTCCAATGGCCTCTCCTAGGTCCCTCTGGCCTCCCTTTTCTCAGTGTGCGATGCTATGGGTGTGAGAGGCCTGGGAACCTCCCACTTATGGTGGAAATGCGGGTGCATGAGAAGCCTGCTTAGAGTGGTTGGATGGGAGAGGGCTGAAGGGTTCGATTTATACAGAGCTTGATCAGTACAGGTGACTCTCTTCTGTATCCTTTGATGAACATAGATGATGGGGTCCTCAGTAAGCCCAGGGTAGTCCATGTGCTCATGGCAAAAAAGTGACCTTGGAGAAAACAATAAAAATAACCTTACTAAGAATAATACACCACCACATAGCCCTGACTCTGTGCTAGGCACTGCTTTAAATGCTTTTCATATATTAACTCCTTTAGGTTCTTAGCATGGCCCTTTGTGATTGGTTTTATGTTATCATCCCTATTTTACAGATGAGAAAATGGAGGCCAGAGAGAGATTACTGCATGCATACTATTCTCTGGGTAAATGGGAAAACAGACTGACCCAGACATCACTGAAGGGAGGCCTTGGCTGAGACTGTATTCTGAGTGTAAGAAGAGGAATGTTGGAAATCCCAAAGGCATTCTGGTTGTAGCTTTGAGAGTTATTTTACATCCCCAGGCTTATCCTTTCTTATCTAAGCAGCAGGATAATTACATCTTTTTGGAACAGTCAACATAAGGATTGGATCAACTCCTAAGTAAAGTGTCTAGCACATTAAAGATAATCTATAAACAGTAGCTGTCATTATTAATTACCTAATTGCTCCCTCCTTTGTGTTGGTTCTGTTTCATAATCTTTCCTTCCAGAGTCTTATCAGGCTGTTTTAATTATGTTTCCATATATCTATCTTGCTGCTATACTCTGAGTCTCTCAGAGGCATCACTCAGGTCTTATCTACCTCTGGGCTCTCTGTCAGAGGGGAAGTTTCCTACGAGGAAACTGAGGCTGTGAAAGGAAGCTGTTTGCTCATGTGGACAAGCTAGTAAGTGGGGGAGCCCAGGTTTCTTTCCAAGATGCTGTGCAGGCTATTTTTGGTCTATGATCAGAGAGGTGGGTGGTGGAAGACCCCATTCCAGGCTTCCTGGGTGGGAAGCTGTAGGTGCCTGGGGCCTGCAAGAGGGGAAAATGGACAGGAGAGCCAATGTGCCCCCCTGGGCCTGAATCATCCAGACAGGGAGGGTGGGCCTCCAGGAGATGGATGGGACAGGGCTTAAATTAAGTGATCAGATGTGAGGGTGAGTGAGAGGGAGGGGCCAAGTTTGACTTTCAGGTAGCCTTAGGATACAGAAGGAGTGTAAGAGTCTGTGGATAAGAGGAGAGGATCACGGATCAGATTCTGGAAATGCTCGTAGGCAAGGATGGAAGGATGTCATAGGCAAGGTATGTAAGGACTTCTAGACAACACTTGTGACATCAGCCACAACCTATGACCCTATGATGTGGTCATGGACTGAGCTGGCCAAAGTACAGCCCTGGGGTTGGATTATAGGATTTGAATCCTGGCTCTACTGTAGCTTACTAGCTGTGTGACTTTAGTAAGTTACTTAACCCCTATGAGTCTGTTTCATTTTCTGTAAAAGGGGGATGATTAGAAATGACCTCCTAGGGACTTCCCTGGTGGTCCAGTGGTTAAGATTCCACGCTGCCAATGCAGGGGGCACAGATTCGAGTCCTGGTTAGGGAACTAAGACCCCACATGCTGAGCAGTGCAGCCAAAAGATTAAACAGATAAATAAATAACCTCCTAGCATGTTGTTGTGAAGGTCAAATGAAGTTGAACAGGTCAGTGGAGGAACACAGTAAGAGCTCTGTAAATAATGACCATTGTTATTAGCTGCTTATGCTGGACGGCTGACTCCACTTGTCTTGGTATCCTCTCCCCTATTTCAGGCTCTTCCGTGCCACCAGGACTGGATACCCAAGTTGTCCATCACAGGTGCTCTAAGCCTCTCCATACTTCAGAAACACCCTTGTCCCTGAAGCATCCTCTCCAGTCCTTTTGGGAAACTGGCAGAGAGTTGTGAGTTATCATGTTGCTCCAATGAGATGCCACTTGAATTTTTACTGTACCTTCAGTGCCTTGACCCACAGCTATGGTTAATGATGGGAATGTTGAACAGGGCTAGTGGGTCAGGGCAGCTATTTGGGAGGCAAAGGAATCTTTCTGGTGCTGTCCAACCAACACATTCAGAAGCTGTCTACCATGTTTTCTTGTATAGACACCTGTAATGAGTATAGAGCTCAGACTGAGAGAATCTGGAACCTCTCACTTGGGATTAAGTGGGAGTAAGGAACTAAAAGTTTTATTTTTTTTTAACCTGGGGGCCTTTTGGTGAGATCTGCAGTCATGGACATGAATTTGAGTAAACTCCAGGAGTTGGTGATGGACAAGGAGGCCTGGCGTGCTGCAGTCCATGGGGTCGCAAAGAGTCGGACATGACTGAGCGACTGAACTGAACTGAAGTCTTCTCAGTAAGACCAGGGTGCTCTGGCATTATTCCTTTTCTCTCCCTTTCTCCTCCTTGTAGAAGGCAGGGAACTAGTGGACAACTGTCTGACATTTGGCCTCACAGTAAATGGAAGGGAGGAAGGAGAAAGCCATCATGCGAGGATCAGAAAGTCCTGTTCTGGCTCTTATTTTATTTTATTTTTATTTATTTATTTTTCTTATTTTAACTAGGTGCGCTCTAGTGCTTGCTTTTACCTTACTGGGCAAGCAACTTCCTTTCTCTGAGGTCCAGTTGCCTATGACATGGGGACGTAATTGACTCTCTTAGCAAACCAAGCATTTAGACCAATATGCTCACTTGCTTGATGCAGAAATTGAAACGCAGACTGCAGAAAGAGCTTGCCTAAGGTCATGAAGCCAGAGTTTGGCTGCGAACCTAGGTCATGTGGTAGTGCTCAGGTAAGTGTTGCAAGAGGGTGAGGGATGGTGTGGAATTGGTAAGGGAATGTATTTGTCAAACCTGACTATTTGCTTAGGTTCTCAGAGCCATGGAAAGGAAGGAAAATCCCCCTCTGCTGAATCATTTACTGTAACACTTTCAAAGCCAGTGGGGATTCCTGGAGGAGCCTGGAAGGCTCAGAGAGCTTGAAGTGTGTACGTGTCTTGGCGAGGGGGTCACATGCCCTCTCACACATAGGATGCCAGCTGCCTTTGGAGCTCTTCTCAGTGACTGCCTGCAACTCAGGTCTCAACTCAGCTGCAAAATGAATGAACTGCTCTTCTCACCAGCACAGAGCACATTTGGGCCAAACTCCTCACTCAGTTTTATGGGGCCAATACATCTGCAGAATCACTTACCCATCACTCTGCAGACGGAATGCATTATTTCGGAAAAGTTTCTTTTCCCCTTTCCCCCCAAAACTTTTATTCCCTAGCGGAAATGGTTTATCAACATCTTTAAAAAACCGCTCAGATCTTCTTGGCAACCTCTGATATCATAAAAGAGTGGCAGTGCGAATGCAAATGAATTGAAGGGCATTAAAAACCCTCTTGCTTCGGCAGCTGAAGTGTAGAAGGGCCAGATGATGGATAGCGCATGGCTTTCTGCTGAGCGATTTTGCTCTTTTTACGGCTGCCAATGGCTGATGTATTTCATCTTTTGTTTCCTTTACTGCCGCTTAAGCAACCACCCTCAGGCTGGGGGTAGGTCCCTGGGCACCCACTTCATCTTGCCCCCTGGGGAGGGTTGTAGCCAGCTGTTTTGCACTTACTGCCTGATTCAGGGAAAGCATAGGCTGGCCCAGCTGGATGGGGCCCTGGAGGGGAGTGCCCTTTCCATGATTGCTGAGCTCAGTGGAAAAGACAGCTGAACAGGCGAATATCCTCTCCACTCTCCTGGGGAGACACATGCCCCCTTCTAGCGCACCTGTGTTTATCAAGGCTTGTTGCATGCCAGGCCCTGTGCCAAGCACAGTGAGGCTGCCAAGAGGTGATAGTCACCACCCTGCCTTTGTTGATTTTACCATCATGTTGAGGAAGAAAGTCATGCCCAGAGGGTTATACGTGTATATGTGCACGCAGCAAAACTTCCCCCAGGCAACCACACTTACATGCACGTATGAGGGCACGTGCTCACATTTACCTACACACTAGTACAAACACACATGGAAACGCAACCGCCCACACAAGCACAAGTGCACACACCTGAGTGTACACAGAAACCTGCGTATATTTGCACGTATGCACACCCACACAAAAATACATGTTCCTGCACACCCACTGATGTGGAAGATAAGTGATAGAACAAAACTGTGCATGATCTGAAGACAGAACGTGCAGGCAGATGAGAAAGAATTCTGGGATGTCGCCATGGACATAATGTTGATGTAGGAAGTTTGCCTTTAATTTCTTATGAGCTGTGTGATCTTGCTCAAGTTTCTCAACCTCTCTGAGCACTTTCCTTATTTGAAAGTGAAGCCCTTCCAGATACAAGAACTTAGAACTTTGTGAAATCAAAAGTTCAGAAGGCAGTGTGGGGCTGCAGTGATAACAATCATAACCAGAGTAGCAGTAATAATAGAATAATTGTGTGTGTGTGTGTGTGTGTGTGTGCGCTCGTGCCCGCATGTGCTCACTTAGCCGTGTCCAACTCTTTGTGAGCCCATGGACTGTAGCCTAACAGGCTCCTCTGTCTGTGAGATTTCTCAGGCAAGAATACTGGAGTGGGTTGCCATTTCCTTCTCCAGGGGATCCTCTCGACCCAGGGATCGAACTTGTGTCTTCCTCATTGGCACATGGATTTTTTTTTACCAACTGAGCTTCCTGGGAAGCCTTAAGATAATAATAGATAACCTATATTCAGCACTTACTATTGCTATACATCATCTCTTAATCCTTTCAACAGTCCTAAGAGATGAGTACAATTATTAGCTATATTTAATAGAAAACCATGGTTCAGGCAGATAAGAAGCCCTGTGAAAGTGTTAGTCACTCAGTCGTGTCCGACTCTTTGTGACCCTGAGGACTGTAGCCTACCAGGCTTCTCTGCCCATGAAATTCTCCAGGCAAGAATCCTGGAGTGGGTAGCCATTCTCTTCTTCAGGAGATCAAACCCGGGTCTGCTTTGCAGGCAGATTCTTTACTCTCTGAGCTACCAGGGAAGCCCAGGGTCACAGCAAATAGTGGCAGAGTCTGTGTTTGAGGTCTGCTGGCTAGGCTCTCAGGCCTACACTTCTGTCTCTGCTTTTGTTTCATTGCTCAGCCGTGTCTGATTCTTTGCGACCCCATGGACTGCAGCACACCAGGCTTCCCTGTCCTTCAGTATCTCCTGGAGTTTGTTCAAAGTCATGTCCATTGAGTCTGTAATGCCATCCAACTATCTCTGTCTACATTGCCCATGTGCTGAGTGGGACTCATGTGGGGCCCAAGGAGGCAGGAGAAGAAGGACACACACTCCCTGTCCTTGGGAGGCTCTCAGTCCTGCAGGGAGGCAGCCACATGCTGGGAACCACAGCAAGCAAGCAAGCAAGGTGTGTCGCTTGATGCTGTGGAACTTGGGTTCCTAGGGACTCTCCTCTGCACGCCTGTGATGGCTTTTGCTCGTGACTCTTGTGGGTCTGGCAGCTCAGTCCAGCTCTGAGGGGGTGCCATTGGATGGAGTTTCTCTGGGTTGGGTGGGAGTGTGTCCAGATAATGAGATTCCAGTTGACTTCAGAAGCTGGAGCTCTTCTGGGTATGTGTTGCCTGTGTCTCTGTGTCTCCCGAAGAATGCATGGTGACTCCCTCTGTCCTGGGCCAGGCCTGGGCTGGGATCTCTATAGCTCATTGTGATGGCTTTGGGCCAATTAGAAAAATAACTTTTCTCCTGAGGATTGCAGCCCTGCACTAGGGTTGGTATTGAGTGGGGTGATCAGATGTCTTCATGGAGCTCTTCCCTGTTACTGGGGAAGGAGGGTTGTAGGGCTTTTCATCAGCCTCTCAGGAGAGGGTTCCCCTTCACCCTGGGGTGGCCTATAAGGATGGGGCAGGGGCTAGGAGGATTGGACCACCAAACCACCACCACAACAGAGCTATTCAAGATCACACATCGAGGGATGAGTGGCAGGGACAGGATCTGTATGCAAGTCTGGCTGATTCTAAAGGTTAGACACCAACCATGCACTGCACTGTGTCCCCGAACCTGCCCTGAGCACCCATAATGTGCTTGTGGGGTGAGTGGGGCTGTAGAACAGAGGAAGTCAGAGGACACAGAGTGTATGAGCAGATGGGAAAACAGAGCAAACACGTGCACGCACCAGAGTCAGGGAGAAGTTTATCTGATGGCACTTGGTAGGGATGAACTGCTTCCAGGGACAAGGTCAACTCTCTGCCTTCCTTGAGCCCTTGGCCTCTGTTCAGTTCAACTTTAGAGCTGTGACCTCCCTGAAGGCAGGAGCCTCTGTCCCCTAAGCCCCAGGCACCCAGAGGCTTTCAGTACAGTTTATAAAATTAACATGTCCCACCCCAGCCGCAGGCCTCTGGAACTGCAGCCCCTCCAGCTGTGCCTCCTGTCTTCCTCCCATTGGAGTCTGTGCGGCTCCAGTTTGTCCCCATCCTCCCTGTCTGATGGCTCCTCACTCTTTTCAAGGACTGGGGATGGGGGGAGGGTCTAACTCAGCTCTGAGGGCCCTTCCAGAATCCTTTCCCTTTACATCCCATAGCTATCTCTTGCTCTCTGAAGGCCCTCACTCTTCTAGACTGTATTGTTGATGTTATTGCTGAATTGCTAAGTTGTGTCCAGTTCTTTGAGACGCCAGGCTTTCCTGTCCTTCACTGTCTCCCGGAGTCTGCTCATGTCCACTGAATCAGTGATGTCATCCAACCATCTCATCCTCTGTCATCCCCTTCTCCTCCTGCCTTCAGTCTTTCCCAGCATCAGGGTCTTTTCCAATGAGTTGGCTCTTCACATCAGGTGGCCAAAGTATTAGAGCTTCAGCTTCAGCATCAGAGTCCTTCCAGTGAATATTCAGAGTTAATTTCCTTGAGGATTGACTGGTTTGATCTCTTTTCTGTCCAAGGGATTCTCAAGAATCTTTTCCAGCATCATAATATGGGCAATCATGAGGCCCTGCCGTATGCCCTGAGGACCCTGGAAAGAGGGCCCCCCGGATGGGATCATTCCCTGGGCCACATGGGTAGATTTGTCCGGAGCATCCTAGTGCTGGGCTGGGGCCCTCAGGGAAGGAAGGCATGGCTGTGGTCGGGGCTCCCGCCCTGGTCTGGGTGGAGCTGCTGGGTACTCCCCACCAGACTCTGAGTCCTGCCTTAAGCTGGTGTGTTCCGGGCAAAGTCTGCCAGGACAAGGGGATTGTCAGGAGCACCCCGACTGCTCTTTCAGCAGCTGTCACCAGCGCCGTGTCTCTGAATTCTCTCTGCCCTCATTCTCCTTGACCATCTCTGAAGCTGGGCAAGGCTGGTGATTCCCTGTCCTCAGGCTCAGTAACGCTCCCTCAGCTACCCACAGGGTGATAACAGCTTGTCAGTTGTCCCTTATGTCTTCCACCTGCTGGTCCCTACAACCTTCTGGCCTCATGGTCTCTTTCCAGCGGCCTCTCCACAGCCCTCTGACCACTGCTCAGAGGCCCTCCAATCCGGATGCCCCACCTCCATTAGGCCGCCTGCCTTTTAAAACATTCACTGAGGTGAAATTCACATAATGCAGAACAAGCTGTTTTAAAGCAAGCAGTTCAGCTGTGTTTAGTACATTTCACAGGTTGTGCCGCCACCACCTCGATCTAATTCCATATCACTTCCACCAGAGAAAAGGTTTTTCTCTATTACCTAAAGGTTTTCCAAAGAAAACCTCATACCATTTAGCAGTACACCCCATTCTCCCCTCTTCCCAGCCCTCAACAACCACCCATCTGTGTTCTCTCTCCATGGTTTTACCTCTTCTGGGTATTTCATATAATTGGAACCGTACAAGATGTGACTTCGTGACTGGCTTTTTTGGCTAAGCGTAATATTTTTGAGGTCCATCCACGGTGTAACCTGTATCAGTTCTTCATTCCTTTTTGTGGATGAATGTATTCTATTGTATGCCTCTACCACAATGTGTTTATCCACTCCTCGGCTGATGGACATTTGGGTGTTTCCATCTTTTGGCTATTGTGAATAGTGCTGCTATTTGTGAACAAATATTTGCTTGAGTACCTGTTTTCAGCCCTTCGGGGTATATGCCTAAGAGTGGAATTGCTGAGTCAGATGGGATGTGTATGTTTAACTTTCTGAGGAACTGCCAAGGTGTTTTCCATTTTATTTTCCGACCAATAATGTACGTGTACCTTCTTTTTGTATAGATCTGACTTGTCAGTTCCATCTGAAACTCACCTGGAGTGCCTCATTGCTATGGTGGTTTTCCAGCACCTGGCTGAAGAACTAGAAATTCAATGTGTAAAACGGTTGAAAGAGTCAAGGACCAGCTCAGGCAATGTAGGCACGAGGGGCCATAGCCCAGCTGCCTGTCATCCTCTCACTCTGTACAGCCAGGTCAGAACCTCTGGAAAGCTCTGGTCTAGAGCCAGCCTCCATCTTCAATGGGAGCAGGAACTGAAGCCAAGAGAGGGACTCGGTGATGGTCACACAGTGTTAGTGACAGGGCCAGGACTGGAACCAAACCTTCTGGCTCCCTCTGAAGGACTCTGCTTTTATTTATTTATTGCTGCTGCTGCTAAGTCGCTTCAGTCGTGTCCGACTCTGTGCGACCCCATAGATGGCAGCCCACCAGGCTCCCCCGTCCCTGGGATTCTCCAGGCAAGAACACTGGAGTGGGTTGCCATTTCCTTCTCCAATTCATGGAAGTGAAAAGTGAAAGTGAATTCGCTCAGTCGTGTCTGACTCTTAGTGACCCCATGGACTGTAGCCTACCAGGCTCGTCTGTCCATGGGATTCTCCAGGCAAGAGTACTGGAGTGGGGTGCCATCGCCTTCTCCATTTATTTATTTATTAGTTAGTTTGTTTTTATTTTTGACTGTGCTGGGCTTTCTCTAGTTGCGGTGCATGGGTTTCTCATTGCGGTGGCTTCTTTGCTTGTGGAGCACAGGCTAATTCAGTTCAAGGACTCAGTAGTTATGGTGCATGGGCTTAGTTGCCCTGTGGCATGTGGAATCTTCCCAGACCAGAGATGGAATGTATGGACCCTGTAGTGGCAGGATTCCTAACCACTGGATCACCAGGGAAGTTCTGTTTTTTTTTTTTTTAAGGAAAAATATTGCAAGTGATATGTACTTATGATTATAAATTCAAACACTAAAGAAAGAATAAAGTAAAAAATGAAAGGTTCTCCATCTCTGTTTCCTGCAGAAACAATCAATGTCAGTCAATGTCAAAAGTTTGATTGTGTCATAGTGGGGGGCAGGTAAAGGAGAGGGGCGTAGAAAACTTTTTCTGTTTTATTGTAGTGTATTTCTTCAGCATGTAACTGATCAGTATCTTGTCAATATAGTAAGCTGATCAATTGGAAAAAAGAAGTTTGATGATGGCCTTCCAGATTGCTTTTGCCCACCTGTGGGTGCGTGCACGCGTGTGCACACGTGCGCACACACACATACACACACACACACACTCACTCCCTCTCTCCCTCTGTCTCTGATATATGCTAACACACACATGTACTCACCTGTGTACTCATGCACCCCTACATGGATTTTTTGTTTGCTTGTTTGTTTTCACACAAATAGGATGATATGAGATTTACTGTTCTGTGATTTTCTTTCTTTCTTTGGGAGCTCCTGAAGTCTAGAAGGACCAAGCAGTTGCCTTGGACAGCTTACACTGGGTGAGTTGTGCCATGGAAAGATGGAAGTCTCATGATCACACCTCTGTGCCCAAAGAAGGGAACATGGGCTTAGGGACTCTGAGGGCCAGGACTGAATTTACTGGTGCAGGTGGTATTCCAGGCCAGTGGTGGCGGGGAGTGGGGCGCTGAACACAGGCTTCCCAAAGGTGACAAATGAGCTGAGCTAGACCACAGGGCCTGTGTCAGGGAGGTGGGGGGAACGTTGTGCTGAAAGGAGCCAAGCTGTGGGGGACTTTGGATGCCAAGGAGAGGAAACAGCAAGCTATCCACCAGGTGATGGAAAGCTACTGGGAGAGAGAAATGGAAGTGATATATATGTATATTTAAATTATTTATTTATTTGGTTGTGCCAGATGTTAATTGTGGCACTCAGGATCTTTTGGGATCTTTAGTAGCAGCATGCAAACTCTTAGTTATGGCAAATGGGGTCTAATTCCCCGACTAGGGATTAAACCCAGGCTCCCTGCATTGGGAGCATGGAGTCTTAGCCAGTGGGCCTCCAGGGAAGCCCTGGGAGGGTCCTTCTGGAAGAAGGAAGGTTAGCCGCCGCTGTGCGTGAGCGTTCTTGTCCACTGTGTGCTCGTGTGGACACCTGCGCTGGGGCAGGCAGAGTCTGTCCAGGAGCTTGGATGGCACTAGCAGGAAGGAGCTGCTGGGAGACTGTGCCCCCAGAAATGTGATGGATAGAAGTGGACGTGATGGATGGCCTGGGCAGACTGCGAGTGACTGGAGAGAGAACCTGGAGGAAACGTCTGAATTGAAGGCCAGTTGGTGGCAGGGAATAAGAAAAACCAGAGAGGTATAAGGGCTTGACCTTATGTAAACAGGATTTGGGAGACTAGGAACTGAAGATCAGGACGTGGTGGAGTCTCAGGGTTGTGGGGTGGAGAGGCGTAGGGGGCTCCTCTGGATTTGTATGCCCAGCTGGAGGATAAGGCAAGATTTGTTAACTGCTTCTAACATCAGATCAATCCCCTGCAGAAGGAAATGGTAACCCACTCCAGTGTTCTTGCCTGGAGAATTTCATGGACAGAGGAGCCTGGTGGGCGACAGTCCATGGGGCTGCAAGGGGTCGGACATGACCGAGTGACTTAGCATGCGCACAGATACACACACACACACACAGCATCAGATCACATCTCCGGGATTCTCAAAGGGGCAGGGCCAAGACTGGCTGACTTGAGATGCCTCTGCCTGCCCACCTTCTCCCTCCCACTCCACCTTTCCTTCTTTCTGCTCTGCCCTCCGAGGAACACCAGCCTGTCCTCAGCATCAGAACTGGACCAAGTCAAGAGCCTGGGCCGCAGGAGTGGCCAAAGTGTCACTGGTTTCGGTTGCAGGGTCTGTTTCACGAATCTCTCCTGTTGTCCAAAATGTAGGTAAAGGAGAAAAGAGAAGAAAAAAAGCCCAAAGCCTCAAACATTTATGTAATAAATTGCTGAGAAAGAGGCAGTGGCAAGGGAAGAAGAGACAGGAGAACTGAGAGCCAGGAGAACAAGGGTAAGAAGCTTCAGATTAGGAGGATGTGAGGCTCTGGGGAAAGGAAGAGGAAAGAAATTTTAAGAGTCTTCAGGGTCTGAACTGGATTTCTTTTACAATGCTTTGAGAGATTCAGGTAAAGATTGGAATTCTTTTTTAATTGCTTTTGGCTGCCAGACTGTGTTGCTTTGAATGTAGAACCAAGGCAGGACTGGGCCACTTGGGGCAGAGGAATTCATCTGGATTGCATAAGAAATACTTTCCCCTCCCCTTCTTCACATTTTGTTTCTGAAATGGGGATGTGTGTGAAACTGGTGTTTGTACTTCATTAGTGAATTAAAGGTGGAATTTAGGATTAATGGTATCAGAGAAAGTAGGAAACCTAATAGTTAGCATCTTGTTTGGAGGAATAGAAACCTGTTCAACATAGCTCTGTCATAAAGGGAACTCTGCTCTAAGGATGCTGAGTGTCTCCTGGAGGTTTTCAGCTGGTCCTCAGGATAGGACCAGAACTGTCGGCTAGAGCTCCACGAGCATCTCACTCTGTCTCTGTTCCTTGCTGTGAGCCCCCGTCTCGGTCTTTTTTCCCTCCTCTGCAGACCAGCTTCTTTTGTGTCTCTGGTCCACATGGCAGAGAAGTTGGCCCCTGCCACTCTGGAGATCACATGGAGCAAAGCCAACACTTCAGAAGCAGCTGAATGCCCCTCTGCTCCAACTGGAAAAAATTTTTTAAAGAAGTATTAATAACATTAGTTTTATTTTTCTTTATTAACCGACCATACATAATTTTACCTTTTAATTTTGAATTACATATTGGAAGGGCATGGTACATTTTCATCCTTGGGGGTATCTTTTTTTTTTTTAATTATTTTTAATTGGAGGATAATTGCATCACAATGTTGTGTTGGTTTCTGCCGTACACGTGTGAATCATCTCTCAGTATACTTATATCCTCTCTTTCTTGAGTCTCCCTCCTCCCCTAACCTCCTTCCCATACCTGCTCTCTCCTCCCCCCTATCTGCCCCAAATTCATGTGGAATGACTCTAGTTGGCCCTGGCAGGGTGACATTCACCCCAACAGCCCCCTAATACTGACTTGTGGCTGGTGGAGTGGAGGGAGAATCATGGTTGCTGCCCACATGTCTGCCAGGAGCCCCTAGCAGCCCAGGGACCGATGGTGAAGAGCAGTTCCCAGAGACCAAGTGGGTTGGGCTGACAACCTAGAAGTGGTTCTTAGCAGGTATCTCTCCTTTTGAGAGCTTAATTACTATACCAATTCAAGAGTGACTATAAAAATCTGATTTTCCTCGTATTTCAAGACACAGTTAAATCCCCTGTGTCCATCGGCTACTCTGGAGGTATCCCAGGAGGGAAAGGGGAGAACAGAACATCCTTTTCCTGCTCTGGCCTGTAGCTTCTCCCCTGAGCTGGGCCAGCCCTGCTCCCTCGTAGACAGGAGGGATTGAAGCCTCACACTCTCAGGCCGCTCTGAGCCCTCTTCTTCTCCATGAAGCTCCTGTGCTTTGTTCTGGCAAATGGACCCCCACCGGACCCCATCATGGGAACTGCTGGGCCCTGAAGCTTATCCAGGAAGGCCTTTGTTCCTGTACTCCCTGTCCAGTCTCAGAGCCAGGACACTGGCCTAAGGGCCCTGATAATGCACCTGTTTCCTGGGTCTTTGCAGCCCTGGTTCTGGCACCTCCAGCTGCTGGCATCAGAGGGTCATGGTGGTGCTAGGTGAAGGTGAAAGCCACTCAGTCGTGTCCAACTCTTTGCAACCCCATAGACTATACAGTCCATGGAATTCTCCAGGCCAGAATACTGGAGTGGGTAGCCTTTCCCTTCTCCAGGGGATCTTCCCAACCCAGGGACCGAACCCAGGTCTCCTGCATTGCAGGTGGATTCTTTACCAGCTGAGCCACAAGGGAAGCCCAAGAATACTGGAGTGGGTAGCCTATCCCTTCTCCAGCGGATCTTCCCGACCCAGAAATCGAACTGGGGTCTGCTGCATTGCAGGCGGATTCTTTACCAACTGAGCTATCAGGGAAGCCCGTGGTGGTGCTGGCAGGCAGTAATTTCTTCATGGGTGAACCTAAGCAATGGTTCGGGCAGTCACAGGCAAGGGGCAAAAGCTTCAGCCTCAGTGAACCTATTCAGAATTTTGCAGCCTAAAAACCTGGAAAGCATATACTTTTATTTCAGAAAACATGAGGATAATAACCTCTAATAGGCTTTCATGATTATTTCACAAATAGATTTTGTTCTTATCATTTAGTTTATATTATCCCCTTAATCCTCACAACCAGTTCGAGAAGTGGCCTGGTGTCATCAGCCCCACTTCAAAGATGAGGAAACTGAGTCACAGAGCATTCGGGTAACTCGCCCAGAGTCAGCCTTTCTCCAGAGCCCATGATCCTAACCAGCATGTCTCTGTAATTCCTGTAAATTTGGTGTCATTTCCAAAAAAACAAAATTTATTTTGAATTTTATAGTGGGAGAGAGGAATGGTAACCAAATCTTCATTTTTTTTAGGGCATCTAAAGATTTAACCCCACCTTGACCTTCTTTGCTTTGAGTTATCTGTCAGTTTCAGTTAGGGGATCTATGGGTCCTACCTCTTGCTCCACGCATTTAGAACTTTTCTGATAGGTCCTGAGGTCAGGTTGACCTCTGATATTTCCTAAATAATGCCTACAGATCATGTTTCACTGAGATGGGTGGGCACTGGGCCTGCTGGGCCCGACAGGTGGGTGGGTGGTGGTGTGGTGGACACCTGGGGTCTGAGCCCTTCCGACCGACCACCCCTCCCTGGCTGGAGAGACAGCCAGCCGTGGCTCAGAGGAGCGCAGGCCCTGCTCCTGCTCATTGCTCTGTGCTGGCTTGGCTCCCTCCTGATAGCCCGGGGCTGGTGGCAGATGGCTCAGCCTCTCCCTCGCAGAGCCCAGGAGGCTTCCACACATCAAAAACAGACTTGACTCCAGGCTTTGGTGGGATGTGGGGCGGGCATCTGTGGGAGGGGCACTGCACAGCCGGGGCTTGTGTGTTTATTAAACACCTCCAGAACAAGCTGCTGTGCCTGGCTTCGGAGTAGAGGAAGCTCGGAGGCCAGGAAGACAGGCGTGAGGCCTGGCTGCCCCAAGCTGGCAAGACTTTCCTGGAGAGCTAGCCCTGACCTTAACGCCTCCTCTGAGCCATGGGGACAGCTGTCCCTGAGGATGCGGGAAGAGGGCGAGAGCTGTACCCAGTAGGAATAATAATGGTGATGAAGGTGATCATAACAGCTGAAACTTACTGGATGCTGACCATGTGCTAAACTCTTAGTACTAAGCACTATGCATGTATTATTCACTCCGCAAATATTTGTTGAGCGTTTGTACCATGTCAGGCACTGTCTGAGGTGTCTGGGATAATGATACAACCAAACATCATCATGTTTAATATAAGTCAGCGCCATTCTAAGCCATCTATGTATAATGTATTATTTAATTCTCACAACAACCCTGAAGGTAAGTACTATTATCTCCATTTTACAGATATCAAGATGTGAGCCGCAGAGAGGTTGAATAATTTATGTGAGGTCACACTGCCAAATAGGTGGTAGAGCCAGGATGTAAATTCAGCAAGCTGAGCTCTGGAGTGGGTGCTCTTAAACCTCGCAGTGAATGTGGAGAAAGCAGCCCTCAAGGATCTGACAGGCAGTGTGGGAGAGGACATGCGTTAAACAGTTGTATATATACATAGATATATATACATACACATGGTGTGTTTTCTGATTACTGTAAATTCTGTGAAGGAAATAAATTAACATACTAGGATAGGGATTAACCCAGAGAGAGATTACTTTTGATAATGTGATCAGAACATTTAATCTTCCCCAGAAACTTGTGGTGGGTTGTTTGCTTCCCATTTCCCAGATGAGTATGGTGAGGCAAGCTTGGAGAGGTTAAACAGGGATCTGGAATGGGGCTGCAAAGGGACCCAGTTTTAAGAAACTGGTCTCTAATACCTGCACTCTTTTTTGGGGGCCACTTTTTTAAAAAAATTAAAAAAATTTTTTTTGGTGTATAGTTGATTTGCAATGCTGGTTAGTTTCAGGTGTATGGCAAAGTGAATCGGTTATACATGTACATATATCCCCTCTTTTTTAGACTTTTTTCCCATATCGGCCATTACAGAGTACAGTTTCTTGTGCATAATACCCGTCCTCTTGAGCTCTGCTCTGACGTTCCTTGCACTGCGTTTTGGCCAGCAAGGAGGGGTTTTGCTCATCATAAGGCTTGAGGTGGGCAGGGTCTTTGGGTCTCTCCTTGAGGATCTGACCTCGCTCTTTGTTCTGAGGCATCAAGGGGACATCGTGCCCATCTCTGGCTGTCAGCCTGCAGGGTCTGGTATGTGGCGTGTATACCACATGCACATACGTGCCTATACTCACGCACGGGTGATTGTATGTCTGCCTCCCTCCCTGCAGCCTCCTGCTCACACAGGCCATCCTGACCTTTTATTAGGTGACTTCATAATTGATTGCAATGTCCCAGGTGCTTTCTCTTAACTCCAGGGTGATTATGACAATTATGATTATTAAGTAAAGGAGAGAGAGAGGGAGAGGAAGAGGGCTGGGGGCTGGGATTCACCCAGTAGTGCTGTCATTAAGCCACATTGTGTGAGATTGTTCGCCTTCAAAAGGCAGCTGTGAAAAGGAGAGAGTGTCTTTAAAAAAAAAAAGCCCATTATGCAGGCGGCGCAGGGTGCTCGAGGCTGGCGGGAGGACCATGGGGTGTAATTAGGCCAGTGACAGCCGGAATTACACGGTGTCTCGGCTGCGGTGCCACCTCTCCCGTGGGGGGAGGGGCATGGAGGAGGGGACAGGTAATGTCTGGGAGGTTCTGGAGCCTTGCCAGGAGCGACGGGGTCCTTTGGTGAGCAGGGTGATCTGGGATTGAGCAGAAGGGACCCGGAGCGAGGGGCTGCCAGAGCTATTTATCTCCACAGCGGGGGAGGGGGCCGCTTATTTTTGGAAGTGTTTTATGATGGCTCGACGCCCCTTCCAGGCTTTTTGCGCCTTCCCACCCCAACTGGGAGTTGGCAAAGGAAAGCCAATTGTGTGAAACAGAGGATGCAGATAAATAATTTCCCAGCCTCCTCCACCCCGGAGGTCCCTAGCTGTTGCATTGTACAAGGAGGGAGGGCAGCAGCCTTCTGCTGGCCTGCACGCCCCTGGAGGGCTGCTGCTTATTTGCAGGGTTTGCTTCAGCCCTACTCCCAACCACCCCGTGGGATTCAGCAGTGTCTGCAGGGCAGGTGGAAATGCCCAACGCCCCAAACCCTTCCAACCTACAACACAACAGGCGTCCACGAGTCACTCTTCACTCCAGTCCCTCCTCTTCATTCCAACAGAGGGTGCCCCTCTAGAGCAGAGCCGTGCGGTGGTCTTCCCTCCCCTTGCATACCCCCAGATGGGGGAACTTAGCCCTCCTTAGAGAGGCTCCAGAGCCCGACTGTCTGATTTGAATCCCGCTATTTGTTACCAGTGTGACCTTGGGCAGGTTCTGTCACGCCAGTTTTCCCACCTGTGACATGAGGATAATGACCATCCTTATGTTGCAGGATTAAATGGGCTACTTGATAGAAAGGACTTAGCCCAGTGCCTGGCACACAGTTGAAGCCTCCCCAAGTGTTCTCTGGGGACAGTCCAGGCTGACTTTCCTGGAAGAAAGTCCTGTTGTTATAGGAAGCCAGAATCTGGCACTTTCTCTACTGATGCTAACTTTGTATCCTAGGGCCATGTGGTTGTTTTATTCTTCCTGCATTCATTTGTGAGTGCCCATCTGGCTGCCAGGCATGGTACTGGGCATGAGACGTGTGTGCAGAGAGGGGCAGGTGGGATTCCTGGACCCCAGAGCTCATGCTTCCCCTGTTCATCTCCTCTGCAGGTACAGACGCTGGTCTCTACATGCCCAGTAGGGAGGGACCAGACATGGCCACAACCCCCAAGTTGAGAGCAAGTGGGGGAGGCATAGGTGTTTGGGGTGGGAGAGGCAGTCAGGGCTCCAGGCCTGGGGCTTTGTCCCTGCTCTGGGGCAGCTAGGAGAGGGGTCCACAGCACCCCACACTCCCCAGGAACTCAGATAGCCATAGGACCGTTGACCATGGATGAGGCCAAATGTCTCCACACCCCTGGTTCAGCCCTTGTTGCTGAGAATGTGCTGGCTGCTCTGAGCACTTCCCAGCCGATGGAGCCAGGGGTCACTGCTGCCCACCAAAGGGCACTTTTATGTTATTATGACACTTTTTTTTGACTCTGACAGGCAAAGTCAGAACCTCTGTTTCCTGGAACTCCTTGCGCTGTTGTTTAGATAAGTTTAAATGAGCTGTGATTAAGCTAATTTTGAGGTAATTAACTTGGGGAAGGAATCCTTCACTTCTTAAAATTCTAAGTGACTGTTCATTATAAGAGGGAGCCCTTGCAAAGGAGCCACGCGGCTTTCAGGAGCCCCCCTTAATTATAACATATGGAACTCAGCCACAGAGCAAGAGTTTACCAGCATTAATGAAAAATGAATATTCTTTATCTAATTACATGGCATAATTAATTGCCGTCTCCAACCACAGAGATGGGGAGGGGGCAGGGGAAGCCATAGGCTCCTGTTCCCACAGACTCAGCGAGGGTTCAAGCCTGATTCTAGGGTCCTCTGGAAGTTCCTTCAAAGCCCAGTGCTCAGGGAGACCCCAGTCCACGGTGCAGAAGGGCCAGGCAGAGAGTGACTCCTCACAGCAGTGGGTGTTGGCACCTGCTGGGTCCCAGTGGGTCTCTTTTGTGGCAGTTTGAGCCCACATCAGCCATCCAGGGTCCTACTTGGAGATTCAACAAGTTTAATGAGTGCCTACTATGTGCTTGATTGTCAATAAGACAGACTGAAGTCTTGCCCTTAGGAAGCACGTAGGTTTGAATCGTGGTTCTGCTGTTTACTAGCTGTGAGACGCTTTGGGCAAGTTCCTTGACCTTCTGTGCCTCAGTTTTCTCATCTGCAAAATGGGATTAACAGTAGCATTTATCTCATAGGGTTGCTATGAGGATTAAATGAGTTAGTATTCATGAAACACTTAGAATAGTGCCTGGTAGATATACATGCTCTGTAACAAGTGTTAAAGTAAATAAAAAAGAACACAAGTTGGGAGGTAACAAGACAGAACGGGAGGAGGACTGGTGTTAGACTTGGTATTCAGACAAGTGGGCGGAGGGGTGTGACTTCTTGGCCCTCTCCCCTTTCCCTCACCTCCCAGTTTCACTGTTGCCACGAGGTCCTCATGTATATTCTGCTGTTTCTTCTCCACTTTCCTTCATCTCCACTTTCCTCCTGGGGACTTCCTAGGTCACCCTTACTAGGATTTGCCCTCTGAGAAACCCCAGCACATTTCACCAGGCAGGGGGTGCTGTCAAGATGCCAGCTCTCTACAGGTGAGGCGATCACAGAGAGTATCTGATGCAGGTCTTGGAGATGCTCCCATCCAACTTGTTTTACCAACGAGGAGACTGAGGCCCAAGAGACACTGTGAGGTGGCTGACTGCGGGGCCTGGAGACCAGGCTTTCTGACCGGCATCCTAGCCTCTTGCTCCCTACCCGGAAGTCAGTCAGTGTCTGGCCTTGGCTCAGCCTGCCAGGGGCATCAGGCCCTTGCGCCCAGGGCAGTTCCTTTGTTCAGGGCCCGGTGGAATCTGCCTTGTCCCTCGGTTCAGCATGAGCTCCGGCTCAAGGCACTTTCCAAGAAGTTCATTTTCTTCCTAATGCTCTCTCTCTTTCCACCTCTTCCTGTTTTTGTCTCATCTGCACAGAGGAAGTGACTGGGGTTAGAAAGATGAATAGGGCTCTGCCCCTTCTGGGTAGGGGTGGCCAATCTCGTCCGATTCTCTGCATCCCTGGGGACCACCAGACCCCACACCTGGCTGACTTTGGGTTAATCCCGTTGGGGGAGGAGGAATGGCACTGCTTTTTCCGTTCACTATCAGCTGTGGCTCCAGGTCGCACCCATATGTCACCCCAGGCAGAGCAGTAGGGGGCCAGCTGCCTCCAGGCTGGTACCTTCTAACCTGCACCCTGCTTGTTCCCTGCCCACCCCAGCTTCTCCACAATGGACGTTCTCAGGGTGATAGCTGCTCCCTTCAGACGAGGCCGTCCCTGGCCTGCCAGGCTACCACTTTGGGGCTTTGCCCACTTGTCCCCGGCTCTTGTAGGGAAAGTAGTTTTGGCCTGGGAGCTCTGAGAGCAAACGGAGGGCCAGGAGGCTTCCTGCTGAGCTAAGCTGATCACACTCTGGATACAATTTTTATTTAATCTCTAAAACATTTTGACAGTGTCTTTGGAAAAGAGGGAGTAGTGGCCCTGGGGAGGGGCTGGGCAACGAGAGAGAAAAGAGAGAGTGTGTCAGGCAGGGAGTTCGGGGAATAAACCAGAAGATAGTGCTGGTGAAGAGGCTCATGGGAAAATGTTGTTGGCTGTTGGCTGTCCCCAGGAACCGCTGCTCCAGAAGGGTAATTGGGAATGCCCCCAGTGTTTTGGAAAGTTCTGTGTTCTGCCCTTTCTGGGGACCCCAAGCCTTCCCAGGGGATGATTCTCTGGGACCAGGGCTCAGACAGGCCAGGAGGGAACTGGAGAGCGAGTGCCCTAGAGGCTGTGGTGCAGAAATGATGCCAGGAGAGGACATCGGGGTGGCTCTGGGTTTTCCCTGGGAGGGCAGCTGCCTTGGGGGCTGGGCGCCTCCCTGAGACTGCACTTTCATAGCCCAGGCTCATCCCCAAAGCCACGGCCACTTTCATGCTCCAGTTACTGCAGAAAATGTATGAATTTATTTCTGCAAAGCTAGCCTGCAACAAAAGGCATTATATTGGCTGGAAGGAGAAACCTTCTGAGCAGGAAAGGTGGGCGTCACCAGTTTCTGGTCCCCGGAGACCTCAGCTTATTCTGAACTGGCTGCAGCCGGAGATCGGGGCTGAACCAGCCTCTCTGGTTTCCTGTCAGCTCCAGCTTCTCCTTAATTTGATGATTCTTGAGATAGCGGGGGAGCTCTTAGCTTCCTTCTCACAAGGGCAGGTTTGAGTGAAACCCAATCGACTTCTAGCATCGCTTCAATCACCTGTCAGAAAGGCTTGATTTAACTCTCTGGTCAGGAAGATGGGATTCAATCAATGTTCATCCAAGAAAGCACATTATCCCTAAAGAGTTACTTTGCATGTCATTGAGTAATAGCAACACCTCCCGTCTCCCCGGGGAGCCCCACGTTGCATCTGGAGAAGAGGCACAGCGTCGCACTGGGAACTTGTGACTTATCTTGGCAGTTTCATTTGGATCCATTTTGCAGCTCTGTTGGCAGACGGCACATGTGGCATCTGACTTTCCCCGAGGCAGAAGGAGCAGATGCTGGTGGCAGGAGTGGGGAGAACGCTGGTCAGGAACTAAGGTGGCTTTAATAAAATAGATGCAAACACTGGACTGACCGTTGGACGCTCCCCTTGGGAGACACATCCCTAGTTTTGGAGTTGACCAGAGTGAGGTCTGAATTCTGGCTCTGCTTGTTCCTGGCCTTGGGGTCGAAGACACGTGGATTTGCCTTGCTCAGCTCAGCTGCCTTCCCTTTTTGGAAGGTTGGTGATCGGTTACCTTCATTTTTGTATATTGAATGCCCAGTGCAGAAAAGATAACTCATTCATTTGTTTAACAAATAACATTAAAAAAATTATTTTTGGCTGCACTGGGTCTTTGTTGCTGCTGCCAGCTTTCTCTAGCTGCTTTCTCTTTCTTTGTTGTGGTTTGTGGGCTTCTCATTGTGGTGGCTTCTCTTGCTGCAGAGGGCAGGCTCTAGGCACGGGAATCAGTAGCTGTAGCTTCTGGACTTAGCTGTCCTGTGGCATGTGGGATTATTCCGGACTAGTGCTTGAACCTGTGTCCCTTGCATTGGCAGGTGGATTCTTATCCACTGTACCACCAGGGAAGTCCCAATAAAAGTTTTATATAAAAGAAGTTTGTTGAGCTCAGAAATGTTAGTTGCTTTGGTCAGAGATATGAACTGTCAGCATAAGTAACGCACGCTATGGCACGCATACCAGGGGCCGACAAACTACAGCCTGAAAGCCAAATCTGCCTGTTTTTGTAAGGTTTTTCCCATTGTTGTCTGTGGTTGCTTTCAGGCCACAAAAGCAGAGCTGAGTAGTTACAACAGGAACTAGAGGGCTTTCAGAGCCTAAAATACTTGCCTTGTCCTTCACAGAAAAAAAAAAAAAAAATTACAAAATGGCCAACCTCTGGCATAGACTAGTGGTTCCCAAACTTCAGCCTGCTGCAGGATCATCTAAAGAGCTGGCTAAAATGTAGGTTGCTGGGTCCCACCCCTAGGGACCCTAGGTTTACTAGGTCTCTGTCAAGGCCGGAGTTCGTGCACGCAAAGTCGCTTCAGTCGTATCTGACTCTGTGTGATTCTGTGGACTGTAACCCACCAGGCTCCTCTGTCCATGAGATTCTCTAAGCAAGAGTACTGGAGTGGGTTGCCGTGCCCTTCTCCTGGGGATCTTCCTGACCCAGGGATTGAACCTGTGTCTCTTATGTCTCCTGCATTGGCAGGCGGGTTCTGTACCACTAGCGCCACCTGGGAAGCCGTGAGCAGATTTGTTTATTTTCTCTCTTGCCCTCTGCCATCATCATGAGAAATACACATCTGGGCTGACCTGCTGGTCCAATAGAGTCAGCATAAATCTTCTGAGTCAGCTGACTACAGACATGTGATGGTACATTATTATTGCTTTAGCCCATGGTGCTTTGGGGTGGTTTGTTATGTGGTAGTAACTGACTGATACAACAGTGTCAAGAAGTTTGAGCCTTATTCTAAGTATAATTGGATGTCACTGAAAGTTTTTAACTAGAAGAGTGACAAGATCCGATCCATTATTTTAAGCCATCTCTCTGGCTGCTGTGAGGACGGTGAGGTATGTGGAGGAATCAGCAGACTGCTTGGAGCCCAGCCCTGGCAAGGGGGAGGTGCTCAGGAAGTGTTGCTAGCTGGAGTGAATCTCATCCTTCCCTATGCTCCCCAATACTCTCTTTGGGCCCTTCTTACCTGTGACTTAGCAGTGTTAGTTGCTCAGTGTGTCCGACTCTGTGTGACCCCATGGACTGTATACCTCATGAGGCTCTTCTGTCCATGGAATTCTCTAGGCAAGAATACTGGAGTGGGTAGCCATTTCCAGAGTTACCTGACCCAGGTAACTATGCTTTTTATGGGGCTTTCCAAGTGGTGTTAGTGGTAAAGAACCTGCCGGCCAATGCCGGAGACATGGGTTTTATCCCTGGGTCAGAAAGATCCCCTGGAGGAGGGTACGGCAACCCACTGCTGTATTCTTGCCTGGAGAATCCCAAGGACGGAGGAGCCTGGTGGGTTATGTCCATAGAGTTGCAAAGAGTCAGACACAACTGAATCGACTGAGCATGTACATGCGTGTTATAATCTCACCATTAGACTATGGAATTATTTTTTTAAAAATATTGTTTACTTATTTGACCACATCAGGCCTTAGTTGAGGCCTGAGGGATCTTTTGTTGCAGCATGCAGACTCTCTAGTTGTTGTGCACAGGCTCAGTAATTGCAGTGCTTGGGTTTAGTTGCTCCAAAGCATGTGGGATTTTAGTTCCCTGACCAGGGGTCGAACCTATGTCCCCTGCACTGCAGGACAGATTCTTAACCCCAGGGCCATCAGGTAAGTCCCTAGACTGTGGGATTCTTGAGGTCAGGGACCTGGCCTGACCCTTCTATAGTCTCTTGGACCTCTGGACCCTGCATAGACTCAGCTCAGAGCTGAAGTCAATAACTGCTCTAAAGTGAATGAATATAGAAGCTCTTTCTGCTGCTGCTACAAGGTGGATTTTCACTTCAGTGGTCTCTGACGGATTCCCATGTCTAAGTGACTTCCACAGGTCACGTGTGGCTGTCTTTAAAACCTCATCAGCAAACAGGGATTGCTTGAATGGCTTCCCTCGAGTCCCAGGACGTGTGGAAGTCAGCATCGTAGAGAGAATGCTCTGAGCTGATGCCAAGGAGCAACTCCAGTAGCAAGGCCTGAGGAGCTTGGAAAGAAAACCAGCTAGAGCCTGTTTGCAAACCTTTCCTGGAACACTTAACATGAGTACATCCACTGTGGTGGGGAAGACCTGTTCTATGTGGATGTTACCTAACATATTTTACCTTCAAAATCTCTGGGGGTGGGGGAGAGAGCCAGTGCCTCTGTACACACTCCAACTTCAATAAGAAAATCTGCTTTCTTTGATTAATCTTGACCACCCTGCTTCTCACTCTGTTTACCCAAGAGGTTCAGAGTATTTAACCAGCAGGTTTTATGACTTATCCTAGGATTATGTCCCAAAGGAGCAGGCCAAGACTGGGGAGAGACTCTGGGTGTTTCTATCGCTAGAACTTTTACAGAAAGAAAAGGTTCTAGAATGTTAGCTGGTCTGGCTCCAAGAGAAACATTCTCCAAGTGGGCTCTGTTTGCCTTTCAGTTTCAGAAAATGATTTTTAGCCAATTCAGTAGTTCACCTGAGTATCCCAGAACTTACTTACCACCTAATATACACCTTTTTGGTTGGGTAGCTATGGAGATAAAGATGCCCAAATGCAGTTCCTACCTCAGTGATATTAAGCTTGGGAAGGGGATAAGATCATTGTTTAGAGTGCCCGTTTGATTCAAGTCAGTTTCTTTGACTAGGTTAAGCAGGGACTAGGTCTGTTTTATCTCTAGTGTTGTATTACCAATGCCTAATACTGTCTGGCAGCACATAGTAGGTACTCACTAAAATTTGTTTTATAATTGAGGTATACTTTACACAGAGTGAAATGCACAGATCTTGCAGGTACATTCTGATCTGTTTTGGCAAATATGTAGCCCCATGCAGCCAACAGCTTTATCAGGACCTAGAGCTGTGCTGTCCTGTAGAAGTGTAATATGAGCCATATAGGTGATTTAAAATTTTCTGGTAGCCTTATGAAAAAAGTAAAAAGGCAGGTGAAATTAATTTTAATAACACATTTACTTAACCCAGCATATCCAAAATATCATTTTGACGTGTCATCAATATAAAAATTCATTAATGAAATATTTTATATTCTTTCGCTCATCTTAAGTCTTTGGAAACCAGGGTGTATTTTATACTTGCAGCACATTTCAGTTCAGATGGGCCCTATTTCAAGTGCTCAGGAGGCACAGGTGGTAGCGGCCTCCGCGGCACCAGGCATAGAACTGGACCTTCTCATCACCTCAGAAAACTTCATGCTCTGCCTGCCGCTTCCTGGCAAGGGCCCTTGTTCCCTAAGCAACTACTCTTCTTCTTCTTTTGTAAAGTATTTTATTTACTTGGTTTTGCTGGGTCCTGGCTGTGGCACGTGGGATCTTTTCTTGAGGTGCGTGGACTTTCCAGTTGGGGCTCACGGGCTCCAGAGTGTGTGTGTCCAGTAGCTGAGGGCCTAGTTGCTCTGTACCACGTGGGATTTTAGTTCCCCGACCAGGGACTGAACCCTCGTCTCCTGCATCGCAAAGTGGGTCCGTGACCGCTGGACCACCGGGGAAGTGCCTGCAGCCTCCATTCTGCTCTTTATCGCCTTAGCTTAGTTTTGCCTGTTTCAAGCCTGTATTTGTTGTTTTCGTTGTTCAGCCACAGTCGTGTCCAGCTCTTTTGTGACCCCATGGGCTGTAGCCCGCCAGGCTTTTCTGTCCGTGGTAAGTTTCTGGCCAAGATTGCTGGAATGGGTTGCTGTTTCCTCCTCCAGGGGATCTTCCCAACCCAGGGACTGAACCTACATATCTGTGTCTCCTGTACTGCAGGCAAATTCTTTACTGCGGGCCACCAGGAAAACCCTATATAAAGAGAAGTCAAACAATACATACTCTTGCATTTGGTTCTTTAACTCATACTATTTCGGGGATCCATGGTGTTGTAGATACAATACTTTGTTCCTCTTTACTGCTCAGTGCTGTTCTCTTGTACACACAGGCCGTGCTTGTTTATCCACCTTCAGTAAATATTTGATTTTGAATAAATGTTGGTATGCCAGGGCGAGGTACATAAAGAGCTCCCCAAAGGACAAAATGTTGTAAGGATTTGGGACTGCAGGATGACAATAGTTCTTGAGAGTGGCCTTAGGATAGTGTCCTGGAAGAGGGGACATCTGAGTTGGACTTGGTAGAACACTTAGAGTTTTGATGGGTGAAAAGGGAGATGGGGAGCCATTTCAAATGGAGGAAATGCCTGGAGGTGGGTGGTAGGAGCTGTTTGGTCAATGAAAGTCTGGGGGAATTAAGGTGGTCTGGGGCCAGACTTGGAGGGTCTTGAAAGCCACTGCAAAGGAGCCTTACAGGAAAATGATCAATGGCTACTTTGGGAGCAGGAGCATAACCAGAGGTCAGAGTGTTTTTTGTTTTTTAATTTTGGCTGTGCTGGGTTTTCATTGCAGTGAGCTGGCTTCTCTTGTTGTGGCGCATGGGTTTAGTTGCTCCACAGTATGTGGGGTCTTAGTTTCTCCACCAGGGACTGAATCTGCATCTCCTGCTTTGGAAGGTGAATTCTCAACCCCTGGACCACCAGGGAAGTCCCTTGAAGGGTGATCTTTTCTCCTATGGCCCTCGAAAGCCCCACATGCCTGTACCTACTTGTCTCCTTGTCTCCATCTCCTTGTTCCCTCTCTCTGGACTGTTCTCACCATTCCCACTTCAAGCATCTCCCAGCAGAAAAATTCCCTGTCACTTTGCAGGCCCTCATCCCTATGACATCGTTTCCTCCCAGTCAATCCCCACGTTCATGCTTCCCCATCACAGCCTTGCATTAACCAGCAGCTGCATTTACATGGCCCATACATCAGGCTGAGCCTGTCCCCAGTGAAAAGGTGTGTGTGCCCAGGAGGACCATTCATCATACCTGCCCAGCTGCTGGAGGTTTCCCTGGGCTCCCAATGCATTAGGCCAGAGCTGTCACAAACATCCCAGGTTCACCCCATCCCTGAGAGGGGAGGACATCCAGGTAGTCTGGTTTTGGAAAATAGCCTGGATGTTTCCTCACTCATGCTATGATGTCTCTGCAACATCACAGATGATGCCGCTTGGGTAGGAAGATGCTATGGGTCACACAATCAAATCTGATTAAATTCATCTTCAATCAATCATGTTGATGTATCCGGAGCCAAACCAAAAGCCTGAATATATCTGGTCTCATTTTCTTCTCACATCAACCTGATGGGCTTGGAATAGCTCTGCCCACTTCAGCAATTAAGAAAAGGAGCTCTGACTTGTCCAGGTTTATGGACACCACAGAAAAAGTGGCAGAACCAGGGTCTGGATTTCGAGTCTCCTGACTCCAACTCCAGTGCTCACTGCACAAAGGCAGGCTGCCCAATGGGTGTCTTCCTGGCCTCGCGCTTGGTTCCTCCAGTTTTTTTCACATCCCCCATCCCTGGTCCTTCCCAGAGGGTGGCTTATTTCTTTAAGCTGTGGCAAGAGGAGAAAGAAAGAGGGAGACGGTGAAATAAATTTATTGCCATGTTAGAAACATTGGATTGAAGAATTGATCCCTACGGCTAAGTAATTTCCCTCTTTCGTGCAAAATATAAATAAATCTGTATGGCTTATGCTGAGTGATGAGCCTGGGCTGCCGGCTGGATTGCACAACATGAGATGCCCTTCAGAGTCTCTTGCTTCCTCTCCTTGACCCCATCAATGAGCTGTTCCAAACAGCCCTTGTGTGCTCCCTGAAGGGGGAGAGGTTGGCAGCTCCAGCGTCTTGCCCGCTACACTTAGGCGGACTTAGGGACGTCGTGCAGAGTCTTTCCAGAGCTCAGCTCGACCCTAGCAGGTGTGGCCTGGAACTGCTGATTTTCAGAGCCATAAATAGACCAGCTTAATTATTATTATTATTGTTCTTTTCTCTAGGCTAAAGGGGAGGGGGTGGGAAGAGGGGATGTTGATGTCTCAAGTGTGTGATTAGATAATACGGTTTGTTCCTCTTCCCTAAAGCTTTCATCTAGTATCTGGGAAGAGATGGCCCGTGTGGCATGTCCTAAATTAATTACTGTGTGTGTGTTTAGAGGGGAGCTTTAGTCATTCTGCTTTCATGTGGTTTAATTTTAGCTTGTTTTCCTGGGGGTAGTCCTTCTTCCCAGGCTCCACCCAGTCTTAGGTAAGGACCTGGAAAGAAAGAGGGAGGGTTGTCTGGCAGACGGTGCTCACTCCTGGGTGGGCACGGAGAAAACTCTGGCCTTGTATTCCGCTGTTGTCAAGTGGCTCCGCTGGGCCTGGAAACTCAGGAAAGGGTTTTATAAGGGGCAGGACTTATTTAGAAGACAGATGGCTTCGAGGCGCTGGATGGTTTTTCCATCTTTGAAGGGCACTGCAGTGCAGGCAGACTCTAAGGGCTTAGGAACCGAGGATTCCTGGAAGATGATAAAGTTGACGTCATGGTGGCTTCCCTTGTCTTGAAGTGGAATTGAGAATAAAGGAGGGAGGGCTTACAGGGCCCAGGCTGGGGACAGGCAGGAGACAAGGAGACCCCCCTCTTAGCCTTAGTTTATGCTTTGAGACAAAGTCTGTGTGACTTTCATCTTCAGTTCCCCGGAGACTGATCACCTTGGGGGAAGGGAGACAGCTTAGCTCATCACATGGATTCTGCTTCTGGCTTTGACCTTCTGTCTCCACCGAGCGTGAACACTGGGCTTAAACACTGACATCTGCCCAGGTGGGACCCAAATACCCCTTTCCTATGTTGCTAGCAGGAATTTTGGGGATCCTGTTGCTAATAAGAATTTTGAAGTTTATGGAATCTTAGGGCATAGAGTCTAGAGTCTAAGGGATTTACTTATGTAGTAGTTCCTACCCTTCTCTTTCTCTGAGCCTCATAGATGCCTTATAAGCCAACCCCTATCACTCCTAGTCTTGACCTAGTTGCTGCTTATAACTAAGAGAACCTTGACAAAGCGATAAATGGTCTAGGATCTGGGTTGTATGAAATTACCTACAGTGGGCACATCCCACCCTTGTTGGTTTCCTAGCATCAGAGTCACCTACTTCCCTTTGAGGATTCTTCTAGTTTTTGAGTCTTGATAGGAAACCAGACAACCTCAGGAGAGAATTTGAAAGCTCACCTTCCTAACTCCCTCTGCTGTCAGGGTGTAGGCTTAGGACCCATCAAACTCACCCATCCTGGACTTGGGCTAGAGAGTAAAGAAGCAAGGGCCCACAGAATCTGTTCTGGTGAGGCTGGGAGCAGCAGTGGCAGCTGTATCTAATTTCTGGACTCATGGGCGCTGGAGGCTCCACCAACAGCATCTGGGAAATATGAAAAAAGGGGTCCATTGTGGTGTGGAGTGGAACAGGGGGCTGGGGGACTCTCCTCTGTGTCAGGGAAGAAGTGATAATAGTCTATGGTTTGCTGCAGTGAAATGCTGCTGAAAGTGTCCCTAGGGACCCAGACGCGTGCCCACCATGTGGTGACCCTGGAGACTGGCTGTACACAGTGTAAGATGAGCTGAGTGGCTACATCTTGTGACTTTAAGGAAAGTATAGTAGGGCAGAGATGAGTTCTGATCTCAGTTTTCTGCATGGCGAAGCAAAAAAAAAAAAAAGTACAAATCATGTAATTCTGCTGCAGAAAGCCTTTTCTGCCAACTACTGGTTCTCGAAAATCCCTGAAGGCCAGGTCCAAAAGTAAGTGCAGGTCACCAAATGGCAGCTTGGCCAAGATCTCCTCGAGGATATTTTCTCATGGTCAAGGCTCAGGGGACAGCCCCGCCACCCCCACTGTCTGCTCCTTTGAAGCTCTTTCAATGCAATTTCCCTACTGGACATAGATGAGCTGTCCGTGTGTGTGTGTGTGTGTGTGTGTGTGTGTGTGGTATCTGGGACTTAGGCCAGTGTGGGTTTCTGGCTAATAATGCAAGAACAGAATGGGGCTTCTTGCTGTTCTTGGGGTAAAATCCAAACTCTGGGTGACCCATGAGACCCTGCAGGTTTGGCCACCACCCATATCTGCAGCCTCGTATGGCTACAACTTGCTTTTTCTCTGTAAGCCTTGCTGGCCTTTCTTACAGATTCCCAGGAGCAGCATTTGTCTCAGATTCTTCACGCATATTTTCCTGTTATCTGGATCACTCTAAGTCCAGGCCTTTCTCCATTCTCAAGGCCAAACTCTGCACCAAATACAATTCGTCTTCCTGAACCCCATTCTCTAATAGCGGATATTTTAGCTCTGTGAACGCAGCCTCCGAGCACAAAATTATTTTTGGTAGCTGGTTCATGGCATTGACTCACCCACCCTGGTAGCCTTCTACTGTCTCTGGAACTGTCCCCTCTATCAAGGACTATACATGAAAGGCTGCGCATGTGCAGCTGGCCCCTGGAAACAGATGGGTCTGGCTTCCAGGCTGGTCTCCAACCTCTCAGTGCAAAGCTGCTGTTCTGTGTTCCTTGCGGTTCACTCTAGCTTTCCTTGTGAATATAATTGAAATTTCACAGTCATCAGTTTTTAAAATGATTTTTGGAGCTTTGGAAGGTGGTGGGAGTCACAAAATGTCTTCAGAATATTCGTCTCAAAGCTTCTTGCAGAAGCGAATCTCCTTTCTTCCCACCTTCCTGGGAGCAGGCAGTGGCTAAGCCCCTCCTGGGTGTCAGGCCCGGGGCTCAGTGCCTGGAGGGGGAGGGCGGCAAAGCAGGATGTGCAGGCCCCTGCCCTCGCCGCAGGCCAGTCGGGGTGTGGGGTGTTGTGTGGCGGGTGGAGGGCTCAGACTCGCACGCTTGCCTGCTTCTAGAAGCAAATTCAGCTGTGATAAATGCCAGAGGGAGTGTCAGAGTGCTGTGGGAGCAGGAGGGGGTGGGGATAAACGTGAGCTGCTCCACCGGCTTGGTTTTTCCCTGTCTGGAAACCACTGCTCTGAATTTCTAGGCTATAAATGTGGAGTCCTTTGAAAATGTGGAGGTGTTTTCAAAGGACTGGGAGGGTTTCAGAGTCATTCTCCTTGGAGACAGGGGGATGGCTGTGATGACCTTTTTGCAGTTTCAGTTCAGCCGCTGCCTTCTCCTTTAGACCCCATTCCTGTGGGCCTCTCCCTGTGAGGATGTCATGCTGGTGCCTGTCCCCTGCTTGGAATGGCATCTCCTCCTGCCACCTATACAGCTCCCTCCTAAATGCTGCCATCCTGGGAAGCCTTTCCTGGTGATTCCAGCCATGGGGAGAATGCCCTTTCCTGATGCTCTGGAGGCTGTTTTGGGTAACTGACACTTTGGCCTTGGGCAACTCCAGAATCCTTTTATTTGAACATCCCGCCAGGCCAGGCATAATTCTCACCCGGCACCAATGACGCTGATGGAGAGGCATTAGAGTGTGGTTAAAAGCAAAGGCAGAAAAATAGTAACTCTGCAGACGAGAAACCAAGGGACCTAGGTTACCCTCACCAGTAACAAGTCAGGTGGCTATCACACACCCCCAGTCTCTTGCTAGGAGATGGGCACTCTGCCCTCTGCTTCACCAAGTCCAGCCTCAGACTGTTCATGAGAAAACACAAGGCAGGCCCAAACCGAGGGACATTCTATAAAATACCTGGCTGCTCCTCTTCCAAAGTGCCGGGGTCCTGAAAGACAAGGAAAGATCTAGAGACAGTCACTGATTAGAGGAGACTAGATGCAGTGTGAAATTCGGGATTGTGTCCTGGAACAGCAAAAGAGCATTGGTGGAAAAACTGGGGAAACCCGAATAATGTCTGTAAGTAGTGGTCCCCAGCCTTTTTGGTGCCAGGGACTGGTTTTTGGAAGACAACTTTCCCACTGACTGGGAGTGTGGTGGGGATGATTTGGGGATGGTTTAAGCACATTATAGAGGAGCCTGGCAGGCTATAGTATATGGGAATACAAAGAATCGGACATGACTGAGCGATTTTCACATGCATACATTATCACATTATATTTATTGATCTCTTTATTTCTATTGTGGCTTCACCAGTAGCTCACACAGTAAAGAATCTGCTGCAGTAAGGGGGCCCTGGCTTCAATCCCTGGGTTGGGAAGATCCCCTGGAGGAGGGCATGGCAACCCACTCCAGTATTCTTGCCTGGAGAATCCCATGGACAGAGGAGCCTGATGGGCGACAGTCCATGGGGTTGCAAAGAGTCGGACACGACTGAGTAACTAACACTTTCACTTTTATTTCTATTATTATTGCATCAGCTCCACCGCAGTCATCAGGCATTAGATCCTGGATAGTATTGTACTGTTGTTAATGTTAAATATTGATAAATATGCCATAGTTACGTGAGATACTTAGAGGAAGGCGGATGGGAACTTTCTGCACTGTCTTTGGAACTCTCCTGTGAATCAAAGATTATTTAAAAATAAAAAGCTAAAAAAAAGGTGGATGTTCTGGAAATAGAACACCTGGGTTCAAATCTGGCTCTCTCACTTCCTGGCTATTTGACTTTGGACACGTGACACAACTCTCTGAGCCTCAGTTTCCCCATTCAGAAAACAAAGCTGATGACCGTGCCGACTTCACTGGGTGGTTGTAAGGATGAAAGGAGTTACATGCCTAGAGATACACAACTAGAAATTGCCCAGTCCACAAGAGGCAATCAGTACGATGTATATATCCTTTCTGTTAGTGATGAAGGAGGAAGTCCAACTTCTGAAAGTTGGGAGGGATGGAGAATATGCTGGTTGCCAGAATTCAGTAAGGTTTGAATAATCCAATGTGGTTCAATCAAATAAACATCTACGGATCTCTTCTGTGCGCCAGGCTCTGTACTGGGGTTTGGAGAGAGACATCAGACCCGGTCCTTGCCCTGGCAGAGCTCAGACCTGACGGTGGGGACACAGACCTGGATGCACATGGTGATTAGATAGGGAGACATAGAGCTAAACAGGAGCGTGTTTGCTCTGCCAAGAGGTCAGAGGCAGGAACTCTGTCAGAGCCTAGGACTGGGTGGGGAGCCAGGGAAGGCCTTGTGGATGTGCTGACACTTGAATTGGGTTTTGATATAGAAATAGGAATTTTCTAGATATACAGGCTGTGGGTACAGAGTCCTAGTAAGCACATTATAGGCACCTATAGGCATTGTGCTTGATGCTTTACCTAAGTTATTTCAAGTCTCCTCCACAGCCCTGCAAGGTGGATGTTTTTATTACCAATTTATAGTTGAAGCAACAGAGACTCAGAAATGGAATGGGATTCCTCAAGGTTATAGACTGCTGGTAAAGAAAATTCATATTCAGACCCATTTGGAATCTGTCTCCAAGGTTGCGTGCCAAGATGCAGCGATAGAGCCACTAGAGGCTGAAGGAGTAGCACGTTCCACGGTGGTGGTGTGGGGTCAGGGGTGGGGTCAGTGGTAGGGCTGTGACCTGCTGTCATCTGAGGTGTGGAGGAGGACACGGTGGGAGAGATGGGTCAGGCAGAACAGGGGAGACTGCTGTTACACTCAGGGGTGTGGACTCTCTCCTACAGGTCAGGAGTCATGGAAAAGTTTACCCAGGGGCACAGGGGGTCAGATCTGTGTCTTAGGCAGCCTCCCTGGCTTTAGTCTAGGGTGTGGTAGGAGGCAGAGCAGAGCCAGGGAAGAAGGATAAGAGCAGAAGGAGAGGGAGATGATGAGAAGGCAGCATTTCGAAAGACCTACTCCAGTGAAACAAAGGCAAGTAAGGAAAAACACGGCTTTTGAAATGCAACTATGAAAAAAACACCGGGTCTCAGTGGACCATGAGCTTGGTGAAGACCAAGTGGCATGGCTGCCATGAGGCAAATGGACTTGGGCTGCATGAATAGAGGAGCAGGGAGGTGCTAGCCCCCACCTTCTTCTCATAGCTGCTTCAGAGCATCTTGAGTTCTGGATACTCTGCTCCACAGGGAACTGAGACACTCCAGGTTTGTTTTGCATGGGGATGGTATTCCAGATCACATCCAGTGAGAGGGCAGTTGAAGGACCTGAGGATGTTTAATCCAGAAGAGAAACAACTCAGCAGCAGACAGCGCTAATGTGCCTGGGAGCCCAGAGGACCAGTGAGGGGACATTACAGGGAATCACTTTTGAAGTTCCCTGAACTCTCAATTTACTTCTGTCCCTTTCTGCTTCATGCATCTCTGAAGCCAGAATTTCTCTGCTGCTCTAGTCCACGGTGTGGGGGACTAGTGTGGAGGGGTGTGGTGGAAAGTGCCCCTCCCACAGTTTCTAAGCTCCAGGATCCAGGAAGACTTGGTCCCTTCCTTCTTAATCCATCCCTATTGCCAGTTTCCCATAGTCCTCAAGGAAGGGGCTCTGATTGGTCCAGCTTAGAGCAGATGTCCACCCCTTAGGGCGGAGCCACAGTGGTCCTTTGGAACACTACAGACAGCAGGCGTGAGGGACCCTTCTGTAACCACTTGGAGGAAGAAGAGGGGGGTGACTGGAAAAAGGGGACTGTGCAGAGGACCCAATAGATGGGGCACTAACCCATTCAAGCATCTCTGTTCAGGCTCTTTCCAAGTTAATAAAACCATACTCACCAGCCTGCAGAGATTCTGGAGGAGAGGGTCTGGAAGTATAGAGGACATCTGTTCCTTGAAGATTCGTCCTGTCCAGGGATTTGGAACTCATCCCCTCATTCCAGATCTACATTGGGTTCCCTTTTCCAGTTGTCTGGCTACTTTTCAGGAGCAGAAACATTTCTGATGTTTGAACTCGAAAACTTCTGTCCTCCTAGGGTTGGGGCTTCATGTTTGGGGAGAGGCCACGGCTGCCAGCTCAGTGGCTGGTGTGCCCCTGGACTCCCCAGGGTATGGAGCTGTGATGCTAATTGGCTATAAAGAGTGGGCTTGGAACTGGAATTTTCTGGGCTTCGAGGTCCCTGGTCACAGCATCTGATGCTCATTAAACCACAGGTAGATGAATTGGCTCTGTGGATGCTGACTGTGCAAATTCAGGGAGCGATGGCAGCTGCTGGGATTCCAGCTATGAGAGGTGCTGACAGTAAAGGACAGGGTTGCTGGCACGAGAAGCTGGCATGGACTCAGTGGGCCCGAATCTCAGTCTTCTCTGCCTCTTACCCACACACACGTGCATGTCCGTGCTCTCTCTCTCACACACACACACAGACACACATAGGGTCCTGGGAGTTGGGCATGAAGGAGACTGGTTCTTATTTCCTTCCAGCTCCTAACTAGCTGTGTGACTTTCAGTTCAGTTCAGTTCAGTTCATTTGCTCAGTCGTGTCCGACTCTTTGCGACCCCATGAATCGCAGCACGCCAGGGCTCCCTGTCCATCACCATCTCCCAGAGTTCACTCAGACTCACGTCCATCGAGTCCGTGATGCCATCCAGCCATCTCATCCTGGGTCGTCCCCTTCTCCTCCTGCCCCCAATCCCTCCCAGCATCAGAGTCTTTTCCAATGAGTCAACTCTTTGCATGAGGTGGCCAAAGTACTGGAGTTTCAGCTTCAGCATCATTCTTTCCAAAGAAATCCCAGGGTTGATCTCCTTCAGAATGGACTGGTTGGATCTCCTTGCAGTCCAAGGGACCCTCAAGAGTCTCTCCAACACCACAGTTCAAACACATCAATTCTTTGGCTCTCAGCTTTCTTAACAGTCCAACTCTCACATCCATACATGACCACAGGAAAAACCATAGCCTTGACTAGACGGACCTTAGTCGGCAAAGTAATGTCTCTGCTTTTGAATATACTGTCTAGGTTGCTCATAACTTTTCTTCCAAGGAGTAAGCGTCTTTTAATTTCATGGCTGCAGTCACCATCTGCAGTGATTTTGGGTGACTTTGGGCAACTCAAACTCTCTGGGCTTCAGTTTCCATAACAGAGGTTGGATAAGAGGATTCCAGAGGCTTCTTAGCTTTGGGCCCATCCCGTGTAGGAGGGTTTGAAACACGAACCATCTAGACTGCAGCAGCAGGTTGGTGGGAAGGCAGCCACCCTATCACTGGTTCTTGATGGTAAGACTGCAAAGTCTCTGATTTTTGCAGGTCTTCCCTTCCCAGTCAGGTCTTCCCTGGTTGTGTTGGGCTGCGCAGGGTGGCAGGCCCTCAGATCCATGCCTCTTCTTCAACTCTCCTTCCTGGGGATGCCCTCTGCCCACCATTTGGTGGTGGCACTGGCACGGCTGCAGATGCCCTCGGTGAGACAGCCACTTGCCAGGTGCCCTGGGTGGTATCGGGGGCCTGGCTCTGCTCTCCCAAGGCATCATGTCCCCCTAAACTCTGTCCCCAGAAGCCAGAGCTGAGATGGAGCGAATATGCGCTCTCCTTCACGTCAAACCTGGTCACATGGGCATCCAAGCAGCCCAGCCCGGACCACCATCTCACACAGTCAGAGGAGATAGCTCCTTCCTCTTCTGGGCCTAATTCCTCTCCTTGGATCCTGGACCATCAGGCTGAGCAGGACAGCAGAGGCCACTGCATGCCACCCTTCTTGTCCTCACTTCAAACTTTCTTCCCGTCCTCATTCAGGGAAACATCAGAAACTCCCAAGCATCTCCCCTCTGCCTTGTTCTTAGATTTTTCTTTTTTAAATTTAGAAGCTCTCAAGCATCTTATCCTCCAGTGGGGAGGGAGGAAGTTAAGTCACGGGAACTTCCCTGCTTGCTGGAGGCATTCAATATCCTGCTCCACCTCCACCACCAGGTCACTGCCAGTTTTTCCCATTTGATTTCTGTTAGAGCATTTACGTCCGTCAAAATTAACCAACGTTTATTGAGTACTTATTGTGTAGCCAGCATGGGGGAAATTACTCTTTTCTTTAAAAAAAAAGTTTTCTGCTCTCTGATTTTTTTTTTTCTTTGAGATCTCTCAGCCTTCTGGAAGGGAAGCCTTGAATTATTCAACCTGCAGTACAAATCTCTGGAGAACATCACCTCGCGGCTACTTTAATCACTAGAAAGGTTCAGAGTCAGTTATAATCAAGCCAAGTCAACGTGGAAATGCTCATCTCTGGCTTGAAAACAAGATCAAAAGGAAGACCGAGGAAGAGATAAAATCTGAGAGGAGAAATGGATGTTGGTTTCCAGAGGCTCTTAAGTCCTTCTCATATTTCCAAAGGGGTCGCACTGGAAGCCCCAGCCCCTGCAGAGCACATTCCTGCATATATTTCTGACCTCTTCTTTTTTTCCCCAAACCCTTTATGTTTTCTAAATTTATTTTTTATTGAAGTACAGTTAATTTACAATGCTGTGTTAGTTTCTGGAGTGCAGCAAAGTGATTCAGTTATACATATATATCTATTCTTTTTCAGATTCTTTTCCATTATAGGTAATTATTACAAGATATTGACTATAGTTCCCTGTGCTATACAGCAGGTCCTTGTTTATCTATTTTTTATATAGTAGTGTGTATCTGTTCACTGGGGCTTTCCAGGTGGAGCTGTGGTAAAAAATCCACCTGCCAAGGCAAGAGACCCAAGAGATGTGGCTTGGATCCCTGGATACGAAAGATCCTCTGGAGCAGGAAATGGCAATGCACTCCAGTATTCTTGCTGGAAAATTCCATGGACAAAGGAGGCTGGTAGGCTACAGTTCATGGGGTCGCAAAGAGTCAGACATGGCTGAGCGCATGCACACATCTGTTCATCCCAACCTAATTTATCCCTGGTTCCCACTTTGGTAACCTTAAATTTGTTTTCTAAATCTGTGAGTCTATTTCTGTTTTGTAAATAAGTTTATTTGTATGATTTCTGCCTGACATGAGGTCACTGAGAAGTCAGTTACAACTCTGCTGATTCAGGGGCAAATCCACCAAAGATGAGACCTCTGACTGATGGTGATTTTGGGAAAAGCTGTAGCCTTTTCAGAATGTGAATGCAGGGAGGTTAAGATGCAGAAAGGGGAAGGGCTTATATGGTGGCTCAGATGGTAAAGAATCTGCAATGCAGGAGACCCGGGTTTGATCCTTAGATCAGGAAGATGCCCTGGAGAAGGGAGTGGCTACCCACTCCAGTATTCTTGCCTGGAGAATTCCATGGAGAGAAGAGCCTGGCAGGCTACAGTCCATGGGGTCACAAAGAGTGACTAACACACACCCTGAACTAACCTGGAATTAGGTACATTTAGGTAAGGGCAGGGGATGTGGAGGGGTGTGGAGGGCTGGCTGGAGGGTGTCTGCGGACACACTGGGGTGAGAAAGCATCCTTAGGGAAGTGAGGGTGGGTCCACAGCTTAGGAAAGGGGCAATTCTGTCCTCATCGGGGTTCCTGTCTGAGCCCTGGGAAAGTGATGGGAGTGGCGGTCTGCAAGGAGAAACAAGGAGGTGTTTTTAGAGTTCAGTCATCTGTTACGTCATCTGTATCAGGCAGTGTGGCACCAAAAGGTGGAGGGGAGCGATTGTGCTAAGCTTAGCACAGGGGTTTCAGAGGATGCAGGATGGCTTTGGTGGGCTGAAGGTCCAGGTGGTCCCTCTGATGTCTTGATGGTGACAAGACCACCATCTGCAGCAGGAATGGATCACTGAGGTAGCCAAGGTGGGGCTCCCCTCACACCGACCACCCACTGTACTCCTCCCCAAGGATGAGTCAGCATTGAAAATGATCAAGAAACCGCCTCCTCCCCACCCCCAAAGGAAGAAGGATGCTTACCACCTAAATTAAGGACCCCAGAAAGTACATCTAGGGTTCATGAGTGTGCTCTTTCTCTTCCGTCTGTGCAGGAGATAGGATGGTGCACTGGTTAGGGAAGAGAGTGTGGCTCAGTTCAGTTTAGGAAAAAGAGTCGTCCTGGGCACAGCCCATCACGCTTGCATTGGTGTTGAGACCAAAGACCAGCTAATGAGAAGCTGCTGGCCCTGTCTTATTCCCTGATGGGGCTCTTTTCCTTACAGACCTCTTAGGAGAAGGGAGGAGGCTGGATCAAGGCAGGTCTCAGAAATTCTGGGACTGGCCCAGATGCTCACATAGCAATTCAGTCTCAGGAGCACACTAGTCACATGGCCCTGCCCAGTGGTGGTGGAGGGATCTGGAAGGCTGGGGGCCTGGGAAGCAGGGTCCTTGGCCCCCGTATTGGCACCTTCTGTGAACAGGCTGTGGCTTGTTCCTTCAGGTGGAAGGTGAGGGAGAGGGCAGCCGAGGTCTTAGCGACAGATATCACTGATGGGACCAGGTCACAAAGTGGGGGAAATGACAGGTGTTAAAGTGGCAGCGGAGAGGCTGGGTTTGGGGGTACTCACTAGACACCTGCGGGGTGCCCAGGCTGCCTGGGGCCCAGTCTCAGCTCTGTCAGCCAGCCGTGCAATGTCACGCTCTATCAATGCCTCAGTCTCTCTCCCTATAAAATGGGTAGAAGGTTGTGGGAAGGGTGAACTAAGCTCATGCTGGCAAAGCCCTTGGTGCAGCACCTGGCTTTCAGGAAACTCTGAGGAGACAAACAGGTCTCCACGCTCAGTTGTGTCTCTGGGTCCTCTTAGAGACCAGAGTCTGTAGCAGCAGACCAGGTTCAAGCCAGAGAGATGCTGCCTGGGGCTGACTGTAAACTCCTTGGTGCCCCCAGAGTTGGGGGGATGTGGGAATTCTGGGGAAACGCTTTTTTCGTTTGCAGAGCAGTGAAGCCACACATGGACTGGGCTCACCTTCAGCATTCCCCCCTTTTGGGAAGAATCAGCACAAAGCCCATTCCATCCTATTGTAAACATGTGCTGCAAAAACTGGAGAAAGAAGGCGCAGGGGAGTGGAGGGCGGTCTGGTGAGTCTCCTAGACCCATGGCCGTGCGTGTGCAAACAAATACTCCATATGTATACACCCTCCCCGTATAGTTCCCCCTCTCCCTCTTTCCCTCCCTGCCTTTCTCTCTCTTTTCCCATGTCTCTCCTCTCCAAGGGCGAGATCCCACTACATACACACGACTGCCATTGCTTAGTAACCTGCTTTTCTCCCCTTATCATTGTGCCAGGCACAGCTCCCCGGGTCAGTGAATATATTTCTCTCAAAGTCCCCCCGGCCCCCCCCAATACTGTAGTTCCCCAAAGATTTAAGGAATGAAAAAGGACCAAAGAGATTCTAATATCCCCAAGGGAGAATCTAAGAAAGAAGGTAATTTTAGAAAAGCCTTTTAAAAAGCGATTTCCCCTGGTTAAACATTAATATATCTTTAAGGAAAAGAAAACTTGGGAATTCCCTGGAGGCCCAGTGGTTATGAAGACTCAGCGCTTTCGTGGCCATGGGTCTGGGTTCTGTCCCTCATCAGAGAATCAGCGGCATGGCCAAAAAGAAAAAGAAAAACTTAAAATCCATATTGGTGAGGCAGTTCCAATATGGGTTGGAAAAGAATTTCCAGATGCAGAGCATTCCAGCAGGGAGCGAGTTTGTTAAGAACAAAGAGCAGAGATAGTGGGCACCGAGAGCGCAGTGGGCCAACCTCTTGACAGACCAGGGAGAGTCAACAGTTTTTGTGGGCGAATAGCCAATATTTATAGCCTCAGGCCAAAGAAAATGCCTGCTGGAAGGTTGGTGTTAGGTGATTGGTTGGGCAGCTGTATGCTGTTTACTGGAGTGGGCATTTTTGCCTAACTGGGAGTCAGGAAACTTGTTAGTGATGATCAGAGGGGCTTTTGGCAATGGTTACAGTGGACCTCAGTCAGCTTCAGAGGTGACCTTGGTTCTGGGCTCCGCTTCTGTAGCCTTGGTTGCAAGGCCTCGCCCCTGTGGCCTAGGGGCAGGACTCAACACATATACATTGAGTTGGCCAAAAAGTTCATTTGGGGTTTTCCATAAGATGTTGTGGAAAAACTTGAATGAACTTTCTGGCCAACGCAATGCTTCATAATCTCATCACCCAGCTATAATCATTTTCAACATTTTGATATAGCTCTTTCTAATCTTTTTTTTAATGTCTACAGTTGTGTGTGTGTTTAAACAAAATTAGAATCACATTATAGCATATTTATGTTTTATATTTAATATTATTTCACAGATATTTTTCTCTCATTACTATCATATGGGCCTAAATTATATGGTAGCCAAGAACATATGGCCCAATTTTCCCGAATGCAAGATTCAATAAAAAGTTTGGGGGCCAATTTGAATATATAAACAGGGAAATCATCAAATGCTTACTCACAATGTTTAATTTATAAATTTAGTTGCACAAAGATATTTAAAACCACATATAGCAGGAAATACATTAAATTTAGAAAGATTATTCTTTCCCATTTTTATAGTTTATACCAACTCTCCTGGTATCTTTGATATCTATGTTTCGTCATCCTGGAGCTGCTTTGTAAATTACCCACTGTAGCTGTCTGCAGCACACCGTTTCCATTTTGGTCTAATTTGTTTGAGGCTTCTCTTTTTCAGTGTTGTTGTTCATTTGTTTCCTATTTGTTTGTTTCTTAGACTGCACCATTCAGCACTCGGGATCTTAGGGCCCCAACCTGGGATTGAAACTGTGCCCCCTGCGTTGGGAGCTCAGAGTCTTAACCACAGGACCACCAGGGAAATCTCTTGTCTAATGAAACTGAGATGTAAGACTTTAAAAATCTGTGTATGGTGTTGTCTCTGGAAATTGTTTTCAAAGCCACAAGTACCTATTAGCATAACATTAAAAGAGTCTTTTTATTTGTCCCAGAAGTGTGTACTAGTGATCTCTACAACATAACCACTTACTGTATTGCTTTTAAAAGTGATCTTTAAAAGCTTGTTTACAATGACAGCCAACACTTGTAATTGTAAGGTCTTAACCCCCAGAATAATTACTAAATCCCTGTTAAATGTCTTTGCTTCCTTTTTTCCCAGTTCCCATAGGTGACCTCTTTAAACATCCCAAACTAGCATTGATTGAGGTCAAGGAGGGCTAATGCGATTTCCTCAAACAGTACTTTGTTTAAAATAACATAACTGAAAAAGAGTGCATTTAATAGCAGACTCCGTAAGAACTTGAATTTAAAAGATTTTTTTTCTTTTCTAGAGGATAAATGTAGGAAAATTCCTCATGTTTTATTTGGACATATGGTTTTTTTTTAATAACAAGATTAATGGAAACCTGGTTTTCCATCTTTTGGCTGTGCCCTAATTTATTTAATCATTCCTCTGTTGTTCAACAGTTTAATTATTTCTGCTTTTTTTTTTTTTTCCATATTGTAAATAACAAGCCACATTCTTGTATTTATATCTCTGGGCACATTACAGACTACTTCCTTGGGACAAATCCCACAGGGTCAAATGGTAAGGCTATTCTAGTGAATTATTTATTATTATTATTATTTTTAATTGGAGGATAATTGCTTTACAATGTTATGTTGGTTTCTGCTGTACAACACTGTGAATCAGTCATAACTATATATATATATATATATATATCCCCTCCCTCTTGAGCCTCCCTTCCACCTCCCACGTAGGTCATCACAGAGCTGCAGACTGGGCTCCTTGTGCTGCATATCAGCTTCCTACTAGCTAATCTTTCTCAATTTGTCCCATTCTCTGTGGCTCTTTTAAAGGATCTGGATATGTTGTGCAAATTGCCCTTCAGAAAGTTGTACCAATTTATAAATCCCATCATCAGTGAATAGAGGTGGGCACTTGATAATAAACATGCAGTATTTCTGAAATTAATAGGAAAAATGCTTCTCGATAAACTCACTGAGCTTTTTGTGGATCCATAACTGATTGGAGCTATAGGAGTCCTTAGAACTCATCTCAGTTCAGTTCAGTCGCTCAGTCATGTCCAACTCTTTGTGACCCCATGGACTGCAGCACACCAGGCCTCTCTGCCCATCACCAACTCCTGAAGTTTACTCAAACTCATGTCCATTGAGTCGGTGATGCCATCCAATCATCTCATCCTCTGTCATCTCCTTCTCCTCCCGCCTTCAATCTTTCCCAGCATTAGGGTCTTTTCAAATGAGTCAGCTCTTTGCATCAGGTGGCCAAAGTATTGGAGTTTCAGCTTCAACATCAGTCCTTCCAATGAATATTCAGGACTGATTTCCTTTAGGATGGACTGGTTGGATCTCCTTGCAGTCCAAGGGACTCTCAAGGATTTTCTCCAACACCACAGTTCAAAAGCAACAATTCTTCAGCACTCAGCTTTCTTTATGGTCCAACTCTCACATCTGTACATGACTACTGAAAAAACCATAGCCTTGACTAGATGGGCCTTTGTTGGCAAAGTAATGTCTCTGCTTTTTAACATGCTGTCTAGGTTGGTCATAACTTTCCTTCCAAGGAGTAAGCGTCTTTTACTTTCATGGCTGCAATCACTATCAGCAGTGATTTTGGAGCCCCCCAAAATAAAGTCTGCCACTGTTTCCACTGTTTCCCCATCTATTTGCCATGAAGTGATGGGACCAGATGCCATGATCTTCGTTTTCTGAATGTTGAGCTTTAAGCCAACCTTTTCACTCTCTTCTTTCACTTTCATCAAGAGGCTCTTTAGTTCTTCTTCACTTTCTGCCATAAGGGTGGTGTCATCTGCATATCTGAGATTATTGGTATAACCTCTGTCTTCATAATTTGAAGACAGATATATCTGAGGTTATTGAGAGTTCCAAAAAAACATCTATTTCTGCTTTATTGACTATGCCAAAGCCATTGACTGTGTGGATTACAATAAACTGTGGAAAATTCTGAAAGAGATGGGAATACCAGACCACCTGACCTGCCTCTTGAGAAATCTGAATGCAAGTCAGGAAGCAACAGTTAGAACTGGACGTGGTACAACAAACTGGTTCCAAATAGGAAAGGGAGTACATCAAGAAGCCATCTAGTCCTACTGATTTCCCAGTGGGCTTGTATACCTCTTGTAATGGGAAGCTTCCTGGTGGGAGCCTCTGCCAGGACTGGATGGTTATGATGCTAACCCTCATCCAAAATCTGTCTCCCTAGAACTTACAGTTTTAAGCAGAACACCTGGCTTATCTCTATGTTAGGCATAGCCACTTACTGAAATTGGGGGAAAGAGAAATTGAATGTAATGAGTTCCAACTCTGGTGTCAGACACCGCACCAGGTATGGCTCCATGAAGCTGGAATTCAGTTCAGTTCAGTTCAGTCACTCAGTCGTGTCCAACTCTTAGTGACCCCATGAATTGCAGCACGCCAGGCCTCCCTGTCCATCACCAACTCCCAGAGTTCACTCAAACTCACGTCCATCGAGTTGGTGATGCCATCCATCCATCTCATCCTCTGTCGTCCCCTTCTCCTGCCCCCAATCTTTCCCAGCATCAGAGTCTTTTCCAGTGAGTCAACTCTTCTCATGAGGTGTCCCATAATTTGAAGATAGAAAACCTGAGGTTCAGAGATCTCAAGCAACTTGTCCAAACTCACACAGCTGGTAAATTGAGGAACTGAGATCAAGGGCTCCACACAGTCTTCCTTAAGTCTTCATTTTTGGAGCTACTTAAAACAAGTCTGCCTGCAGGCTCGAAGCCCCCCAGTCACGTCTGGAGAGCATACCTCCCAGAGCAGTCAGGACGGCCCCGATTTCGAGTCTTTTGCCCAGTTTTCTCCATTAGTGCACTGACTGTGGTGATCGGTACTTGACTTGGGTGAGTCTGGGACCCCCCTCCCTGTGTGGACCATGATGAGAATCCATCCACCAAAGTGGAGGCTGTTTGGAAGACGGCGGGGACACAGCAGCCATTACTCTTGGAAAATTGTTACAGTCAGAAGCAGCAGCAGATGCAGAGGTGCCCAGCAGGTTTCAGCTTGTCCTGGTGTGCCTCTCTCTACGCCCAGCTCTCCTCTCTGGCTGCCCACTCTGTTGGCCAACAGTGGCTCAGGCCCACCACCAAGCACTTGGCTGCAGACCCATGGAGTTGGAAACCACTCAGCACCAGCTCTGTACAGAAGTCTCCACCCTGCTGCCCCTGGCGTGGTCCCACTTTCATGCTGGATAATCTTGACTTCACCAAGTGGCTGATCAGTAGCTCTTTCTCTGATCCTCCCAACTTTTCCTCCAGACCTTCACTTTCTCAGCTCATCCCATAATGGTTGAAGAACAGTTCCTATAATATTGGGTTGGCCAAAAAGTTATTTTGATTTTTTCCGTAACATATTACAGAAGAACCTGAATGAACTGTATGTTATGGAAAGTCCTGAACAAACTTTTTCACCAACACAATAAATGCCTTATCTCAGAGCACTGGTAGAGACTCTGATCCTTTGACTGAACCCTGGTAGAGGTGATGTCTCAGGACTTCACAACTACGCCTTAAGAGGTCTTACAACTTTCTCCTTCTCTCTCAGGGCTCTGAGACTATCGTGCTGTGTGGGAACCCTGCTGGACCAGCTAGAGGCTGACAGGCTACTTGGAGAATTGAGGTTCCCTGGTTAATACTCAGACTCATGAAAAAGAAAAAAAAAACTGTTGTAAGGTTTTTTTGAGGGACAGAGAAAGTGTTTTTCTATTAGTTGTTTAATCTGCCATCATATTCCGTTGCATGAAATGAAAGTCACTCAGTCGTGTCCGACTCTTTGCGACCCTGTGGACTATAGCCCACCAGACTCCTCTGTCCATGGGATTCTCCAGGCAAGAATACTGGAGTGGAAAAAAAAAAAAAAAAAGAATACTGGAGTGGGTTGCCATTTCCTTCTCCAGGGGATCTTCCTGACCCAGGGATCGAATCTGGGTCTCCTGCATTGCAGGCAGACTCTTTAGCATTTGAGTCACTAGGAAAGTTAAAATATACTAAGTAAAATTTAGTGCAGTCTGGTTAGAATAATAAAAATTTAAAAATATTTATCAACTTTATTAACTTATACAAAATAAAATTCACTGCTTTTTTAAAAAAGGAGTTTTTATTGGAATATAATTGATTTGCAATGTTGTGATACTTTCTGCTGTACAGCAAAGTCATTCAATTATACAAATACATGCATCAACCATTTTTTAGATTCTTTTCCATATAGGTCACTGCTTTTTTTTTTTGTGGTAAAATAAAGATAGCATAAAACTGACCATTTTAGCTCCCTCTAAGTGTACAGTTCAGTGGTATTAAGTATAATCACCTTGTCATGCAACCATCATCGCTATCAATTCCAGAACTTTTTCATCATTCCAGCCTGGACTCTGTACCCATTACACAATTAGCTTCTCATTCCCTCTTCCCCTTCCAGTTTTAAGCCCTACGATTTGGGGTGCTTTGTTATATAACAGTAGAAAATTGAAATACCAACACTTGGTGAGATTCTGTTAGTTTTAGTTTAGGAATGTAGTTTCCCAATCTATGCATCTCTTTTTTTTCAGCCTCCTTTTTGCCAGCCTCCTTTTCCCCAGCCTTAGTAACTAAGAAGCATGTGTCCTCCTCTGCCATTCCCCCCCAGCAAGCTTTCATGTCCCCATAGCTCTGGTGACTTGGCTCTGGGTCTTGCCTGCATTTTTCAAAGTGGTGTCCACAGAAAGAACACTGTTCTCTAGGGGAGACTAGAGTAGCAGAGCCTACAACAGAGTTTGTAAACCAGTGGCCACATCATGCCCACATATATGCTCTATTCAGCACATACCATCAACTTGCAGTGTTTGAAAACAATTTGAACATAAATATGCTACTTTATATAGAGATAACAAATAAGGACCTATGGTATAGCACAGGGAACTCTACTCAGTACTCTGTAATGGCCTATTGGGTTAAGAATCTAAAAAAGAGGACATGTATGTGAAATTCCTCGGTGGCTCAGATGGTAAAGAATCCACCTGCAATGCGAGAGACCCAGGTTCAATCCCTTGTTGAGAAGCTTCCCTGGAGAAGGGAATGGCAACCCACTCCAACAGTCTTGCCTGGAAAATTCCATGGACAGGGGAGCCTGGTGGGGTCACAAAGAATCGGATATGACTGAGCAACTAACACTTTCTTTCTTTCATGTATATGTATAATTGAATCACTTTGCTATGAAACTAACACAGCACTGTAAATCAACTATACACTAACAAAAAGTTTACAAAAAGGAAATACAGATGATTCAAACATGAAAAAAAAGAGAAAATCTGAATTTGTTTCCAATGTGTGAAGGTCCAGAGAGCCACACGCAAAGCTTTCTGGTTTACTCTGGAGAAACAGGACACCCGGCCACACAAGATCCACATTCCCATAGGACAGAGCTCTCGGCTGGGTTGAGCAGAGGCTGTCCCTCCTGGGACAGATCTGCGCCCTCCAGCATTCTGCAGTCCAGATAGGCCTGGCTGCACTTCCTTTCCAAGGCCTTACACCCAGCCCTTTCACTCCTTTGCCCTTTGGGCTACTTGGCCTCTGGGTGTTTGAGCTTCAACCTCTGGCTAAAGGGACAATCACCGCCCATGAGTGAGCCTGCGCTTCTGTAAATATAACCATAGCATTCTAGCTGTTTGGCCACTGTACTCCAAGCTCAGAATCTCCTAAGCCTCTGAGCTTTTTCTGGCAACTTGCCCCTTGATATCTTGGGCATGATGCTTACCAGAGGTTATGAGGGCCTTCATGATCTATCTGCTGCTTCTTGGAACCAAGGAGAGAAAGGAGTTTATGGCAGGTGAGTGCCTGGTTTGAGAACATAGGATGAAGGCAGGGGATTGATTTCAGGGCCAAATGATGACCCAGATCCAGGCCTGACGGCTTTCAGGGGATGATTTGGCATTTCCAAGTTTCAGTCCAGGTGCTGATCTCAGTTTGAGTTGAATTATTATCCCTATGTCTTCCTCCCTGGCCACTGGACTAAGCTCCAGGAGGATGGGGTGGCTTGTGATTTATCTTGGATCTCCTAGAGCCTGGCACACAGTAGGGTCTTGATAAGTGTTCACTGAATCAAATTTTAAAGGAGGAAAACCTGAAAAATTGTGAGGAGTGCTGGCTTGACACTAGAGTTAGGAAGCCCACTAAAAGAAGGTGCTGAGAGACCTCCGACGAAAAGCATTTACGAAAGGAGCTGACGCAGTCCTCTTAGCCTTGGCGAGGTCAAGATACATGTGTGAAGCTGGGATGGAAACTCAGGATTCGTTAACTCCTTCATTCCTCCATTCTCGGATATCTGCAGGGCGCCTACTGGCGCTGAATGTAGGTACTGAGAATTAGGGGTGGTGCGGGAAGGGTACTGTGACTTCAATCAAAGGTCTGAAGGGGCAGGAAGTGGCCATGTAGGTTCTAAATGTGTCGAAATGCACAGGGGCCCTTTTGTGGGAACTTTAGGGCATTGGTGGATGTCTAGCCCTGGGTAGACAGCCCTGACTTTGGGGTTAAACATGCATGAGTTAAAATCCTTGTTCTGTCACTTTTCAGCTGCGTGACGCTTGTTCTCTGAGCTCAGTTTCCACATCTGGCAAATGGGGAGAGTTCCTACCTCCAGGCTAATTGTGAGGATTATCTGAGATATTTATGTAAAACATAGCACCATTCCTGGCTTTTCCTTTCCTTTGAGAAATGATGGCTTAAAATTTTTTTTTATTACTGTCATTAGAAGGCAGGAGAAGAAGACAGTGGACTGTGGCTGGATGGTGGGGCATAGCCTCTTGGGGAAGATGGAGGAGGTGACTGGGTGCAGGTCATCGTGTGGGCCCAAGGGTGGGCAGCCTGCACACTTGCTGGTCACTGCACTTGGTAGGACAAAGCGGCCCTGATGAGATCTTGCCTGTCTTTCGTTTCTCTGAGGGGAGAGGAAGTAGCAGTGGGAACTACTACCTTGCGTTTAATTCTAGCCAAGAAGGGCAGAATCAGTGACGTGGAAAAGGCAGAAACCTTGAGAAAATGTGGAGTCTCAGTGGCTCCTGGAAGGGGGAGGGTCGGCCTTCCTGGGCTTAAGAGGGTGCTTGTCAGGACGTTCAGGGCCAAGTGACAAGTGAATCCAAGGCTTGAAGCAGGAGGAGGGAAGACAACCTGAGCGAGTGGGTGGTGGCCGAGAATGGGATGCTAACCGCACAGGGGGGGTTGCCTTCATGTTCCGGGGTGGCCAGTGGTGCCTATGGGGAGTGGTCCCAGACACCAGCCACGTTGTGCCGCTCAGCGGACCACATGTGCGGCAGCCCTTGCTCTCGGACTTCTCAGTGCTTCTCCAGATCATTTTCCCACGAACGCAGCTGGAGTGGCGGATGGACGGTGAGAGGCAGGGATAATCATACTGATCAACACTTCTTAATCTGCTCCCGCTGGTCACTGATCTCTAGTCATGCAATCCCTGTGCCCTCTCCAAGTAGATGCTTCACTCAGCTGTACCCTGAGACCCACTTATGTAAAGAGAACATGTGGTTCCAGCCCCAGCTGCCTTGTCCAACCTGCAGCTACTCTGGTTGGGGAGAACTGGCTCTGGAGATGGTGGGATTTGGGTGAAGCCAGGTAGCTTTGTGCCACTTCTTTCCCACCCTCCTCCCCAATAACCTCATTAGCAGCAAGAACTGAGGGGGTCCCTCTTGCCTTCTCTGCAGCCTGATCGTCCACAGGAGCATTTCATTGTAAAAAGCCTCTGTTCTCTCTGGCTCCAGCCTGGGCTATTCTGCCAGTCTTTGTTCTAAACCCAAGAAGAGTGCAAAAGGATTTCTCCTGCCTTTTGATGCTTTGTCTGAAATTTAACTTCCAAGTCTCTGCTACTTTCTGCAGGGGGGAAAACAAGTACCTATTCAGGTACTTGAAAGCAGCTGCCACAGGTAAAGAGGAAGGAGCATAGAGCCCATGGGTGAGCTCTGGTCCAGGGTTTGAGAGAATTTCACTTCTTTCCATCAATTCCTAATCTCAGGGACCCGCTCCTCTTATATCTGGGTGCCTGGTGGGGTTTCCTCTCCTAAGAATTATTGCCAGCCTCCTGCGTCAGTGTCCTTAGCTTTCGTTCTCTGTGGATATCACTGTGGCCGATGGCTTGTCTTTCTGGACTCTTTTCAGAGCTTTCCCACCATCCCAGGGAGAGGAACACTAATAAATATTGCCTCCCATTAACTGAGCATCTGGCTTGCATCCCTGTCTCAGCACTCTCCAGAGGTCTGTCTGAGATTCTGCTGTCTTTGCCTGCTTCAGCATCCATACTCCATCACCCTTTTAACTACTCTCCTTTCAGCTGTCTGAGATCACATGACTCTCTAAGCTGCCCTACCTCCCCATCACTCCTCCTGCATCCACATAGCCTTGGGCTAGAGTCGCTCAGTTGTATCTGACTCTTTTCGACCTCATGGACTGCAGCTCGCCAGTTTCCTCTGTCCTCTGCTATCTCCTGGAGTCTGCTCAAACTCATGTCCGTCGAGTCTGTGATGCTGTCTAATGATCTCATTCTCTGCTGCCCCCTTCTCCTTTTGCTTTCAGTCTTTGCCAGTATCAGGGTCTTTTCCAATGAGTTGACCCTTTGCATAAGGTGGCCAAAGTATCGGAGCTTCAGCTTCAGCAACAGTCCTTCCAATGAATATTCAGGATTGATTTCCTTTAGGATTAACTGGTTTGATCTCCTTGCAGCCCAAGGGATTCTCAAGAGTCTTCTCCAGCACCACAATTTGAAAGCATCAGTTCTTTGATGCTCAGCCTTCTTTATGGTCCAACTCTCACATCTGTACATGACTACTTGGAAAGACTATAGCTTTGACTAGATGGACCTTTGTTGGCAAAGTGATGTCTCTGCTTTTGAAGATGTTGTCTAGGTTGGTCATAGCTTTTCTTCCAAAGAGAAAGCATCTTTTAATTTCATGGCTGCAGTCACCATACACAGTGATTTTGGAGGCCAAGAAAATAAAGTCTGTACTGCTTCCATTTTTTCCCCTTCTACTTGCCATGAAGTGATGGGACCAGATGCCATGATCTTAGTTTTTTTAAGTATTAAGTGTCAAGTCAGCTTTTTCAGTCTCCTCCTTCACCCTCATCAAGAAGCTCTTTAGTTCCTCTCTCACTTTCTGCCATTGGAGTGGTATCATCTGCATATCTGAGGTTGTTGATTTTTCTTACAATCTTGATTCCAGCTTGTGAGTCATTCAAACTGGCATTTTGCATGATGTACTCTTCATATAGGTTAAATAACTAGGGTAACAGTACACAGCCTTGTCGTACTCCTTTCCCAATTTTGAACCAGTCAGTTAATCCATGTCCGGTTCAAACCGTTGCTTCTTGACCTGCATACACATTTCTCAGGAGACAGGTAAGGTGTTCTAGTACTCCAGTCTCTTTAAGAAGAGATTGTTGTGATACAGACAGTCAAAAGCTTTAGCATAGTCAATGAAGCAGATGTTTTTCTGCAATTTCCTTGCTTTCTCCATGATCCAACAAATGTTGGCAATTTGATCTCTGGTTCCTCTACCTCTTCAAAACCCAGCTTGTGCATCAGGAAGTTCTTTGGTTCACATACTGCTGAAGTCTAGCTTGAAGGATTTTGAGTATAACCTTCCTATTAATTGCATGTGAGATGAGTGCAATTGTATGGTAGTTTGAACCTTCTTTGACATTCCCCTTCTTTGGGATTGGAATGAGAACTGATCTTTTCCAGTCCTGTGGCCACTGCTAAATTTTCCAAATTTGCTGACATATTGAGTGCAGCACTTTAACAGCATCATCTTTTAGGATTTCTGGTAGCTCAGCTGGAATTCCATCATTTCCACTAGCTTTGTTTGTAGTAATGCTTTGGCTCCACTGCCCATCCCTAAAAACTCTTTTATATCTCTTAGTTCAAATTCCCCCATATATGAATGACTATGGCCAGCTCAGAGGATGAGTGGCTAACAAATGGATGGGCTGCCTTTTGGTCAGGCTTTCTCTTCTCAACAATTATTGTGTCCCAGACCTGGTTCTGCTGTAGAACTCACATGGCTGTTGGAATATTCTTTATGTTTCTGAGATAGCCTCAGAACATGATCAGTATGTGTGGTGGAGAAAGACCTGGTCTAAGAAAGAGACTTGGGGCCTAGATCTTCTAGCTTGCTGCATGATCTTGAGCAAGTCCCCTTTCTTCTCCGGACCTCAGTGTTCCCATCTGGATAATGAGAAGGTGAGATAATTTGTAAGAACCTGGCTAGCTCTCAACTAATCATCATCATCACAAAATCACTAACGTTTATTATTGAATGTTTCCATGTGCTCCGTGCTTTCCCTGAATTATCTCATTGAATCCTACAGTTTAGTGTCAGTCTTTTTCAAAGGAGGAAATAAAGGCTCAGAGATATTAGGTAACATGCCCAAGATCACACAGCCAGCAGGGGCTCATTGGATCCCAGAGCCTTGGTTCCCCCTTCTAGAGCAGAGGGACTACAGACTGGGGCCTGTCATCCTGGAAGGCTTAGAGAGCTTTCGAGGCTGCTTGCTTGGCTCCAGCGCTGTCCCTGCCACTTACCGTGGAATGGAGTTAGCACGTTTCATCAAACTTGGTAAGGTTGAAATCATCCCTCCCCCACGCTCCCATCCTAAGCTAATGGATAGCCCACAGTCCTGACAGTCAGACCTCATGCTGTCCCTGAACTGTGCTTATGCCCTTTAAACACCAAAGTTGGATCAGCTCCTATTTCCTTTACAGGGAGGCCCAGCAACCCAGGAATTGTAGTCACATCAGTATTTTTCAGGCAGCACAGTCTTCCTAACACTTCCAACATACGAAATGGCTCTTTCACCACATGTAGGCGCTGGGGATTTTTTTCTTAAATTAAGAATTTGATACATTCCTCCAGTCCCCCTCCAGGGGTTGCAGAGAGCAGGCAAAGTGATGCCTTGTGCTAATGTGAAGATGTGGTTCTGCATTTTGAAGGAGATCTTGAAAATCTCCAGGAAAAAAAAATGTCCCCAAATGACCCTCAGTTCTTGGTGAGAAATGTGAGCTTGTATGAGTGCTGAAGGGCTTTGTGTCCCCTGGAAATCCACAGCCTGTTTAAGGGTCAAATGACAGAACGGAAGGGCATGTGTGTGTATGTGTGCCCAGGTGTGTGTGTGTTGGGGGGATGCAGGGGCCCTGGGACTGATCTATCCTGAGTGAGTGCTCCATATAGGAAAGAGCACTACACAGGGAGTCTGGAGCTTTGGTTTGCTAGGTGACCTCGGACCCTCCCTCAAATGGCTGCTCTGAGCCTTAATCAACCTGGATCCCAAGAGAAAGGGCCAGCACATGTAACCTGCAGGCTTTTCTGGGGTGGAGAGCTGGCAACCACCTTGTGGAGGGCAAGCGTCCATGGAAGGTGGAGGGAGCTGGTCTTGGGGAGGAAGGATGGTGGGAAGTCAAACAAATAGGGGTTCTGTCCTGGCTTGACTTTTCGGGCCTTTGATTTCCTCATCTGAAAAATGGGATAACAACAGTACCTACATCATAAATTAGTAGGAAGATTAAATGAATGTTGATCAAAGTGTATGGCACCTGGAAAAATATTTTTTCCATACATTAATTTTTATAGAAACTATACATATATTTAATAGAATTTATTTTTAAAGGAAATTTTGGTTTACAGAAAAATTGATTAGAAAGTAAAGAGTATACTGCTCCTCCTCCAGTTTTCCCTATTATTTACATCTTGCGTTAGTGGGGGTATATTTGAAATAGTTGATGAACCAGTGCTGATACATCATTAGTCTCTAAAGCCCCAGTTTACTCTAGCGTTCACTTTCTGTGTTGTACATTCTGGAGGTTTTGACAAATGTCAGCATTACGATATCTTACAGAGTTGCGTCACTCCCCTAAAAATCTTCTGTGTTCCATTTCTTCATCCTTCCCTGAACTCCTGGCAAGCACTGTTTCCACAGTTCTGCACTTTCCAGAATGTCACATAGTTGGGCTGCTACACTATGTAACCTTTTCAAATGGGCTTCTTTCCCTTAGTGAGACGCATTTAAGTTTCTGCCATGTCTTCTCATAGCTTGCTAGCTCGCTTCTCTGTATCACTAAGAGTCCCTTATATGGCTGTACCACAGTTTATTTGTTCATTCACCCACTGAAAGACATCTCAGTTGCTCCAAGTTTGGGCATTGCTAATTTTATAACATCCGGGAGGTGAGTGTCATGATTTGAGGGCAAAGCCCTTAGAATCAGACTGAATGGCTTCAATATGCTGCTAGTAGCTGGGTGATCTTAGAAAGTTATTATCTCTTCCACCTTCCTCCTCTGAGAAATGGGCCTATGAGAGGTCAGACTGCTCACACAGACATCTGCACTGCGATGCCTTAAGCAGAATAGAAACGGCTGCAGGTCAGCAGAGGGTGCTGCCACACTGGGCAAATTCAGGGACCCAAACCCACCATTTCAAAACGGGGCTTCTCTGGTGGTCCAGGTCCCTGCCAGAGGGTGGGAGGTGAGGGGGTTTGTTACTGACCAGGGTTCTTGGCTTCCTTAACCTATAAAAATTCATCAGAGGCCAGACAAGAAATTCAGGCAAGGCTTTAATGGGGTCCCTGCTGCAACATCCAGGAGTGAGAGCAAACAAATTCCCTTGCTTGCTGCTTCTGGAGGAGGCTGAGCTTGTTCCTTAAATGGGGCGAGGATAGGGGTGTGTTCAGGGGTGGGGCTGGAGGCATGGCTTAGGTGGCTTGCCCACTTCTAGAATGTCGTGTGCTGGGGGCATGCTCTGTGCTCTACTTTTGTTTCCATCCGCTGCTTTTTCTCCAGGCTCTCTAAAAGTGGCACTTGGGTTTTTATGGTCTCTTTGTATCATTTGTCTAGAATTTGCCCTAACTGAGCATTCATGTGGTTATTTTTAGTTCTATATAGTTTCTTTGTATACTATACAAAGTAAAGTTGTTGCAGGGGAGTTGTGTCCACGTGCAAGCAAAGCAGTGCTGCAGCAAAGGGCCTCAAGTTCACTTACTCCCTTAAGTGCCCTGGCCTGGAAGTGGCGCACATGGCCCTTGCTCACATGCTATTGGACAGAACTTGGTCACATGGTCTTACCTCACTGAAAGGGAAGCTGGGAAATGTAGTCCAGCTTCAAATCTGTCCACAGGAAGGGGAGAAGAGAGTTGGGTGGGCAGCTGGCAGTCTCTGCCACGTGATGATAGAATGTACTTACAGGTTTATGATGAGAATTAAATGAGAGGATTTGTGTAACATCCTTAGCTTAGAGCATGGTGCAAAGTTAATGATATGTGTTTGTTCTAGGATTATTCACAAGGAATTAGAGGGTCAGAGCATTTCTGAGCTAGGGGCCTTTTAAAGATCTGGCTTAGTGGGTTTCATACTGTGTTCAGTTGACCCTTTCCAGACCTCTCAGGAACCCATGGGGTGTTGGAAGATGAGTGGGGAGTCCAGCCCCAACCCGATTTCAACCAGAGATACTCCTACATCACCCAGTTCACATACTGGGCTCCAGATAAGATTCAGTTGAAGAGAAGGGTCTGCAGATTTAAAAAAAATTTATAAACCACTTATTGGCCACTAGGGTGATCCCCTGAAGTCACCCAGCAGGGTCTTCCAACCTCCCTCGTCTCAACCTTGTTTCTCCAAGGTTGAGGTGGTCCGGGGCTGAACCCTAGCTTCATCAGGGCCACCAGAGAGGAGGCTAGTGGGGATGGCGATGGGAACAGAAGTGACAAGGGGATCAGCCATTGCCAGAGGCTATGGGCTGAAATCAACCGGAGCTTATCCCCAGTCCACCAATTGTCCCTGCCTCCGATGGGATGAGGGCTTCCTAGTCTGACTCTCCTGACCTAGGGCCAGGAAGCAAGTGGGGACTCTGGGATCAGCACAGTATGTGAGTCTCTAGTGAGACTGCTTGGGCAGGCGCTTTGCTCCCAAGTCCAGGACTTCACATCTTTGCCTATACATTTCATCCTGGCATGTTGGCCTGGTGTCCAGGGCCCCAGCCTACCCAGATGGTTCAAAGCTGGCTCTGTTGTCTCCTGGCCTCACTGCATCTGTGAAAGTGACGAGCTTGCTTCCTGTCCTGTCACACCAGGAAGCTGTAGAGTTGAGTGTTAGGAACTCAGGCTTGGGGTCAGCAAACCCAGGTTCAAATTCTAGCTCATTTGCTTATGTGTGTGTGTGACCTTCAGTGTCGCCTTATCTCCCAGGCCTTCAGTCTCTCATCAGGCAAATGGGTATAATAGTACCTATTTCAGAGGGTTAGTGTGAGGATTAAGCAAGATAATGTGTGGAAAGACCTCAGTGTTAAGTCCTCAATAAATCACAGCTATTGTCAATTAGTTGTCATCTTAGCCAAGAGAGAAAGTGTAAAATTCTAAAAAAAAATAACAATAATAGACTTTCTATAAAAAACCCTGAAAGACATAAGTAAAAGTCTATTCCTTGTCTTGTCTTTCTTTCTCCATCCATTTCTGTATCTTTCCTCACTGGTTATACTTTTAAAAATGGTCTTTCATGAACCACAGCCCCCAGGTTACAGTCAAGAAACCTTGTCACACTTTGTCTTGTAAGTGCTCTCATCAGCTTGCCCTGTCCTCTCTTCCTCTCTCAGCTCTCACTACCGTTCCCCTCCCTTCCCTCTTCCCTCTTTCCTGTTGCACCCCCACTGAAGTGCAGACCAGATGCCACATCTTTGCCTGTGCAGTTTCTTCTGCTTGAAGTATCTGATCTCTCTCTCTTCTCATCAGCCTCCTTCTCTCTCTTCAAAACCCAGTTCACCTGTCTCTTCCTCTTTGTGAAACTGTCCTTGACTGCCCACCTCCCTTATCCACAACACCATCCTGCTGGATGGACTGATACAGTTTTCTTGACCCCCACATAGGTCCGTATAGTCAAAGCTGTGGTTTTTCCAGTAGTCATGTACAAATGTCAGAGTTGGACCATAAAGAAGGCTGGGCACCAAAGAACTGATGCTTTCGAACTGTGGTGCTGGAGAAGTCTCTTGAGAGTCCCTTGAACTGCAAGGAGATCAAACCAGTCAATCCTAAAGGAAATCAGCCCTGAATATTCATTGGAAGGACTAATGCTGAAGCTCCAATCCTTTGGCCACCTGATGTGAAGAGTCGACTCATTGGAAAAGACCCTGATGCTGGGAAAGATTGAAGACAGGAGGAGAAGGAGGGTGACAGAGGATGAGATGTTTGGATGGCATCACTGACTCAATGGACATGAATTTGGGCCAACTCTGGGAGATAATGAAGGATAGGGAAGCCTGGCATGCTACAGTCCATGGGGTCACAAAAAGTCAGACATGACTGAGTGGCTGAACAACAACAACAACAACAACAACAACAATATGGCCAAGGGCCACAACCAGGCCACGGAGCTGGCTCTCAGCCTCCCCCATCCCCGAAGCCCAGTGTGAGGCCTCTCCAGGAGCAGGTGATGGGGAAAGTCTTTGAAGGATTATGTTTCTTGTGGTTTACTTTTATATATAACCACAGCCGTTTTGCTGGATTCAGCTCTGTGTTTCTAATTTCTCTTTTGTCCCAGGGACCACTGTGCGGAAACCAGCCCAGCACTGGGGCTCTGATGGAACTGGTTCTCCCTAGAGGTAGGTTGGTTGAATTTAATGAAGTTAATGGCCAGGGAGGGATTTGCTCCAGACAGCAAGCAGAGCGTGGACTCTGTCTCTGAGATGAATAGAGGTTCCCTTAAGTGCAGCCACGGAGAGAGGAAGGAGGTGTTGGCATTTCTCCTCTCCCACTGGGTCTCTTTGGAGAGCTTCAATAGGACAAGCTTCAGGCTCCCAAGGGCCATTGCCCACGGACCTCTTAGAATGGGACTAGTGCTTGTGACTGGGGTTTGGAAGCAGTATGAGCAGGTACAAAAATCTAGAACCTTCTGCCAGAGACCCTGGCAGTTGCCACAGCCTCTAAAGAGCCTTCTGTAGTCCCTCTGACTTGGAGATGGAGAAAGCCAGGTAGACACATGACTGGCTGGCCCGGGTGCCTCAACTGAATATGTGGGCTCTGTTCCCCTGGTCACCTTGACCACTCTTTGGCTCTTGGACAGTTAATTTCCCTTCTGTTTTGTCCTTCTCTTCCTGTGTCATTCCTACCATTTCTGCACATCCTAGCTTAGCCTGTATTTCAAGACTCATTCCAAATACCATCTCCTCTGTGAAGCCTTCCTTGATTTTCCACCTCTCTCTCTAAGCTGGAATGGATTTTCCCCTTTCAATTCACAGGATACTTTTGGCATTGATTATCTGATATTCTAACATATTTATTTAATTTATTTAGTTGTAAAAGCAATGCTTACTTGTTTCAGAAGTCAAATGAAATAGAGATCCGCAAAAAAAAAAAAAAAAAAAAAATCAAGAATTTACTGCTTCCACTTTTCTTCCCTCTCCAATCCTGCTCCTTTCCCCAGGAACCTCTGGTTTGGAGAGTTCTTTTCATTGCTTTCTTTGTGATTCATGCTAGCACACACACACACACACACAACCTGTGTAGATAGCTTCTGACATGGTTCTCAATGACCCTTACCTCCTGTATTCATGCCCTTGTGTATTCTCCTCTCCTTGAGTGTGAGCTGGACCCAGTGACCTGCTCACTAGTCATTCTAATGACTAGAATATGGCAACAGTGATAGGATGTCACTTCTGGGATTAGTTACAAAAGACTGCAGCTTCTGCTGTCTTGGTCTTCTCTCTCTGGCTCTCCTTTTGGGCTTGTTCTGATACAGAGAGCCACCTGGCAAGGAAGTGAGGGTGGTTTCTGGTCAACCACTGGTGAGGAACTGAAGACGTCCATCCAAAAGCCCTGGAGAAGTTGATCGTGCCAGCAACCATGCAGGTGAGCTTGAAAACAGATCCTTCCACAATCAAGCCTTTGGGTGACTGCATCCCTGGCAGACACCTTTGTAAAAAAATTATTTATTACTTTTGTCTGTGCTGGGTTTCCGTTGTGGTGTGCAGGCATTCTCTAGTTGAAGTGAGAGGGAGCTACTCTTCGTGGTGGTGCGTTGGCTTCTTACTGCGGTGGCTTCTCTTGCTGTGGAGCACGGGCTCGTGCTGAACAAACTCAGTTGCCCCGTGAAATGTGGGATCTTAGTTCCCAGACCAGGGATTGAACCTGCGTCCCCTGCATTGGCAGGTGAATTCTTAACCATGGGACCACCAGAGAAGTCCTTCAGCAGAAGCCTTGAAGGCAGCCTCACGAGAGATTCTGAGCCAGAGGACCCAGCTAAGAAGTGCTTGGATTCCTGAGCCAGAGAAACTGTGAGATGATACATGGGTGTTGTCTCAAGCATCTAAGCTTTGGGGTAATTTGTTATGAAGCAATAGATAAGCAATATCTATTATGTGCAAGTGCTTTTATTTCTATAGGATAAATTCATAATAGAGTTAGTGAAGAGTCAACAGGTACACTTATTCTGTTAGCAGATTACTTCTAAAAGATTGTAGCAATTCCTGTTCTCTCCAGTCCTTTCCCTTACATATTCATCAGAACTGGATATTATCAATCATTTACAATTTTTGCTACTCCAATATGTGAAAATGGCATCTTATTTTTGTTATCATTTGCATTTCCTTTACTCCTAGGGAAAGTGTTAGTCTCTCAGTCGTGTCCAACTCTTTGTGATTCCATGGACTGTAGCCTGCCAGGCTCCTCCGTCCATGGGATTTTCCAGGCAAGACTACTGGAGTGGGTTGCCATTTCCTTCTTCAGAGGATCTTCCTGACCCAGGGATCAAACCCAGGTCTTCCATATTGCAGGTAGACTCTTTAACATGTGAGCTACCAGAGAAGCAAAACGTTTTGGTGGTGTCGCCCAGCATATGGGATCTTACTTCCCCGAGCAACGATCAAACTTGCTCCCTGCGGTGGGGTCACAGAGTCTTAACCACTAGACCATCAGGGAAATCCCCACTGCTAGGGAGGCTGAGCATTTTTCCCTTATAGTTATTGTCCATCTCTATTATATTAGGCAAACATTTATTAATCCCCTACTGTTGTATGATAAAATATTTCTAGGACATGGGCCTTGCCTTCAAAGAGCTCACAGATCAACGGGGAATATGAACATGTATAAATATATATATAATAGCACTGTAAGTGCTGAAATGAATATTTGCATCTGATGTTCTGGAAACGGAAGGAAAAGAGACCAAAATTTCCTGGAGTTCCTTGATAAGAGAGATGGAGAAATGGGTATTTGAGCAGGACATTGAAGGAAGTGCAGAAATTTGTCCCAAGGAGGAGAGTATAGTAGGGGCAAAGACCCAGAGGCATGACCACGTTGGTGTTCAACAGGCTGGATCAGAGGGGACAGAGTGATGGGAGAAGAGGAAGAATGGGGCTGCAGCTGGTTACTTCTGGCTGATTGTGAGGATTCAGATGCTGGGCTCAAGGCTTTGGATACCATCATGCAAGTGCTCGGAGACCCTACTGTAGACTTTTCAGCAGGAGAGTGGCCTGATGGATTGACGTGATTGGGTATGTTGGTGCACCTGTCATATCTCAGTGATTAGAGGACACACCCCCTGAAGGTTTGAATCAGTTACATTCTGTGTCTCTCCCAGCACCCAGCACCCAGCAGGCATCCATACAGATCCATGAGCTGAATGAAAAAATGGACCCAGACCCATGGATGGGACTGGCAAATGTGGGCTGAAAATATCAGTGGGGACATTGAGTTGAGGGACTTGGCTGGGACAGGTGGGACTCAGGAAACGAGAGGAGAGGTGCTGGTATTAAAGGATGATCCGGGACCACACAAGCCTACCCCGTGCCCAGGACCCGTCCTGCACGGGTTCCCTGCACCCGAGCCCTGTCTGGGGTGCTCTTGCTGCTGACCACACACACACACACACACACACACACACACACACACACACACACAC